>NC_087445.1:37200918-37525464 GCF_036321535.1 Camelus dromedarius | reverse complement strand
TGAGGGATTTGTTAAAACACACAATGCTGGGCCCAGCCCCAGGGCTTCTGATCAATAGGTGTGGGGTGGGACCTGAGAATTAGCATTTCTAAAGTTCCCAGCTGATGTTGATTGCTGCTGGTCTAGGAACCACATTTTGGATCCTCGGGTCTTGGAACTTTAATTCTTATTTTCCCACTAACCTGTTTTTGTACCTTTGTCTCTGAATCAGTGGGAAATGGTGTTCTTTTGTTGTGTATATTAGTGTGGTTCTTAGAAGAAAAAAATAAAAATATTGAATAAATATTGTACAGTATTTCTTCATAGGGCCAGCACTGATCTTTGGGTTCTATTAATTGGCAATTTAGGAGCCATTCAAGATCCTTTTCCTGTAAGTCTTCTGTGACAATCAATGGAAGCTGTTTCTGCACTTCCAGGTTTCCTGGCACTTTGGCAGGGATGATGACTGGGAAACCCCAGAGCACATACCTCATATAGTCCAAACACAAGTGCTTGAATTGTCTGGCTGAAAATGTGGTGTCTGTCTTTTCCATGTCTTTATGTATCTGATGTTATTTTCTAAGACAGTTGAATCACGAGGCACATCCTGGAGCTGCTTATGATTTCCTTGTTGTTACGATGTTAGTTACTGGAGCTGTCATATGTCAGGCATGGACCTCGTAATTGAACTCTCTGGAGGCCAGAATTACTGAGAGAGAGAAAGCACAAACATATTCAGTTCAGCCAGATATTTTTTCTTATTTCTTTTTTGGGAAGGAGACTGTGTTAGTACAATTTGGAACAATTCTTAAAAGAAACAGGCCCATGATTCTCAACTCTGACTGAGACATTAAAAAATTCTAGGCCGCTTTGGTGTGAGAGAGTGAATGCCTGGATCTCCTACCCAAGACTAATTAAATCTGATGCTCCAGGGGTGGAGCCTGGCATTGTTATATTTTAAAATCTCCCTAGATTCATGGTTCTCAAATTTTCACCTGCGTCATAATCACCTTCAAAGCCCCTTAGAGACTGCTGGGTCCTACCACTAGAATTTATGGTTAAGTCTGGGTTAGGGGCCTAAGAATTTACATTTGTAACAAACTCCCAGGTGATGCTGATGCTCTGGATTCTGGAACCATACTTTGAAGACTGCTGCTTTTGATGATTTCAGTGTACAACTCTAGATAGCATGGCTGCTCTGGGCAGAGGTTGCTTTTTCTCTGAGCTCGGCTGTTAGCTACTTGATTAACCCTGACTTCCCTAGCAGGTGAAATAAAACCCCTTAAATCCACTGTAAATCTTTCTTTATAGATTAAAGTATTTGGGGGAGAGGTTGTGCTCTTAGTTACATTGGAGCCTATTAAATTATATGGCAATTTAATTTTGTATAAACAAAACTATATTTGTGTCAAAATTTGTCACATTAGTCACTTCAGGCTGCATCAGTCAGCTTCAAAGGGCTCTATCTTTGTGGCATTTTTCACTACATTTTCCTGTAATTTTATTTACCAGACCCTTAAATTGGAGAAAAATAGCAACCACAGCATCAGCAGGCTTAAAATAAATTAAATCTATGTGGGCAGTTTACTGCATTATACTCCTCTGGTATGATATATTCAGTTATCATTTTATGAGGCTCACCATTCCTGGAAAGGTTATTTTCACCAAAAATGTCTAAAGAGCATCCTCCAGCTCAGTGAATCTTAAAGAGTTTCCAAATCTTGGTTATTTCTCTGATCCAGCAGAATTCTGAGTGTATTTTAATCATAATTAAATCTTTTAAAACATACATGTACTTTGGTGTTCTCACTGTACCACATATCCATGCCTCTCTTGCTAGTGTGATAAGAAGAGCGAGGTCTTTTTATCTGTTTTCTTATTACTAGCTGAGTAGGTTTGGGCAAATTTCTTAGTCACTCCCAGCCTTAGTTTTCTAATCTGTAAAATGGGAAAATAATCCCTGTCTCATAAGGATATTGTAAGATCAAGTGAAATAAGGAGGACCAAGTCTCCAGCATAATGCCTACTGAAAAGTGCTCTGTAAACTGGGAGCTATTCCTTGTGGTGCTGATGGTGTATAAGAAGTGCTGGGAATCCTATTTGTGGGGAGAGGACACCTTGATCAAAATTAGAGATTCACTCAAGCCACAGAACCAAACCAAACAAATTATATGTAACTCCATTGTGTCTACACATGAATTCATCACAGGTCTATATTATTTTTGTACTTTATTCTGAACTATTAAGTATGCCTCAGTAGAAACATTGCAGGCCAAATCCCTGCTCTAGAAGATAACTTGTGCATATAATGATGGTTGGCTTAGTTTTTAGTACTGTATTTCGTATTACATGGTGGCGTGATATTAGGCACTATTTTCAATGTGGAGTCTTGGCAATAATTCATTTAGGCTTAATTAAAAATGCAACTTGATTTAACTAAAGGATTACCTTCACAATAAAAGCTAGGTTTGCTTTCTCTGAAGTTTGTAAATCTTCATTCTAAGTATTCTGTGGCTGATGCCTTGTGAGACTGTGCTTATATACCGGTTAAACCAGTCCTTCCCTGAGTAAAAAGGGTTTTGGATTGAATGCGGTGGGCATACCCAGCAGGCTACTAAAGTTTTTCAAGCCAGCACTAGTTTGGAAAAAATAAAGTCCGTGTGAAAAACAAAACCAAAATCAAAACCATACCTGGAGAGAACTCTTAATTACTCTTGGCTAGGAATGTTAATTTAACAAGGTTATGATATAGCTGTGTAAGTGTATAATATCATTATATAAATATATAGCTGCATAGACAACTCATTTTAAGTACATTAAGCTCAACTTGCTGCATTAATTATGTGTGCAGTTTCTCCAAGTTAGGAATTTTCTATATTGGTCCCCAAAATATGTGTCTCAGTCTTTACAGTTGTGTTTATGTGTGTGTTTTCGTGTAGGTCTGTGAGTGGGTTTTGTGGGGTTTTTGTTGTTGTTGTTGTTTTTATGATTCACAGAAAAAGACCATGAAGAGTCATTGCAATATAATGACTATAAAGCAGAGTTTTGTTTTCCTTCAGTATTTCTGTTAGAAACCCATTAAAAATATATAAAAGTTTTTACATTCTGCCTTTTCTCCTGAAGTCTCAGTAATGGAATTTCCTGTATCTTTGTGTTTTAATAAGCTAGTGAAACAAGCAAGGATCTTAGATTTAATTTTGCCTAACTCTAGCTGAGGCTTGAGCTTTCTTCTGTTGGACTGATCATTTCTCTCCTCTCCACCCTTCTTCAGGGAGCTCCTCTCTTCTTTTCACTGATGAGCTAAAAATTTAAAAACAGCGACGTGCCGAAAACGCATGGGATTATAACTCCCGCATGAGGACGGCCCCTAAATCTTTTATCTGCATCCACTCAGACTTCTTGCCAACCTTCTGCTTCTCTAGAGATTCTTATTGAATATTTTTACTGCTTTATTCCACCAGTGTTCAAAAGTTAACATCTAGGAAAGCACTATCATCTACTACGATTTACGCTGTCGGATGTAGATATACACAAACAACTTTGTTTCCTGTAATTGAACTCAACTTGATCATGAGCTCCCATTTCTGCTGTTGGTGGGGGAAATAAACTTTGTCTTACTTTTTGAAAGCAATTTATTTTCTTCCTTTATACAGTTTTATTTCTATACAAGGCAATGAGACTAAGATTGTTTTTCTACCATCCCCCTTTTCTTTCCTGCTCTTGGGAAAGAGTGGGGAGCTTCCCTAACCCAGTAGCTGTGAGATGGGATGGGTTGGAGCGTTGAGGATGTTCTCAGTGTCCCATCTGGCCACTGAGGGGGAGGTAAATAGGTTGACTTGCCTCTGAGCATTGGTCAGCACCCACTACTAGTGTCCCTGGAGTCTGTGAGAGCATCAGATCTCAAAGTTCAGCAACTCTGCATACATCTACTTTAACTTCACTGTGGCCACCAGGTATTCTCCTCTTAGAGCCCCACATGTGAGCTGGGCAGAAGCCCCCTCTCCCCTGACTTCCCCTTTCAGTCTATCTGAAGTTTATACAGTTCCTCTTGGACCCTCATCTTCCCCCCAGGCCTTTATCAGGGACACACACAGGATCATAATGCTAGACTTCTCTGTTTACAGTCTCTCCATTCTGCAATACAGCTTGTAAAGGGCTTTTCTAAAAAAAAAAAAAAATCTTTATTCCATATTCTGACCTTATTTTATCTCTGTACTGAGTCCTTCAACACTCATGCTTGCTCATTGGACCTCTAAATGCATCCTCCCAACAAAACCTGGCTCTTATAAATAAAAGCTTTTGCTCTCACAAGTGTTGTCTGTAAAATGGACCTTAAGAGCCTATTTTGGAATTCAAAGTGGAGTATTTTCTTTTTTCTGCTGTATTCTGCCCTTCTCCTGAACCAATGGATACCTCGATTTCAAGGAATATAGACTAAGAGTTAGCAGTAATTAAAGAAGTGACATTATATCAAATAATATTTCAGAATTATTTGATATTTACTCCTTCAAATAAGCTTATGTTATAGATCTTGCTTAATGGTTTTGCTTCACAGGCTATTTTGGAGCTGTACTGTTCCCTCTTGGACTTCATATCAATTAGATAGCCCTATTTACTCAAATAGTCTGTTGGCCTTTCAATTTGATTGTGAAATGGTATGTAATGAGAAGGCATAAAATATTTACTAATATTTATTGGCAAATTTCTATGGTCCCAGACATATGAAAGAGTATCTGCAATGACCTTTGTTCTCAGTGTGTGATTTTGAATAACTACAGTTTATTTTTTAACTGTGTAGGTTTTTAAAACTATCGTTACACAGAAAGCAATTTTAAAACCAACTGTGTAGGAGTTGATTTGTGACACTAAATTGTACATTTTTTTGTTTTATGTAGACATTTGGAGTTTGCTCTGTTATTCCCAAAGCTATGGCAATTTTCTCTAATGGTTCAGAGTAAAGAAGGGCATGAACATGCAGGCTATTTCTACAAGGTTTTTTCAGTGTAGAATTGGTAGGGAGAATAATTGAACAGATTTTCTAACTATTGAGAAAACGTCTTGAGGGCAAATCCATGTTTCTACAGAAACATAAAGGGAATTAACATTTATGAAACATCTATTGTATGCCAGGTACTACACTCATAGCGCATATGAATATGATGTTTTATTTAGTCTCTGTTAGGTAGGTAGTTCTTACAGTAGTAGAAGCATTTTATAATGAAGCAAGTGGCATGTGGCCAAACTGGAATTAAAAACTAGGTCCCTCCTCTATGCCCCATTGCCAAACACTAAAATCAGCTTTTTATAATCTTTCTCTCCATTAAATTAACAGTAGGTGACATTTGAATAACGTTATATTTTTAAAAGATAGTCATTCATAGGAAAAAGTTAACCATATAATTAGAAAATGATTGATTAAGAATATATTTTTTAAGTTGATGTATAGTCCACTTACAATATTAGTTTCAGGTGTACAACATAGTGAATTTGATATTTTTATAGATTATATTCTATATAAAGTTATGATGTATTAGCTACATTTCCTATGCTCTACATGATATCCCTGTAACTTATCTATTTATGACTAGTAGTTTGTACCTCTTAATCCCCTTTACCCATTTTACCCTCCCCCACCCCCCCTTCTCTGGCACCAACCAGTCTGTTCTTTGTATCTGTGAGTCTGTTCCTGTTTTGTTATATCTGTTCATTTACTTTATTCCTTAAATGCCACATATAAGTGAAAACATACAGTATTTGTCTTTATCTATTTGACTTATTTCACTTAGCATAATAGCCTCCAGGTCCATCCATATTGTTATAAATTGCAAAATTTCATTTTTTTACGGCTGAGTGATGTATATGTAAGTATTTATGTGCATATGTTTATCTCTTACATTTTCTTTATCTATTCTTCTGTTGGTGGGCATTTGGGTTGCTTCTGTAACTTGGCTATTGTAAATAGTGCTGCAGTAAACATTGGGGTGCATATATCTTTTTGAATTAGTGTTTTCATTTTCTTTGAATAAATGCCCAGGAGTGGGATTGTGAGACCATGTTAGTTCTGTTTTTAACTTTTTGAGGAACCTCCATACTGTTTTTCACAATGGCTGTACCAGTTTACATTTCCACCAACAGTTCAGGAGGGTTCCCATTTCTCCACATCCTCACCAACACTTGTTACTTGTTGTTGTTGTTGTTGTTTTTAAGCAAGATTTTTATTAGTAAAGTAAAAAGGTAGTAAAAGATAGTACACTCCCAAGAATTGGGAGTGGGCCAATCCAAGAGAGGAAAAATGGCAATTCGTTGTTGTTTTTAATAATAGCCATTCTACAGGCAAGAGCATCTGACAGGTGTGAGGTGATACCTCATTGTAGTTTCAATTTAAATTTCCCTGATGATTAGTGATGTTAAGCATCTTTTCATGTGCCTGTTGGCCATCTGTATGTCCTCTTTGAAAAGATACCTTTTCAGTCCCTGTGCCCATTTTTAAATAAGGTTGTTTGGTTTTTTGATGTTGAGCTGTATGAGTTCTTTATGTATTTTTGATATTAAGCCCTTATTGGACATACCATTTGCAAATATCTTCTCCCATTCAGTAAGTTGCCTTTTTGTTGTATTGGCTATTTCCTTCACTGTGCAAAACCCTTTAAGTTTGATTAGGTCCCATTTGTTTACTTTGTTTTTGGTTCCCTTGCCTGAGGAGACAGATCCAAAAAAAAAAAAATACTGCTAAGACCCATGTCAAAGAGTACTGCCTGTGTTTTCATCCAGAATTTTTATGGTTTCAGGTCTTACATTTAGGTCTTTAATCCATTCTGAGTTTATTTTTGTATATGATGTGAGAAAATGTTCTAATTTCATTCTTTATAGGTAGCTTATCCAGTTTTCTCAACACCACTTATTGAAGAGACTGTCTTTTCCCCGTTGTATATTCTTGCCTTCTTTGTCATAAATTAATTGACCATATGAGTGTGGGTTTATTTCTGGGTTGTCTCATTGATTTATGTGCCTGTGTTTGTGCCAGCACTACACTGTTTTGATTACTTTAGCTTTGTATTATAGTCTGAAGTCAGGAAACATGGTACCTCCCACTTTGTTCTTATTTCTCAAGATTCCTTTGCCTATTTGGAGTCTTTTATGGTTTCATACAAATTTTAGGATTATTTGTTTTAGTTCCCTGAATAATGTCATTGGTATTTTGATAGGGATTTCGTTAAATCTGTACATTGCTTTGGGTAGTATGGACATTTTAACAGTTTTCTTCTAATCCATGAACACATGATACCTTTTCATTTATTTTGTATAATCTTCAATTTAATTCTTCAGTTTCTTACAGTTTTCAGAGTACAGGTCTTTCATCTCTTTGGTTAAGCTTATTCCTAAGTATTTTATTCTTTTTGATGTGATTGTTCTCTTGATTGCTCTTTCTGATAGTTCTTTATTAGTGAAAAAAATGCAACAGATTTCTGTATATTAATCTGGTATCCTACAATTTTAATAAATTTATTTATTCTAACAATTCTTTTGTGGAGTCTTTAGAGTTTTCTATATTTAGTATTATGTCATCTGCAAATAGGGACAATTTTACTTTTTCCTTTCCAATTTGGATGAGTTTTATTTCCTTTTCTTATCTGATTACTGTGGCTAGGACTTCAGTACTATGTTAAATAGAAGAGGTGAGAGTGGGCATTGTTGTCCTGTTCCTGATCTTAGAGAAAAAGTTTTCAGCTTCTCACTGTTGAGTATTATGTTGGCTGTGGGTTTGTCATAAATAGCCTTTATTATGTTGAGATATGTTCCCTCTATACTAAATTTATTGAGAGTTTTTATTAAAATTTTTAACATTATGTTTTGTTATAAAGCATAAACATTTAATCTAACTCTTTTTATATACTGACCCAGTATATGATTTTGAAACTGGGTGTAAGTGATTTTGAGAACAATTGGACATATTTGGCACAAATTCGATGACTCCTGAGAGCTGAGAATAATAGTAATCAACATAACATATAAATCATTATTTCCCCTCTGGGAATTGTTTTAGAAATAAAAACTTTTCCCTTCTCATGCTTTGTCCTATTCATAAAGTGAAAAATTGCTCATCATCACATTCAAGTCCCAAACATTACTTGAGTGCCTGTGGGCAAAGTGCTATACAACTTGCTCAGGAGACAAAGATGAATAAGATGTGATCTCTTACATGTAATCAGATGTCAACACTAAATTAAAAGGTTGTTGGTACATGTTGCCCTAAGATAGTTCCTGGAAGGCAAGTATGCTGTTTTTCTTTATATTTTAAAATGCTGTCATGTAGGAAGTACCTTATATATATTCATTTGATGCTAATGCAATGAAAGCATGATGAAAAGGTGCATCAGTGTAGTAGCACGGAGTTGAGCACATGTTGGCTACTGGATATATAGTTATTATTTTGAATTGAATTTCAAGGTGTTACTTAGGCTTGACTGAAGGTCCAATCTTGTCCTAAGAATATGCCTCATTAGCAGGTATCCTTCTAAGCTCTGAAATTCCATATATCTTTTAGGGACATCACTGACTTTTTTCCATTTTATAAGGAAAAAATGATCTTTAAACTGTATCATCTAGGAATTGTACAATCTGGAAATAACTGTCAGGGTTTTTCTTATTAATGAACATCTATATTGCAAAGACTGACCTTGAGTTAAGGATTATAAATTGGGAAGTGTGAGTTCCTGACTTAGAATTATGTTTAAACTTTAAAACCAATATAATCTTTAAAAACAAACATATTTTTAAAAGCCTTGCTATATTCATCATTCACACAATCATTCTGACCTAAGTGTACTGAATTGAAAGGGTTGAATATCTTAAGTTGTGGCTAAATGTGTAAGTCTTACACCTTCACTGTACATTTTGGCAAAATAGAATACTTAGGAAGGAAATGAGAGATCTTATGTAAGCTAAGAAGTTCATATACTTTACAACTAAATGGTAAATAATCCAATTAAATAATTTACTACCAGTAATAGGCAGGTGTCACAGTTCTGGGCTTCCATGACAGTACCATTAAAACCAGTTTGCAGCTTCATGCATTTTGCAAGTATTTTGACCACCAGTGAGAGTATCTTTAAATTAAATTTTTATGAAGTTAATATTTAAGTTACTTTTCCTGTGGTTGCCTTATGATTAATAATATTTCATCATTATAGAGTTCCTTTTATCTTTAAGAGCCATGAAATGAGGGACAGTACAAGGGAAGTCCTGCTTCTTTATGGCTCCAAGCACAGGGAGAGATAATTTTCAATTAGAAATTTCATTTCCTCTTTGTGTATGGGAAATAGCACATAGAGGCAGATGAGACATCTGCCTAGCTAATTTTATTAGGCTTTCCTAGAAAGACCTCTGCTACCAAATCTCTCACACATAAATGTGCCCTTCTTGTGGATATTTATCCCATTTTCCCTCTGACCTTGCAATATGATACATCTTTTTAAATTGAGATAATCTTTGCCCCTATATCTGGAGTTTGCTCCTTAATAGTTACATTTTTTCACAATTTTTTTTCAGTTTTTATTTTTATAAATATGTGCAAGACCATTTTAGGGGGAGGCATGCAGTCTTAGTCACCCAACGGAAAAACATAGATGAGATTTGTTTGCCAACTCCAACAACTTTCTAGATGAAAAGTGTTCTTTGATTTTTTTTTCTGAGGAGTAAGAGGCATATTTTACACTAAAACTAACAGCTGAACAATTACATAGTCAGCAAATTGAAATCATTTCTCCATTACTGTAGCCCTTCCTTCCTTCTTTCTCTTCTTCCTTCCTTTCTTTTTCTTTTTCTCTTTTCTCTATCTTCTTCTGCCTGCTTACTAATTCTTCTCTTTCCTTCCCCTTTTCTTGCTTTCCTTTGCTCTTTTTATATGTTTTAGTTTTTTTTTTTACTTCTTACACTTTAATTTTGATGTAGCTTTAGATTTACAGACAAGTTCTAAAAACAGTATAAAGAATTTAGACATACTATCCATCTAGCTTCCTCCAAAGTTATTTACACATACTATCCATGTAGCTTCCTCAAAGTTAACATCCTACATAACAATGGAACCTTTATCAAAATTCTTCCTTCTATATTTTTATCAACCCCAACAGTCTATTGCAACATCTGTCAAGCACCTCTATTTAACAGGAATGCCCTGTGTCAATGAAAATAATGCATATTTCACAGGATCAATCAAATAACCTCAGCCAACGTCCTCTTTTTTTCCCCTATACCACTTACCTTATTTATACTCTGGTAGTGTATTTTTTATAAGTGACTTAAAAATTTTTTTCCTAATGTGATAATCTCATTAAAGAGGCTGTTTCAGAGCTTTACAATGGTTTGATATCACCCAAAATTCACTCCTGGAATACTGAAGCTATTTCTGAACAGTTCCCTTTGTCTCCAGTCTTGACATCTCCATCCTTTCTCCAGCCAGCTGCCAGGATGATCTTTTTACAGAGTACATCAGAATCATGTCATTCTCCTGCTTCATAACTTTCCATGGTTCCTCATCGACTAGCGCCATGGTCCCCAAACTGTGTGCCAAGGTACCCCACATACTGCAGTTAACTCATACCGGTACCATGAGATATTTTAAATATTTGTGGGAAACAAGCAGTCCATCTGTTGAACACCTCCGTACTGCTCAAGGTAGTTCAGTTTCAACATTAGATTGGCTATATTCCTTTTAATGATGTCATATTTTGCAAAGCTGGATTTCCAGTGGCTGCTGTGATGAAAAGCAAGTATTGCATAAAAACCAATGTAAAACAAAATAAGGTGGCAGTGTTCAATCTGATTCCAAAATCTGTGAAGGTGTGTAGTGCCCAGCCAAACATACTCCACTGGTAAGTAATGTGGCTACTTAAAGATGAAATTAAAATGTTAATTTTCTTTTCAGTTTATGTATATTATTTTCCCAAATGGTTACTAAGTTTTTAGGACATAAATATTTACTGCTTTTTTATGCGTAACTACTTAACAAAGAGAGCTGTTGTTTTATTTCTTTTGGCCTAGAGTCTCAATGAAAAAAATTACTAAAACTAAGCATCAAACCAAGAAAGTTTTCAAATCTCTGGTCAAAATAAAATTCAAACTCCATAGCAAGGTATGGCATGCAAAGTTCTTCAGAATCAGGTTCCTTACCTTAAAGGAGGATTCCCATTTTTAAGTACCATTCATGTAAGGTTTCTGGGTTTCAGTATTCTTATCTATAACATTGGGATAATATTAGTACCTAATATAAATTAAGAGAGTTGCTGAAATGAAATTAGTACATTCTGGTACTTAGCACAGAGCCCAGCATTGCGGTAAGTGTTCAGTGAATTTTGACAATTAAATTAAGCATGATGATATTTGCTCTTACCCTTAACCTTATCTCAGTCAAAACACAGACTTAGAAACGGAGAGCCCTAATAATCTAAAGAGTCTTAGTGTCTGTTAACTTGCGTAAGGCGGTTAAGCTAGTTGGTGACAACGTTGAGAACTCAGTCAGACCTCCTGGGTCTATCTCATCATCCTTTCCTCTACTCTGCAAGCAAAATCAGTGGTTTTCATCAGTCAGAAGGTATGTGTTAGGAAGTACTAATCATGAGTAGAAAAAGTTTTCTACGTTCAAGGATGACATTAAGAAATCAAGTCTGGTAGTGTCTTTTTATTTTTTACCTTTCTTTGGACAAAGATTTATGTGGTATTATATTTGTGAAAATGGGAAGAATAAAATACTGAGTTGTTTGCCTTACCTAGAAAAGTAGGCCAATGTGGGCTATAATTTGAATTGGTTCTTATTCCTATGTTACTTCTTTGATTCTCTCTTTTCTTCCTTAAAAGGGAGGGTTCTAAAAAAAAAAAACAACTCAGATTTATTCTGCAGGTGAAAACACATTTGTTTAGTGACGCAAGTACCCTGAAGGAGGCCTGTTTTGAGCTAGAGGGAAGTAGAGAGATACTGTAGAGGTGACATTAGAAGGTCTTTCCTGTGTTGCTACCTGCAGTTTGGGCTTGGGCCTTGGCCAGGCAGTGAGAGGGCATCTGTTTAGGCTATGAATCCCTAATATTGAAAGAAACAGAACTAAAACAAAAAGGAGGAGATTAATGTCTCAGAACTAGTAAGGTACCATATTAAGCATATACTACTGCTGAACAAACTTAAAATTGTGAACCCTGATTTCCTCACCTAGGTAAGACAAAAATATTTCATCAGGTTGTTTCTAAAGTCCTTTATTATTCCATGATAATTTGGGGGGTCATACTTACTGTCCACAGGACCATTAACTCTCACCCCTGGGGCTTAGAAAGGTCACGTATGTCAATGCATGAGTTTCCTGGTCTGTTGGATTGATTTAGTTGGGTCAGTGGATTATGCTTCCTAAAATCATGCAAACCAAACAAGCAACAAAACCAAACAAATCCAAAGGATTTCTAGATCAAATAAATTCTGCATATAATATGTCCTATATTCCTCTTAGAGATTTATTATGCACAGTATTATATTAAAGATATTAAAATTATTAAATATATTAAAATATTCTTCAGTGAAGATAGATTTAGTGAAGATAGATTTATTTGACTCAGTTTCCTAAAGGAACTTTCTTTTTGGTGACACAGTTCACTGACATACTATGGACTAACCACTCTAGACTAGAGTGTCTCCAAATTGCAACTGTAAACATTTTGATCTATCAAAAAAAAATTATTTGAGACCAAATGAGTTGGTAGCCAGCTCTCTAAGTCTGCTGAGCTATGCCTTTCACCTTTTATTATATATTAGGGTCAGTAGCATTCTGGGTGTGCTAAGTAAACCATGAAGTTGTGCAGTCAAGTGGTCCAGAGTAAAGATAATGGAAACAGACTGCTTGGATTCAAAATTCAAACCCTGCCTCTGCCACTTACTAGCCTTGTGAACTGGGACAAGTTAAGAAACTCAGTGCTTCATTTTCTATCATCATTTAAATGGACGTGATGATAGTACCTGCATTGCAGGGTTCAGGTCAATAACAGGGCCTGGTACATGGTAAGTTCCCAACAAACATTACTATTATGATGATGATGACTGCTAAAGGAACCTGCAGACTTCTTCCCTGGAGATAGAGAAGGAATGGAAAGATTCTCATCTAATGTTTGTGCATTGTTAAATTTTTATCTCCTTAAACCTTCTCCTTTCCACAGTGTTTCCCATCACAGTAAATGGCATTACCCTTCAATCAGTAGTTCAGGCCCCCAAATAAGGAGCCCCAATAGTAAGTTCTTTGTCCTCTGCCTTCAAAATGTCCTTTAAAATGTATCTAAAAACCAGTTCTTTGGAGATTTTTATTGCTACCATCCCAGTGCAAGCCACCACCCTCTTTTCCTTGGGACCCTGCAATAATCATTTAATGGTTTGTGATCCCCATAGTCCTTTTATCAGTAGCACCTAGAGTGCTAATTAAAACATACATCAAATAATTTGCTGAGGACCCCATTGCATTAGAATAAAATGCAAACATCTAACCATGATCTTCAAAGTTCCCACCTGCCTCCCTAATCTCATCCTCTTCATCCACAGTCCTTTGGACATCCTGGCCAAACACAGAAAGTATGGGTTTTTCATATTTGATGTTCCTTTTGACTGCAATAATCCTTCCCCAGATTCTGTAAGCCTGGTTCCTTCTCTTTCTTCTGATCTGAGTCCAGAATTCTGATCTTACCTTCTCAGAAAGACAATTCTCCATTACCCTAGTAGCTTCCAATGTACTCTATCTGAATTTTTAAGTTTGTTTATGTGTTTATTTTTCCATCCTTCTACCAGAATTTAAAGCTGCATGGGAGTAGGGATCCTGCAAGTCTTGTTCATGGGTATCTAGAATAACTTTTATTATCTCTATTTCAGTATATATTTAATAACTGAATGCAATTTTGCTGAAGGGCCTAATGGTATCCATCTCACAGGCTTGTTTTGAAGGTTAGAAGAGATACTATGCATAAAGCAGCTGAGTCCGGTGCTTAGCATATGGAAGCTGCTGAGTATCTGTCCTTAGTATTCCTTAGTGTTTTTGTGCCCCGTCCACGTTCTTCTATTCTAACTCCTCAAGGGTCCTGAGAAAGAGGTTCAAGAGACCCCTCTAAAATCTTGAGGGTGTAAAGAGGCAGAGTCAGGGCTGGAGCCTGGCAGGTAGGACCAGGTTGTCTCTCACTATGTCACCCGGATTCTCTGGTAAAATATATTCAGCATTTAAGTTTTAAGAGACATTAGATGTATTTTCATACTCCACAAAAATATAATTCTTTTTAAAGAAGGAGGAAACTGCAACAAAAGATTTGAACGCATGATAAAGTTAATGCATTATCCTGTAATCATTTAAAATCTTTTTTTTAATATACTTCTTCACCTCTTCTAAGGTTCAACATTTGGAGGAAGTTCTCATTCTACAGTATTATCATCAGTCTATTTTAAATCTCTATAATCTAATTTAAAATTTTTATTTCCAAACTTTGAAAGTGAGGACCATCATTGTTTCTCATTTCCCATATCTAACACCTATTCTACCCTTCTGGGCTTCATGTTACTTGCACACTGAATTAGCAAGATCCATATTCAGGTGCCTGCATTACTGATACAGTTGTGCATATTGAAAAGTATTGAGATATACCTGTGTATAACATGCGGATATAGTTTAAAAATTAACAATTAAATGAATATCTCTTTTCACCATCCAGGTTATAAAAATAGAACATGATCTGTACCATTGGTATTCTCTGTATGCCACTGCTCTCTCCCCCATTTACAGAGGTGATTACATCTAAATTTGGTTAATAATCATTTATTTGTTTTTCTTTATATCTCTAAACAGTACAAGTTTATTTTTGCTGATTTTTGTTCATTTTGTGCAAATGGAATCATACTGTTTATATTGTTTGGTGACTTGCTTTTTCACTTTGTTATATGTTTGAGATTCATCCATGTTGATGACTACAGCTGTGATTCAGTCATGCTCACTTTAGTACAGAATTTTCATTGTGTGAATAAGTCACAGTTTATTTCTCCCTCATCTTGTTGACGGATACTTGAACAGTTTATAGTTTTTTGCTATTATGAACAGTGTTGCTGTGAACAGTTTCTTAAGCCTGGTAGTACACACGTGCAAGAGTTTCCCTAAGGTTTGTATCTAGAATTGGACTACTCTGTCATAGGATAGTCTCATACTCAATTCAAATGTGCAATACCAACTTGTTTTCCAAAATGATTACATAAAATTACATTTCCTTCCAGTGGTACATGAAAATTCATGGGTCTTTCTATCTTCCTGAACATTGGCAAGAAGATTGTCAGGCTTTTAAGTTTTGCCAGTCTGGCAGGTGGGGAATGGTATCTCCTTGAGACTTTAATTTGCATTTCTATGCTTACTAAAGAAATTGAGCATCTTTTCACGCATTTATTTGGCATTCCCACTTTCTCTGCTGGGAAATGTTCATGTTTTTTCCTGTTGCATTGTTTGTATTTGTCTTACTGATTTATAGTTCTTTTTACACATTCTAAGTACTGTTTTGTCTGTCAAATGTACAACAAACATCTTCTTCCAGTTTTTGTCATTTAATGATTCCTTTTGATAAATACAAGTTTTGTATTTTAATATGGTGGAATTTACCAGTATTTCCCTTTTAAAAAATTCATACATAAAACAGTCTCCATAGTGATGTCATAAAGATATTCTCCTACCTTTTTCAAAAACCCTTAATGTTTAACTCTTCACATTAATGCCCTTGAATAGGTTTTTGAATGAATTCCAAGGAAAGAATCTTGTATTTTATGTGACTTTGTAATTATTCCAGCGTAATTCATTGAATAATGTGTCCATTCCCAGAGGTATGCAATACCAGCTATAACATATTTCAAGTCTCCAGATATGCATAAGTGTGTTTCTGAGCTCTCACTATGCTATTTCATTGGTCTGTTTGTCTATTCCTGGGATAATATGGTAATTTAAAAAGAAAGTTTTTATTGCATTATAGTCAGTTACAATGTGTCGATTTCTGGTCTACAGCATAATGTCCCAGTCATGCATATATATCTCTATATTCGTTTTCATATTCTTTTTCATTAAAGGTTATTACAAGATATTGAATATTGTTCCCTGTGCTATACAGAAGAAATTTTTTTTAATTGCTCTAGCTTTATAATAAGTCTTAACTGGTAAGGCAGATCTTTTCATCATGTTTTTGACTCCTACATGAAAATATTTAGAATCATTGTGTCAAGTCCTATAAAATCCCACTGAGATTTTTATTGACATTGCATTGAAAGTACAGATCAATTTGGGGAAGGGGGTTGATAGCTTTGTAACATTTTTTATTTCTATCCATGAACACAGCATCTCTCTCCATTTGTTTAGCTATCCTTTAGGGTCTTTAAATAAAAGTTTGTACTTTCTATGTAAAGAATTTGTACACTTTTATATTAGAATTATTCCTAGATTCTTCATTTTTTGAATTTGTAAACGATATATTTAAAATTGTATTTTCTAATTTATTCTAACAAAGTACTTTCATTAATTTTAATAATTTGGAAATGCTTAAAATTTATATATATACAATAATGTTATCCACAAATAATAGAAGTTGTATTTCTTTATTTATAAGCCATTTATATGTTACCTTTTTTCTTGACTTATTCTACTGAGTCAAAAATCAAAAGTAATGTTGAATAGAAGTGATAGTGGGCATTTTTTAATGTAAATTCAAAGGGAATGATTTTTATATTTCACCACTGAATAAGATGTTCACTCTAATTTTTGTGGATAACTCTTTTCAAGATAAAAAAGTTCTTTGATTCCTAGTTTTAAAAGAATTTATTATGAAGAGATGCTGAATTTTATAAAATGCTTTTACCAAATAAATTGAGATGAATATGCAGATTTTCTTCCTTTGAACTGTTAATATGATGAAGTATATTTCTGATTTCTGATATTCAACCAATTTTCATTCTTGAGATAAACACAATCTGATCGTAAGTATTTAGTTTTGTTCTGTTGCATTGCTGCTGTTTGTCATGCTATTTTAGTTGAATACTTTGGTTTTTATAATTAAGAGTGGCCTGGTATTCTTCTTTCCTGCTGTCTGCTTGTCTGATTTTAGTGTCAAAAGTTAGAATTTATAAAATTATTTGAAGGTTGTTTCCTTCCTTTCTGTTACCCAAGAGTAATATATGAGATTATTGATTCCTTGCAGATTTGTAGAACTTGCTTATGAAGTGTTCTATAATGTTTTCTTGAAAGAAGATTTTTTTTAATAGCTGACTTTTTAAAAAAGTGTTAGTAGTATTATTCAAATTCTTGTATTTATATTAATTTTCCCTTTGTGTTTTTGAGGTTACATTATTGGGGCATACAAATTTGGAATTGTTATATATTCTTGATAAACGGTTTATTAACAGTTAGTGATATACTTTGCCTCTGCTGAGATTTTTACCTTAGAGTCTATTATGGTTGATAATAATATACTGCATTTTCTTGGTTCAGATAGTATTTTACTAATGTATCTTTTGCTATTTTTTTCTTTTAATTTTTAAGTCTTTGTAAAGACATATGTAGATTTTATCTTTTTTGAATCAAATCTGATATTTGTTCTTAATTGGAGAGTTTAGTCCATTTACATTGAATATTTCAGGTACATTTTCTTCATTTCTAACATGTTATTTGTGTTTGTATGTGTTTATTCACTTGCCTTTTTTTTCCAGAATTTTTTCTCATTCCATTATGCTCTTCCATGAGTTTGGAATTTACATATGCAATTACTATTCTTTTAGGCCCAATACATTTTAAAATGCATAGTTAATTTATCAAACTCTAATGTTAATACATATTTTATTATCCACTCAAGTAATACAAGGATTTTAGAATGATTTAGCTAGTATTTTCTTCCTGACTTGTGTAATTGTCCTAGCTTTTAGCTTTATCTTCATTCTTTCAACACCAGAAGTAAGATTTGTATTATTATCATTGTGCACACAGTTTCACATGTGTTTGCAAATTTCCTTTGTTCATCATTTCTTGAATCTTATATATTCCTTTTCAGGTCATTTTCCTTTTTATAGCATACAAGCTTTTGAAGAGACTTTAGAGAGTCACTTGATTCTAAACACCGTTTTCTATTGGTTGATCTGAAAATATCTTTGTTCTACCCTCATCTCACTGGATATTCCTGGTTGACTTTTTCTCTCTCAGTATTCTGGAAATATTATTCCAACTACTGGTTTCCATTGTTACATGTAAATGTCATCATTCAACATAGTTCTCTTTTATTTGTAGATTTTTGGGCCACTTTTAATATCTTTTTTTGTTTATGGTATTCTGAAATTTCAACATGAGATGTTTAAGTATGGATCTCTGTCTATTCATGAGATATCTTGAACTTTAAATATATATAAATCAGTGTCTTAGAATTACTAAGTCATTATTTCTTCAAATACTGCCTTTGTCTCATTTTGTCTTTCCTCTCTTTTGTGAACTTTGAATAAATCTGGGTGGCAGTTCCTCATTCTGTTCTCTAGCCTTTTAGCCTCTTTTTTATATTTTGACCCACAGTGCTGCATGCATTTCTTTTAGATCTTACTTTTAAGTTCACGTATTTTTCTTTAGCTATGCCAAATTTCCTGTTAAACTCACTTATTAAGGTTCTGATTTCTATTATAAGTTTTATCTCTAGACGTTTTATTTCTTTCTTTGGCAAAACTGTGCTGCAATTTTTGAATGTCTCTTTTCCCTTTGAGATAGTCTCAGTATCATCTTCTACTTACTGCATTTGAAGCATTTATAGGTGCTAGATATTTTTGGGTTTTGCAGGACTGCTCCTGCATTTTGCATTTTCTGCTGACTCTTGCTTACTGTTTCCGTACATGTTTTGTGAAATTTTTTCTTATGGGCTTATGTTCTTAGGAATTTGACCTGTGGGAACTGTTTCAGACCTGAGTTTACAGTGTTTTCCTCTAGAGAAGATTTGAGGTTGCTTTGTGTGTGGCACTAGAACACTACCATCCATACCTCTTTAACATAAATGTGTAAATTAGGGATTTTTTGAGCGAATCAGGTTGTACAATTGGACTTGGGTTAGAAAATCTCAGGGAAAAGTTTTTTTTCTCAGTCTCACCTAGAGTCAAGATCATGAAGGCATGATGTCCACTGTCACCCTCTGCAGGAGGTCTTATTTTTCTCTCAAATACTTAAAAGATTCCAGCTATGTATACATTGGTCTTCTGTCTGACTGCCCCTCTATTTGGGTCTTTTCCCCTTATTTTCTGCTCATGTGACCTTTAAAAAAACAGGCTGTGGATAACTATGTCTTGGCTGATATTCTCAGAGTGAATGCTGGCTTCAGTGCTGTTTAACCTTGTTGGATTCATCCTTTCTTGTCATTTATGTCTTCCAAGGAATTCTCTTCATTTCTCTACCAGCTCAGCCCTCCTTTAAAGTATTTCTAAAAAGTCATCCATCATCTTCAGTTCTGTATTACAGAGGTATGTGTGTGTACGTGTGTTCAAAACTAGTCTGCCATACTATTAGAAGCCAGATGCGATATTTTTCACCAGAGAACTTTCTGTTATATTCAGGTGAACCTTATTTTTATTGTCTGTGTGTCTCTCTCTGTATATATATGTGTACATACAAATGGGTACCTATAAACAAATATACGTGAAACAATTTAATGCTATGGATGAATAGTAATATAAATTTTATATACATATGTATACATATGTATGTGTACCTATATACAAATACATGTGAAACAACTTAATACTATGGATAAATAGTACGACACATTTTAATTTTACTAATAATCAAACAGTTTTAGCTCTACATATGAAGAATAGCACATACTGTAGACCACAGGATGCATTTAGAAGTTGTTCCTGTGCTAACAGGTCTTCTCCTATCGCCAAAGTATCTCTCTTTTTGGTGTTGTAGTTTAGATAAAGTATCAGGGATTTACAGTGAGAAATATTGGGCAAGAACCCCTTCACCTTAAGGAAGTAGCAAATGTTACAAAATTTCCATCCAGGCAAAAAAAGATAAGCCAACTTAACAAACACTAAAGATTGGACTTGGTTATAAAAAACACAGTTAACAGAGGCCTATGTCTTCTAGGGAATTTAAGTTCAGGGCCTTCAGTACCTGTCGTTGGCAGTAACTGTAAATGAGCAAACCAGCAGAGTGTTAGGGATCTCAGAAATGTGACCTTGCCTGCAGAGCTGGCTTCTAGAGTTAAAATTCTGGTTCTTAATATAAATGTGACAGTGGGTGCCTTTCTTAACATCACTAGCCACCATTTCCTCATTTATTAAGTGAATTTAATGAAAATAATGTGTATCTGCCTCATATAGCTGCTGTGAGAAATAAAGTAGTTAATTTATTTGGATATACAGTGCATGACTAATGTAAAGTATTATTAGGGTAGTCTTATTTTTCTAAGCCCACGATATCATGTTCTGTGATTCTGAAATTTTAGCCTTTTTTATGCACTGAAATCCAACAGTTGAATTTTGAAGGCCTTCCTCACTACCCACCCCCAATTGAGAACCAACACTTGTCAGGTTCCTACTTTTCTGAAGTTGCTCAGTATTCATAAAATATCTTGTCCATTACCAAGAGCACATATGGATTTTTGTACCCTGATTGGTGTTTTTTCTATACCTCACATAAAGTCGAATTTGTGTGCCAATCCTATAGTGAGTTCCAGTATAAAAATCTGATACACAGCCACAAAAGCACATTGGTGTATATTGCAAGATTCCCAAGACTCAAGAAGGAAAGTCAAGTCATTGCTTCTTGCTTGAACGCCTGTAATTCGTCCTTTTGGCATTTGTGCAATGCATCCAGGTGCTGTTTTTCTTCCTTTTTTTTTTTTTTTTTATTGAAGTATAGTCAATTTACAATGTTGTGTCAATTTCTGGTGTACGATATAATGTTTCAGTCATGCATATACATACATATATTTGTTTTCATATTCCTTTTTATTATAGATTACTACAAGATATTTAATATAATTCCCTGTGCTATACAGAAAAAATTTGTTTTTAATCTGTTTTATATATAGTAGTTAATAATAAATAGTAAAGTTATACACTGTATTTCTCAAATTAGATAGTGAACTCCTAGAGGATGGGTATCCTGAAATGTTTTTTATCCAACACATATTTAGTTTCTGAAAGTAATTTTACTCCTCATTCATTCATTCATTCATTTAATAAGTAATTTATGCACCTAAAAAAAAAGCACTTAAAGAAAAGTTCTAGGCTCTGGGGTATGCATGTCAGTGAACAAAGAGACAAGGCCCTGTTCTCATGGAATTTACATCTGTTTAACAGAGACAGGAAAGTAAACAGGTAAATTAAGATGTAATATAAGTAGTGGTAAGTGCTGTGAAGTCATCGGGATGTGGGATGGGGAGGACCACTTTGGCAAAGTTGGCTGGGGAAGGCCTTTGTAAGAGGTGATATTTGAGCTTTGAGTTAAACAATGAAGAGAAGCCAGGCATATGAGGTTATGAGAGAAGAACAATCCAGGCAGGGGAGAGAGGCTGGCATTTTGAAAAACAGGAAGAAGGCCAGTATAGCTGGAACGTAACAAACAAGGCAAAGAGTGGTACTCGATGAAATCTGAGAAGCTACCCAGGGCTAGATTATTTAATATGTGACTTTTACTAACAGTATTATTTAATATGTGACTTTTACTAACAGTTCAGTGCAACTGAACAGGATTTACCACATTTACTTCTATTTCATTTTGCCTCTTCTCCCTGTAAACTTGCTGCTATTCTCTTTGCTTAAACTATTGATGCCAGTGAATGTCTCTTTTCCTATCCCAGCCTTCATAACTCCTTTAGGCTCAAATAACCCCCAAAGCTAGTTTGATTAGTAAGGGATTAAGGAATGAATGTATTAATGGACTGGAGTCTCTGGGAAGAGATTTTTCCCTCTCCAAGGAAGACAGATTCTGCAAAGTGAGCTTTGCACATGAAGGGCAGATCACAGCAAGATTCTGGCTTCTTACAATAAACAGATTGCAAATCTGAATAAATTACATGTCCTCCCTTGGTTTAGCTTAATTTGAATTAGTGTTGTCTAGTATGAGTTTCCTGAACTGTTAATCATGATTTATCAACAGTTGATTGGGGAAGGTAGAGAACAGCTACCCCTAATCTGATGACACACAATTTCAGAGATTATCATACCTTCCTACCCCTAGGAGGAGCTTATGAAAGAGAATTCTTATGATTTTAGAGGATGTTGTTAAACCTTCTTGTAACCTTCTCATAGATGTGGCCCCCTTGATCCTGTGGGTCATAAATCTCCAGAAATGTTGACACAGGGACACTCTTTTCTGAAAATCACAAGGCTTTTTGCATTGGAGGAAATATGCATTGGAAGAAATAAGGATCTGAAGGAAAGTTACAAGCAAATACGAATAATTTTGTGCTGTGACATTATATATCTTCTGCTTTTAAAAAATGGATATGTTACTGTTTTAAAATTATGGGACCTGATGGGTTAATTTGCACCTGCAGGGTAACTGTCAAAGGGAGTCTAGTTGGCATTCTTCCGTGAGGCTGAATTTTGAAATTTAGTACAACCTCCAGCTGGGAAGTTAGGCTACAGAAAGCAGCAGGAGCAAGCTAAATGTGTGTGGAAACTGGTGGTATTGGCGCTTGTTCTCAGCAGAGAGAGCCTTATATGATGTCTGGGCACTTGAGTGGCTTGGACGAAACAGCATTGGCATTATTTGATTTTGACTAAGTAGCCCTGGGATGAAATGGCCTTTCATTCCACTTTGTTAGACGTAAGGGCATGCTGGGCCTTGCTTCACTCTGAGTTTGCCAAGGAAAGGGTTGGCAGCTGCTGAACAGAGCAAGACATTTCTTCCACATCAGTCTTTTGTTGGCCACAGGAGGAGCTAATAGGCACCTTTTCAACTCTGAGAGTTACACTGTTTGCTCAGTGTTTCCTTGCTTGTCTGGATACACAAAAAGGAATAGACAGACGAAACGGCACAGAGCCTCTGTTTACATAATGTAGCTGGGGCCCTCTAGTGGGAGATGGTAAGTATGCAGATAATTTGAACTGGAAATCTGGAAACTGGATTATTTCTAATTCTCAGGTAAAATGATGTATACCCAGGCAGGATCAGGTATGCGTTAAGTAGAGCCTAAAGTTTATACAGTTCAGGATCCCCTTTTAGAAAAAGAATACAAAACATCTTATTTAAGTTTTACAAAAATGCACACATGTGTAAACACAACTTTTAACCGGAATCACTAGCTATTTTTATACAGAAATACAAGTTGATTTTATTTTTGTAAAGATAATTTATTCTGATTTAGAATCTAAGGTTGTAATGGTTTTTGTTTGGTTTCATAATATGTCAGGCATTTGTTCATATATTATTATAGTGCTTATGTTTCTCATGTATTATTATTCTTTTTTCACCCTTACAACAACCCCTTGTGGCTGGTGTACTACAGGTGAGAAACTAAGGGCCACAATGGTTAAATAAATTATTGCCCAGGGCCATTTAGCTAGACGTGGCAGACCAAGGCTCATACCCAGGAAGTCTGGCTTCCTGATGTATTGCCTCCCTACCAGGAGACTTTGAGGAGCCCACTGGAGCATGTGACAGATTAATGTGTTTTTTAAAAAGGAATACAGATTGGATTATAAAACACAAACATCAGAAGACAATAACTCTGCTCATGTAAGTGTTGGTATATTAAAAATGTACTCAGTTTGGAATCTTAAACTTCTGAGTAATGGTGGCAGTTAAAAATGGAGTAGACAGCCATACAAAAAGATGAAATCTTGCCATTTGTGACAATGTGGATAGACCTTGTGGATGTTAGGCTAAGTGAAATATGTCAGATGGAGAAAGATAAATACTATGTGATTTCACTCCTGTGTGGAATGTAAAAAACAAACCAAAAAACAACACAAATGAACAAACCAAACCAAACAAAAACAAACACATAGATACAGAGAACAGAGTAGTGGTTACCAGAGGGAAAGGGGCGGGGTGGGGGGGCAGTGAGAGGGCAAAAGGGATAAAGTGACCAGCTGTACGGTGACAAATGAAAACTAAATTTGTGATGGTGAGCACACTGCAGTGTATACAGAAGTAGAAACATGATGTTGTACACATGAAACTTACATAATATCTTAAACCAATGATACATCAATAAAAATTAAATGTAAAAAATAAGGGAGTAGATAGAATTTTCAAGAAAGGAATTCTTGCTAAAAGAGGAGGGTTCAGAATGTGGAAGCTTGGGGAACACCAGAGAAGAGGAAAGGTGGCCTGAAAGTGACATTAAAAAAGGAGTGGGCAGTGGGGTGGGAGAGCTGCTGTCTGACAGTGCCTCACGGAAAGGGAACAGGCAGTCTCACAAGTTGAAGGTAGCTGGCAGTGCTGGCTCCCAACACACCACACACAGTCTCCTTGGACAAGAACACCTGATTTTGACCTAAAGGTATCTGGTCACATCAGGTGCATTTAGAGTCTGCTGATGTTCCAAAAGTAAGTAAATGAGCTATTCCACAGGGGATGTAGTGGGGAACAGGGGTGTTAATATTCCTTAGGTAAGAGCACTGATCCAATAGTTTTTTTTCTCCTGCTGGTGAGCCTCAAACAAGAAAGAGCAGACTGCTAATTTTGACTTTGAATTCCTATACAGATGGTACTAACAGATGTTTCCAAACAACAGACTTCTAAAAATCACAACTCTACTTGAAGCTTCAAACACAAATACGCAGACTTTGTAGTGCCTTGGCATATCTCTTGTTTTAAAAATAGTACCACACTCTCAACCCCCTGAGGTGAGTGAACCTCTGTATAGTTACCCTTTTCGCATTTAGGTGTACCTTACTGTGGTTGAGAATGTTCATGTGCACTTGAATGTGCTTTTCTCCTGTCCTTTTAATGGCTTGAATGAGAAATAAGTAATATGATGTCTCAGAGATCCAGCAAATTCTAAAATAATAAGGTACACTTCCCCAGCTTAGAAAAATATAATCAAAGAGATGGAGATAACAATAAAGGTGACAATTAAAAAAAGACTTTTCTTTAAATCCCCACCAGAAGAATTCATCCAATCATTAAATATTTATTGAATGTATATTACACAGCAGTTAACGTATGTGGGGAGACAGCAGTGGAAAACTGCTTTTCCATGGAGCCTTATGCTAGAAAATAAGTAAGTAAAATGGATAGGATGGTAGATGGAGGTGAGTGTTTTAGACATAAGGGGACCCAAGTTTGTTTCCAGTCCCTTAAGTGTCTCAGAGTAAAGGACATTTAAGTTTTCTCTCTGTCCCTGCTGAAGTTCACCTCTCTCTTCTGTCCCTTGTGTCTGGAGTTGGCACTGCCTTCTTGGCTTCCTCCATGATGTAGGTTAACCTGACAAGGTTACAGCAAGCCGGGATAGGTCTTTATCATATTGATACATCTCCCAATTTCACTTTTGGGGTCCTGATTTCTTCTGTGGTGGTGCCTCTTTCTGTAGGGTATTCACTAATCATTTCAGCAGATCTGTTTTGAGAATGTATAGGTCAGGCACTGTGCCAGGTGCTAGGGACAGTCGTGAGTAAGATGCACATGGTCCTTGCCTGCATGAAGCTTATCATCTACATAGGGGAAAAAACCACGATGAAAACGTGGGAACACTCAAGAGAATCTGATAAGTGCCATGAAGAAACCAAACAAGCTGTTGAAATAGAGACTAATAAAGTAATGGTCAGGGAATTCCTCCTAGAAAACGCACCATTTAGGCTGAGATCGGGAGAAAGGAAGGAATCAGCCTTTTAATTTATGTATTTGTGTATTTGTGTGAGGGGAGGCTGGATGATTGTGTTTGAGGCCATGAGAACACCATGGACATAGACCCTTGGCCAAGGGAAACAGAATCCAGCACTTTCAAGGATCTGCACAAAGGCTTTTGCAGAACTGAGTTGGAATTGGAATACTGGGTGGCCTGAATCTGGTTCTTAAAGCAAATCTGATGTTAAAATCTTATTTCTCACCATTATTTATTTGTTCCTATACATCCATCTCTCAAGAAGTTGGAGGTCATCTCCATCCATGCTGGTACATTTGACAAAGTGTGAATCAGCATTGCTCCCTGAACCACCTCTCCCTGTCTACTGTGAATCCCACCACCTACACTCCATTCTTAGAGATTGTTTTCTGAGCATCTGGGCAACCGATGCTTCCAAATATTCACACCATTGTTCTTCCTAGGATACTGCAGAGTCCCCACCAGTTTCCCACATTATACCAGACCTCAATGGCTTGACACTCTTTTGAGACCCTAGTCACCAACACATGTACTTGGTAAAAAGATACAATTTTAATTTTTTTCACTTAGATAAAGAAGTTTTCTTTTTAAGTGTAGATTTTATTTCTCTTTTATAAATACTTTATTTTTCAAAAGAGCCAGATGGACAAATATTTAACTGTACCCTGTATTGCCTTGGCGAACCTCAGTAAGCCAACATACTTTTGAGCTGTGTTGTATAACTGTCCTTTTTTTTGTAAATAGTATGTTTTTTACCCAGTGGATATCACTTCAGCTGTTGATACTCTCACAGGGAGGGGTTACCCTCCTCTGCCTGTGTGAACATTTTGGGCTTAGTAGCTGGGCCAAAGGAAATATTTGTGGTAAAGGACAATCTGTTAAAGAAACTGAGTTACTTCCTTTCATTTCCACTATGGGGTATTCGTCAGCAATTTGGAAAAACTGAAAGAAGCTAATAAGCAGAAATGGGATAAGTTTGGTGAAGAGAGAAACTAAGAAATAAATGAAATCTTTGCCAATCTGATATCCAGAAAGGAGCATCTTAATGTTTTAACTTGGATTTCTTTGATGACTGTTGAGATGTACTATTTCTGGGTGTACTTACTGGTCACTGGCATTTCCTTTGTGCATTGCTTCTTCTTAGAGTCTCTTATCCATTTTCCTTTTGAGGCTTGACTTTTCTTATTGATAAGTAAGATTGCTATGCATGTCAACATGGATCTGTTAGTATGTAATCATTAAACCTCTTGTCATGTTTCCAGGTTCTTATTTCTAGTCAAATCTGTGTATTCCTTTATATCAGGTTGAACTGTATGCTGTTGCTGTTTCTGTACATCAAACATGGTTAAAAGAAAATCTAGCAATTGCATACGGTTCAACCTAAATAGTTCATGCCTTTGATGTCAGATGTAGAGTTTATACACACCCCAGATTATATTGTTTAATATGTACTTTTTTCTCACGCTTAATAACCTTATACTTGTTCCTTTAAAATTGTGTTTCTTTGAAAATTGTACTTCATAGTATTAAAAAGACTCTCTTCTAACATGGTCTAGTTCTCTATGATTTGGAACTTTTTGCTTTTGTTCTGATTCTAATACTGTGGTATTCATACCCTTCCTTAACTCCTTTTAGCTTCAGCTCAGGAGCTGCCTGCTCTGGGAAGCCTCCTCTGACCCCCTTAGCTTGGTTTGGTGCTAATGTTTTGTGCTTTGATGGGACCAAATGCATCCTTCTCCCATGGAATTTACCATGTCTACTGGGATTGTTTATTTCTCCACCTCCGATCTGGGACCACATTTTGCTTACTTCCAAGTCCTAGAATCTAAGATACTAGTTGCCTCATAATAAATTCCAAATTAATGTTCCTTCTATCTTAGTTGCCTCATAATAAATTCCAAATTAATGTTCCTTTTATCTGAATTGAACTAACTGAGCAGGAGTTTCCCACAGATCACAGAATAGTTATTTGTATAGTTTAATGTTATGTGATAAACATGTAAGCAGCCTTTTCAGTGCAGCACTGATAGACATAATAGGAACACCAGAGCAAAATGTGTTGAATTACATTGCTATCCTACACTCTTTCTAATTAGATCTCTCTTCCTTTTTCTTTTCTTCTCATTTATTTTCCTTTTTATATTTTCCAAAATAACCTCCTTCCTTAACATTTCTAATCTCTGACCTTGTCTCTACATCCTTTTCCTGAAACTCATCTGTAGAGTGCAACTTTCCACTATTTCATGTGCATGTGTATTACACCATGGTGAAGTATTCTTCCTATTTGGATACTTTACTCTTCATTTTATAGGCTAGATGTCTGTTGAAAAAATGTAATTAGAAGAGTCATATCATTATATTCAGGCTGGACTATAGGCATTTTCTATTTGAGGGGATTCTTTTCATTGTACCTAATCATAAACGTATTGTAGGCTATTAAACCTTATTCATAGATTTAGAATTTCCCACTTTGTACTATTCTTTGCTGTGTACATGTTCCGTTTTCAAATCTATGTTAAAAATCACCAAATCTAGTCATGCTGCTTAGATTTATCACACTTATTTTTCCAAAATTTTCCACTCATAAACGTTGTCTCTTACATTCTTACATCAAGTATAAATAGTTCATCATGGGTTCTTTAAAAAAAAAAAGATTTTTACTGAGGAATAATGACTAAATATGAAAAGATACAGGAAAATATGCAGTTTAAAAACAATAAAGAAATGCACATCTGTGTATACTTAAGCAAGAATTTTGTTTACCATTTCCATTTTACTCTCATCTCTTCCCTGTGCAGTTTTCAGGGAGGGGATCATTTTCCTGAATATTGTGTTAATTATCCCCCTGCTTTTCTTAATGACTTTTAATAAACAACCTTTGTAGGAATTCCTAAACATTGTATTCTTTAGTTGTATCTGTTTTTGTAACTTATAGAATTACAATAAAATTATACTACATGAATTTTTAGGTGATTTGATACTATTATTCAACATTATATTTTTGAGATTTATCTATTTTGATGAATGCAACCTAAGTTCATTCTTTTTCATGTCAGTATAGTATTTCAGGTAATGGATATATCACAGCTATAGTTCCATCTGAGGGTTTTCCAATTTTATCGCTATTTTAAGCGGCATAATTTAAATATTCTTATACATATTTCCTGGTACACATGTGTGAGAATTTTTTTCCAGGACAAATACATAGTAATAAATTTTCTAAATCATAGGCTAGGACATGTTCAACTTTCCTACATAATTTTCCAAAGTAGTTTTATCCATTTCCATACCAAGCTGCAATGGATGAGAATCCTCTGCTGTATACTCATGGTAATACTTGGTATTATCCTACATTTACATTTTTGCCAGCCTTGTGGGCATAAATTATATCTCACTGTGATTTTGATTTATACTTCCTTGATTACTAAAAAGGTTAATATCTTTCAGTATGCTTTGGGACCATATTCTTCATTTTGAATTCATATTCATTCCTTTTCCCTATTTTTCAATAGTGTTGTTTGACTTTGTCTTATTAATTCATAGAATTCCTTATATATCCTTTACAGTAACCCTTTGATTGTTTATGTGTTATGTCTTATCCAAGTTTTATAGATATTTTTATTTATTTATATTATTTCTATTTATTTCTATATTTATTTTTATTTAATTTTATATTTCTTTTTATATAATTGCATTTGCTGATTTTTCCCTTCATAATTTGCCCATTCTGTACGTTCTTTAAGGAGTAATTTTCTACACCCCTCAACAAAGTAAAAAAAAAAAAAAACTTTCCTAAATTGGTTCTAATATCTTATCTTTTACATTTAAGTGCTTAATTCATCAGGAATTGATTTATTTGTGTGGTTGAGAAAGGGATTTTTTTTTCCCTACATATGTAGTCAATTGTCCCAGTACAATTTATTTTTAAAACTTCATCCTTTTCCCACTGATCCACATTATAAACTCAGTCATATATCATGGCTATGCAGTCACTATTCCATTTCTGGGTTCTCTGTTTTATTTGGTTGCTCTGTTTGTTAATCCCTGTTCCAATTCTTGACTATCTTATTAATGTGACTTTATAATAAACTTCAGTATATCCTAGTCAAGGCCCAGGATGTTATTCTTTTTCTTCCCTAGTATATTGGCAATTATTGGAACTTTGAAATTCTCTCTATATTTTAGAATCAGTTTTTCAAGCATCATATATAAAACACACACACATAGTTGAAATTTTGATTGGAATTGAATTTATAGATCAATTTGTGATCAAATAACATTTTTGCAGTATAGAGTATTCCAATCTATTAATACAGTATCTCCACTTATTCTTTCGCGTCTTTCAATAAAATACTATAATTTCATCGTAGAGATTTTACATGTGATTTTTGGTATACTACTCTAAATGCTGTCTTTTTAAAAAGTTTTTATTTTCTATATTTTGTTGCCAGTGAATAGAAATTCAAATTACTATTATTTTTATATCCAATAATCTTGCTAATTGTGTTAAGAGTCAACAATTTATTGTTAGATTGTTTTAGTGTCTACAAGCATAATCATATCATGTAGAATAAAGAGAATGTTGTTTTTTCTTTTCAGATTCTTATGCCTTTTTTTTCCCCTTGCTTTACTGTATTGGCTAAGAACTTCAGAGCAAGGACAAAAAGAAGGGTGATAGCAGGCATCTTTGCCTTTTTTTGCAAACTCAAAGGAGATAATTTCAGTAATTCAACATTGAGAATCAGATGTGCTTTCCTGTCTGCACTAAGTCTTTTTTTAATATTTTATTTGTTTGTTGTTTTGGGGGGAGGTAATTAGGTTTATTTATTTACTTATTTCGATGGACGTACTGAGGATTGAACCCAGGCCCTCATGTGTGCTAAGCACATGCTCTACCACTGAGCTATACCCTCACCCTGCACTAGGTCTTGATGTTGTGTAAACCCCTAAGAATTGAGATAAATCACTGGATACAAAGGAGGGAATACCAACTTAAAGTTATGTTTTTGCCTCAAAGCATACTAGGACCTTAAAGTAAAAATTAATTTCTATCAGAGAATAATAGAATCTCTTTTTCTTGGTTATTTGCTTATTTATTGAAGTATAGTTGATTTACAATGTTTCAGGTGTACAGCATGATTCAGTTTTATATATATAGTATAAATATATAGATTCTTTTTCAGATTCTTTTCCATTATAGGTTATTACAAGATACTGAATATAGTTCCCTGTGCTATACAGTAGGTCCTTGTTGTTTTATCTATTTTATATGTAGTAGTGTGTATCTGTTAATCCCAAATTTCTAATTTATTCCTCCCCCACCTTTCCCCTTTGGTAACCATTAGTTTGTTTTCTATGTCTATAAGTCAATTTCTTTTTAGTAAATAAATTCATTTGTATCATTTTTTTAGATTCCATATATAAGTGGTATCATACAATATTTGTCTTTCACTGACTTACTTCACTTAGTATGATAATTTCTAGGTCCATCCATGTTGCTGCAAATGGCATTATTTCATTTTTCTTAATGGCTGAATAGTATTCCATTATATATATATGTATACCACATATGTGTGTGTGTGTATACACCACATCTTCTTTACCTATTCATCTGTTGATAGACATTTAGGTTGCTTCAAAGTTTTCACTATTGTAAATAGTGCTGCTGTGGGGTGCATGTGTCTTTCTGAATTAGTTTTCTCTGGATATTTGCCCAGGTGTGTGATTGCTGGATCATATGGTAACTCTAATTTTAGTTTTATAAGGAACCTCCATACTGTTTTCCATAATGTCTGCCAATTTACATTCCCACCAATGGTATAAGAGGGTTCCCATTTCTCTCCATACCCTCTCCAGCATTTATAAATGGTAGATTTTTTGATAATAACCATTCTGATATGAGTGAGATGATACCTCATTGTAGTTTGGATTTGCATTTCTTTAATGATTAGTTATGTTGAGTATCTTTTCATTAGCCTGTTGGCCATCTGTATGTCTTCTTTGGAGAAATGTCTATTTAGGTCTTCTGCCCATAAAATGATATTTCTTGTACACAAAAGCTTGTAGACTAAGGTATATTCCCACTACATAGTGCATATGTTCAAGAAAATGACACATATTTGAATGCAGAAAACATCATCAAAGCATTTTCTGGATCTCTCAGTGGACATTAAGGAATTCCTCTGCAAAAATTCTCCCTGTTAGAGAGCAACACAGTGGCTGACAGATTAACTAGTCTTTGCAGCATTTCCTGGAGAAAGAGAAGGTGGCACGGTGCTTGCAGTGCCATTTAACTCTCACAATAAGTGTATGAGGGACCTGGTGTGCTCTTGCAGCAATACTTGACTAGATTAGTGTAATCGATGGACAGTAAGCAGGACAACTGTACTACACAGCTGTCTCATTCTAAAACAAACAAACAAAAAATCAGAGCCTCTTAAGTCTCACTCAGTAAAAACACTCAGTTCCATCCGAAATAAAAAATTCTTAGTGCTTGTCCTGATATAAAGAAGGCTTTCTGTATAGTAGATATCCATCCTCCTGAAATCCACTTAGAGGCTTTAGAAGTTAAACCCAAGGCATAATAAAGCTAGGAGCACCTCTGGTTGACACACCTCTGTCAAGGTGAAAGTGGCCTGAGCCACAGGAGCAGCCTGGAGGATGGATGAGTGATGGACAAGGGCGATGGTTTATTCACAGCTCTAGGGAAGGAGGGAATGAACATTATATAGAATCCATTGGTAACAGATGAAGAAACACAGGGATTGTATCCAAGGACATACATTGTTCTTAAATAGTTGCTCAGAGATAAGAGATGGCATATCCTCTATTGTCTGGAACTGGAGTTGAGACACAAAGGGTAACTCAGGGAGGACAATCTTGGGGAACAGTGTATCGGATGTAACTGGGATGTTGATTGGCCTAGAAACACATTCATCATCCCTAGCAGACATGTCTCTTGGCCAGAGTAAGCCAGGCTGTGCTCCAGGCACAAACATTAAAAAGATGCAGAAACTTGAGATGATTTTTAGGCATTGCTCACCCCCCCATCCTGAGACTTCCAAACCCATTATGGGCACAACATGCTTAATTGGCACTTTAGGGAGCAGATTAATAGTAAACATTGTTAAATTCCCAGAATTACATAAAGTCTTCCTTTTGATATTGCAGATATAACGTGTAACTTTACTGACCTCCTAAATGACAACCCCAACAGGGAAAAACGCAGGGCATAATGATACTTTATCGAATTATCATTACCGATATCAACTTGGCCTTCCAATGCTGTCTCCCTGTTCCTGTGATGAGAGATGAAGGAGAACAGAGAACAGGGATTGGTGGTGAGAAGTCAGGTGGCAGGTGTTGTCAGGTTTGTTGTCAGTACCTTTATGCTGTCATTATGACGTTGCTCAAGTAATCACTGTTGAAGAATTGTATAGATGAAACTGAACACATCTCCGATGGTGAAAGGGACATAGAACAAGTCAGATTTTGATTTTTCCCTTTTAACTTTAGGATGCTGGTCATGTGAAATTATTGTTGGAGAATTAAACATGTTTCGGTACAATTTCTATATTATAAATTCACATTAATTTTTAGATCTTGGCCCTAATATAACACTATAATAGATGATCATATAAAGTGATAAAATATATATGAAATTCTATAAGTAATATATATGGTTTCTATGACAAATGGGCTAATTTTACAGCATTAGACTGGAGGAGTAAACTATGTACAGGCATGTGTGCTTGGTCTAGTGGGTACAGCTGCATATAATCTTTTCATCAGAGATTATAAACTTCTGAGTCTGTTTCATCCTTGTATCTCCCAAGCTCCTTAGGTGCTTATTGAATGAATAAATACATAGATGAATGAATAAATAAATGAGTTAACACGTAAGTACATAAATACCTGGTATTGCTCCAGGAAAAGTGACTAATGCACATTGCTTATTTGGGCTTTGTGCACTATATTGCCAGACAGACTTTGATGTTTTTTATACCCCTTACATAATGTATAACGTTTTGTATTTTTAACTTAAAAATTTAAAATTATTGTTTAGAATCTAGCTATGTGAAGTCATGATCACCTTTTGGAAGTGTCAGTTTCTCTCTGTGCCACTTCTGCTTTCTTGATGTCTTCATCATTGAAAATAAAAAGAGGAAAAAAACACTTTTCTTCTACACCCAGGCACTATTTGACTAGGATGCTCTCATTCAGTTTACTACTTGCAGGGTTCATTTGCCAAGATTCCTTTGAAGCACAGCTCTTAGTTTTCTAAATTGTGATTTAGAAGGTATTCCCTATGTTACCCAAAACCATGTCTCAGATGATCAGCTGCCAAAACAAGACTAGGATAAGTGGTACTTATGGGTCTGCTCTTCATAAGATGAAGGATGAGAGCCACTAGTTTGGCTCCCCAGGGATGGATAATGACTAGATCTTTATCCTTTCCCTCTTCCCATCATGCTCCTGTTCACCCCTTTCTCTCACGTCTTTTGATTGAAAGAGACAGCTTTTGTTACTGTTCATCCAGTGGAAAAATGACTCTGCTTTGTGGGACTTTGTGTCTGCGCCTGCTGGGGACAATAGTGACACCTCCCGCTGGGAACTCTGTGGAGGTGTGTTTTGCCAGTCCAGACATTTTCTAAATCAAGCCAGACCCCTCTGGGAGCTGTTATGACTCTTTTATGTTTTTTTAAATTTGATTTTTGTTTTTTCCCCAACAAGACACCCTTCTTCTGCCTCATAAAAGGAATGTGTGTTCCTCACTTAGCATGGGCTCTCAGAAGGACACTGATCTTATTTTCCTTATTGTAGGAATGGTCCACATTTCCTTTATCTACAGATTGGATAAGCTGGTGCTAAGTTGCATCCATGATGGAGAAATCCAGAAAATATATTGTCAAAAGATATGAAACCCTTTCCAACTGTGATTCTCTGAATTCCGTAGTTAAGTTTTGGAACTAAAATAGGCTTAATAATTTTGAATATAGGGAAATTATTTGTCAATTTTGTTTTTAGGTGGGAAAAGGGGGAAAAACATACTCATTCTTTTTCATATTTGTCAACTGGGATTTATTTTATTACTAGCATTTATTTAACTTATAGTGTTAATTTTATTCAAACCTCCAGTAACTCAACTCCCTATGAAATTTCTCTCCTAACTGCATGGAAAATATAAATATTCTCCAGATCAAATGTAGGAGAGCTGTATTTTATTTCCCCTTAAATTTTTATTGAAATTTGACACATTGAATAGTTGGTGTTTCTGTAGTTTCATAAGTACCGACATACTTCCTGATGCAGCACATTTGGAAAGTCATATACCCAGGGATGCATTGCAAGTCTCTGAGGGGGTGTGTGGTGTAATGTTGTTTCGTTTTTGAGAGCTCTGATTAAACAGACACTTTCTGCAGCTGTGACTTTGTACAGATGGCAGGCCCTAAACCAGAGAGACTGAAAGGGCTTTCTGAAATGAAGCCAAGAAACAGATCTAGTTTTCTCCACTGAAAATCTGGGGGGAAAACATGTAAATACATGCTATTTGTGTATATATGCATGCTGATTGTGGGTAGATCTTTTACTCCTGTTTTTGGTCATGGAATTGTATATATACATAAGTATACAAATGATGTACTTATGTAGAACTTTTTAAAGTGTACATTTTACTTGGAGGAAATGGCTGAATAGAGAGCAGTTTTCCCTGCTTTGGCTCTTCGAAACTGCTTTGGACAACTTGGGTGCACATCTTTTAGATGTTCTGAAGACAACCAGAAGTCTACCTCTATTACATTTGTTTGAACTGTTTCCACCTCGTTCTGTTTTTCTTTTTCCTGATGATCATCTCTTCTACCTTAATTCTGATCCTCTAATATTTTCCCCAAATTGTTCTTGCTTAAAAAAAAAATCCTCTTCTCTTCACGTGTACATTTCTATTAGATCTCCATATCCTCTGCCCTAAAAATCTTCCCTTAATACTGGCTAACACACAAAACAACAACAGAAAAAGAAAAGTGTCACCCTTTCTGCAATTGGGAACATGCAGTTTTACCTGGGGGATAACTGAGACCCCGATTTCTCTTCTTGGCTAGCTACAAATACTTCCTTACTCTTGCGTGGAATCTGAAGCTAGTGAGCCACTACACAGGTTGGGAGAGGTAGTCAGTTCACCAACCTCTTAGCTGACTTGGAGAAAAAAGTGAAACCAGCTTTTCACTGAGTGCTAAGTTGTTCTCTCAACAGGTGTTTATTGAGCATCTGCTCTAGATGACGCCATTCTGGGCATAAACTTTGATGAATCAGGCAGATAAAGTTTCTGCCTTCAAGAAGCTTACATGCCAGTGGTGAGAGACAAACACTAAACAAAATAAAAATGAGTAAGACAATAAACTGTAGATAAGTATGAGAAAGAAAAGAAAATGGAATAATTTCATAAAATGTGGCAGCATCTTAAAATATGCAAGGTCTTAGATTATATGTCAGGGGAGACATCTAGGAGAAGGGATAATAGTTGTTGCTGTGTTACAGATTACCCCAAATCTAACAGTTTAAAAACATGTATTGTATCACATGACTTTTTTAGACAGGAATGCAGTAATGACTCAAGTGGGTAGTTCTGTCTCAGGGTCTCTTGGGAGATAGCAGCCATCAGAAAACTTGACGGGGGCTAGAAAAATCTGCCAAGATATCTCACTCCCACTACTGTTGGCAGGATGCCTCAGTTCCTTGCCCCATGGATCCTTCCATAAGAGCATATGCCTGTCTTCATGACACATTCACCGATTTCCCCCTAAAGAAATTATCAGGAGAGAGAAGCAGAAAATATTTCTTAGCCTTGGGAGTCAGATGATATCACTTCTTATGCTGTTGGTCACACAGTTTAATGCTTATGCATTAAGGTGAGAGGAGACTACTGCAAAGATATGCATGCCGGGAGTTGACGATCATTTGAGGGGTGGGGGAACATTTTCGATGCTGGCTACCACAGGAAGAGATAGTTGAACTAAGGCCAGAATAATCAGAAAAAAAATATGTTAGATGAATACTTGTGAGGAGGGCATCCCAGGTGTGGGACCAACAATTCGTACGACACTGAGACAGGACTACTTGGTGTTTTCAAGGAACAGATACAAGGTTGGATTGAGTAAGTGGGAGAGTTGCATAGGATGAGTCCAAAGAGCAGGGGCCAGATTACATAGGACCTTACGAGGTTTGGATTACATTGAGTGTAGGGGAGACACTGTTGGAAGGTTTTAAGCAGAGGAAGTAACAAAATCACATGACCAACAATATATTTGTAAGACCTGAATTAGACCTGAAGAATTGTAATACTAAAGAGAATGAGTTAGACTTTCGACTTTGACCTTGATGGCCATGCTCTGCAAACTCATCAAAGATGTGATGGATGAATATTTATCCTACTCTGCTGAGTGACAAAATTGATCCAGGGATTTGAAAGTGAAGTTTGAGTCTCTCTGAATCAGCCCTAACTCCCCATTCTGTATCCAGGCTCTACTTTTTACCCTGACCAGTTAGAGGAACCAAAATTCTCAAGGAATTTCAGGCAGGAATATACCTATTGAGGTGTTTTATAAATGTTTCATAGGTCAAGTTGAATTTCCTGCACAAACAGTTGGGCGTTCTTCCTTTTGTCTGTCAGATAGTATCATTCACTCCTTTTTCTCCAGTTCCTTTTCAAGTTGTTAAAAGGCAGGGTTTAACTCATTTTTAGAAAATTCACTTCAGACATATCAGAATAGCTCTTTTCTTCTCTTGACACTGTGTCCCACCCTCTCAGCTCACTGGCCAGAGGTGAGTCTTGCCCCTTTATAAGGTGGTTCTAACCTCAGAGAAAATGCAGCCTTTTATGTGAAATGAGATAATTCTGCCCTGTTGCTCTGTACAGGTGCTGAGATTCTGGCCATGGTTCACTGACTTGGAGGAGGAATGTATTCAGTTTTTCTCTTAACTCCCTGCCATTCCCCTCAAAACACTTTAGTGGTAATAGGATGTAGCACATAAAAAAGCTCATAGTCTCTGATCCTGATTGTGTAGACAGAGTTAACCTTTGCTCCCATTCTGATGGTTTGATGTGACATTCTTCTCTCTTTGATGCTTACAATTCTGTCTTTTTACTTAAGAACAGGAACATTTGACTTGCATAAAGAGACTTGCATACAATGTGCTCCTCAAATTTGAATCTACTAAACTTTGTGTGTCATTATTATTCAAATAGTTCTAACAGTTGGAATGTACCGGCATTGTAGGATTGAAAACTTATGTTTTGGTCCACTCTTCCGCTGAGCCCACACCCTCTACCCTATGCTGTTATTCACTGATAAGTATACTGGGTGCTTTGCTATCTTCACTCCTTTGTTCAAGTGGTTTTCTCTGCTTGCATGTCCTCTTACCTCACTTCTCTCATGAATTTATGTCTCTTTCAAAGTTCAATACAAATATCACTTCCCCTGTGAAGCCTTCTCTGTTAGATATAAACAGATCTAACTTCACTTCCCACCAGAAGCCCATGCTAGGAAATTCAGGCCTCTGCAAAGAGCTTTTAGTTCTAAGTACCATAATTGCTTAATAACATAACTCAGTTCGTGGTCTCTGATCTGTCATAGGCTCATTAATATTTATCTTAACCAGTCAGCCCCAAACCATTTGAATAATCAATGTCAAGTATTCCAGTGTTTCCTAGTAAATGTGCTTCTGCGTCCTTTGCTCATTAGAATCTTGTAACAGCTGCAAGAAAACTGATAACTTCAGAGTGACTGATCCCAAGGGATTTTAAATGCATTGAGATGGAAAGTAATTTCCATCTTCCCTCATACAGCCTAGAAAGTTTGGTAGCAACAATCAAGGGGATCCGAGGTTCGTGTCATTTATATGATGATTGTTCTCATCATTTATCACCTGCTGGGAATATTAGCAAAACATGATACTCGCAAGTCCATCTTCTGTCACGTCCACTTAGGTGATGTGGCAGCAAACAAATGCTGACTCACATCTCTGGGCATTCTAAAATGGAGATATAATTAATAATCACCCAGAAAGAGTGAGCCTTGGCATTTAAAGTGGAATACGGGCTGTGGAGTTGTGGGTCCTCTGAGGGGGAATGGCAGAGATGATGAATAGAATGAGTATGGAGCCTCTCTGGGACTTTCAAATCTCTCTGTGCCCTGGGGGAGTGACAGGAAGGAGATGCAGTGCAGAGTACTTAGGGAAATCACCATCATTTATTTATCTGTGTATTTATTTACTCGTTCAGTCAGCAGTCATCTGCTGAACTCTCCCTGTGGGCAGCCCCTTTGCTGGGTATTGGAGGTACAGTGATGAGTGAAACAGAAGCATGTTGCCCTCGTGGTGCTTCCAGTCTGGAAAGGGAGACCAGTGTGGTCACATGGATAATTTGTCTACTATACTTTTTATAAATGCTGTAAAGTAATATTCTGGGGTGTTAGGGCATATAGTATTAGGCAGGGTGTTAACCTAGTGGGGACTCTTAGAAGGCTTTTCTAGCTTTTCTAAGGAGGTGACATTTGAGTTTTAAAGGATAAGGTAGTTAGGCAAAGAGCCCGACATGCAGAGGGGGGCGGCTGGGGCAGTATGCAGAGCAGAGATGAGCTCAGGTGGGTGGACTAGTCCCTAGGGCACTCTCCATGAATGAACTTGCCATAAATGACCCACAGTGTTAGCCTTCCAGCTTTTTGTTTTTCAAGCTTATGAGTTATATGGAATTAAAATTAACTTTTCTTATTTGGCATGACTTCTTTTGAGGGGGGAAGAAGGATATGATATTTAAAGGATTAAAGTTTTGATATTCAAAGGATTAAAACACAGAACACACTAAAACCATTTTTATTCATACCTCTGTGCTCATTTTGCCACTTACTGGGAGAGGAAGGCAGAGAAAGAGAGAAAAGGAAGGATCCCTACAAGGAATTACTAGAGGGACAAAGGCAGAGAAAGAGAAAATAGCAGAATAAAATATGAATAGAGTGCTACATTGTTTGTATCAGCTGTTAAAAAATGATTTTGTCCTTTCTTGCTGGAACATCAAGGTTTAGACCATTTTCTTTTTTCATTCCTTGGTGATATAAAAATTACTAGGTTAGTTCGTGAGTATAGCCCTCAACTTTATTTTGACATCTTTAAAATAAATTATTCTCCAGGTTTCTGTGCCCAGAATTATGTAATTTTGAGAGCAGAATTAAATGAAGGCAGGGGTCCAGATGAGCTTCAGTTCAGTGAAGTAGTGGAATGCAAAGGGATTTACTGGAATATGAAAAGAGCCAGGAAATAGAAAATACCTTAGGATCCCGTGTTTGGCTGCAGTGGACTCCTTGGTTGGAGAGGTCTGACAGACCTCAAGCGCTCATGACACTGGCCCTGGTGATGGACACCAATTCCCTTTCTCTAGCCAGAGAAGGGACAAGCTCAGCAAGTTGGTTGACACTGAGTGGGATGAGAAGTTACTCATCTTCAGAGGGGAATTGATGCGACATCAGTTGGTAATAGCTATGACAGTTTTGGATTTTCATTGAGTGGGTAAACTGAGTTTAGAATATGGGAGAACACAAGGTGAGAGAGAAAGAGAATCGTCATTTGTTAGGAGAGGTGACAGTGTGAAGGAAGAACTTCAGCAGTAAACAGCCAATTTACCCCGTCAATCGTGGGACATTAGGAAGGAAAATGTGAAAACACAAAAGATACTGTTATCTTTTAATATCAAGGGGGTTTGTCTATGATGCTTGAGACCTCGGAATGGACTTATGAATAGCCCTAGGCTACATATCTTGGAGGAGTGAAAGCCATTAAAAGAAGCTTGAGCGTCTTTAAAAAACAGATGTTTGAAAACAAACGAGGCGGGTGAGGAGGGCTGAGGAATAAAGTTAGTGAAACTGGAATCAAGGGTGTCTTGAACTTGGGTAACCAGATGGGACAATAAAGCAATAGCTGTTTAGCACAGACAGTCACTTGCATATCCCAGCATACCACCATTTTCGAAGAAGGCCTTTAAAAATCGGTCTTACTAATTTATAGTTCTACCTCTTATCCAAATGGTTCTCTCCCCTAAAGGATGTGAGAGAAAACAAGTTTAATAAGCTGCATGAGGAAGTTAAGTTAATGTCAGAAAGGTAATCTAGAAGGAAGAGTCTGTGTGACTACCACAGGACATCTCAGTATCATGATGCTCAAAGAAAATTTTAAATGACAAAATAACTTTTGTATTTTAAAAAGATAATTTATAAGTAATATATGAGAATGGCTTTACTAACCTTTATATTTTTCTTTGTGTCAGAAAAGTCCTAATTTATCTTTTCCCTTAATTCATATTGGAATATTAAAAATCCCACACTTGGATTTAAGAGAACTGAGTGGGTGTTGCATAATTATAAAAATATCTTTCTTTGCTATCATCCATATTAAGTGTATTTCTTTGTTAAAACACCTTGTGGTAAGACTTAAACATTCTTTTCTCTAGTATTAATGAGAAATGATAACACCCACATGCAGCCAACATGCTTCTAAGAATTTTTTTTTTTTTTTAATTTGGCATTAAGTGGATTTTCAAAATATACCTTGTCATAGAAATCTTGGCTTTGGGACACAGAGGCTAAAAGATGGAATACTTTGATAATGTGGGAAGAAAGGAAGGCAGAAATGAGGTTTAAGGAAAGGCAGAGTGGTGTGATGGATACACATGCATCTCTGAAGAACCTTTGCCCAGGTTCTTACTCAGGCTCTGTTCAAGGGTGACCTTGAGCAAATCACGCAGACTTTCCTAGCCTCAGGTTCCCAATCTGCAAAGTGGGTGATCGTGGTTCTCACCTCGTAAGGGTTTTGTAAGGATCAAATAAGAGAATGTAAAGCTCACATAGAGATTGCACAGGGTACAGCCTCATCTATTATTTTCTTCTAAGAGAGGGAACCATTCCTATGCTGATCTGGGGACTTTCCTTGGGTCACTTAATGTGACTTTGGAAGCAACATTCACTTCTGTTTCCTGGGTATTTCAGGTGGTAGAGAAGATGAGGGGTGTCGAGCCCTTTGTCAATATGAGTTGCCCTCGCCACCCTCTGGACAGGGCACAGCATCCCACACCGTGGTTTTCTTCCTCCACTCTTGACCCTTTTGTCATTTTTGTTTCTTTTTACCTTCTTCTACTTCAGAATCTTAACAACTGGATCAAAGGTAATGGCATTAATTGTGTGAGCTCCAACAAGGAGTAGGGATTCGTTCAGATTAGAACAAGGGAGGGGGTTGCGTATTTGAGATCTGGGGTGGTTCTGTGGCCCTTGTACATATTCACAGGCTCGTTATTTCTGGACTCGCTGTGATTATGCCAAAATTACTGCACAGCTGTGCTTATCTCCTGTGTGCAGAACAATCTGAGTGCTGTAGAGCGTTGGGAAGGTAGATTAGACAAGATCACTTAGCCCAAGGAATGTGTCATCATAAACATAAACATTTTAACTACATGCTTGCCACATTTTTAGTTCATCATTCTTTCTTTTTTTTTTTTTCCAGATGTGTGTTTCTGAGGTGTAAATACTTATTGAATGAGTACTAGCAATTTCTATAGAACAATTTAATACATGTGACCAAATTACCCTCCCCCCAATTTTATGTTTCTTGTAGAGAAATATCACTACATTCTCAGGAGGTGAAGCCATCAGACCTCTGGATGAAAATTAAAACAAATCACTCTGTTACCAGAATATCATCTCTAACGGAGGAGTATTGACTGTTAAATGGTATTATTGAAAGACCCACCAACACTCTGTTATTTCAGCTTTAAAAATGAGCAAGCATGCAAGTGCAGACTTAGTACAAAGATGCGTTCATTTGTTATTACAGGCTTTATGAAAGTATTTTTCCTGAGGATTGCTATAAATACACAATTTCTCTTGGTGTTAATCAATTCCATTTAGATAAGTTTGTATATATCAATTTGTGAAGAAAGTACGTCTTAAATAGCTCGAGCAGACCCATAACTTTGCTATCATAATGAAAAAAGACTTCCTATATAATATTTTAGTCATCACCATCACATGGTTTTATTGACCAGACATTGAGCCCATGGCATGTAGGTTTTTACCAACACACCAGCACAAGATCATTATTTTGCTCCTAATTTGCTCTTCCTTTTATTTGCCTCTTTTGTCAGATGACCCCACCATCTACTAAGTTACACTGCTTAACAACACTGGGTCCATTTTCTTCCCCCCCTCTTCCTTACACAGTACCACCTCCCATCCAGTCGGTTACCATGCTCTCCCCTCAGTGTCCATTATCTAAGAGCCCTCCTCTTTTGTTATCCTGTTAACTTAAGAATGTGTCATCTTCGTCTGTACCATTTACAGTGCTTTCCTATCTGTTTCTCCCTCTAATATCTATTAAGTAACTTTAGAAAATGACCTTAAAGCAACTCTTCTAAAATGTAAATCTAGTCACCGTATTAGACATTTCCCATATTGCTCTGCAAACACTCATTCTGCAGCGTGTGAAAGATGTTACATTTGGGAAATTCTGGGTTAAATCATGTCGAACAGGATTCTTCATTGTAAGATTTATCAGAGCTTTTGTGATTAATACATGATGGCTATCCAAAAGGGTGTTTTAATATATAATTTTTCCTAAACTTGACTGACACGAAACTTTTTTTTTGAAAGAGTACAGAGAGGACTAGTGTTCTGCAGAATGTGCACTGTGAAGTACTATTTTATTCACTTCTCCAAATCCACATTGGCCTGTGAGATAAAGCACAAATTCCTTAGCATAACTTATATGAGCCTCTGTGGTCTGCCTCCTGCTGTCACCTTAGCCACCCCCGCCACACACACACACACACACACACACACACACACACACACACACACACACACACACACACACACACACACACACACACACACACACACACACTACATCTGTTCCTGGACACATGCCTTTCTTTCTGGCCTGTTCACGCTCTGTCTAGACCCTGTGTGCTGTGCACTGTCATACCGTGTGTACATTGCTCTCTCTCTACCTGAAGTGTTCTCTCTTCCCTTGCCTGCTTGGAGAATTCTTCTTCATGCTTCAAGATAAAGGATAGGGGTACAGATGATACCTACTTTGTAAAACTTTCCTGGACTGACTCAAGCAGTCAGCCTCTTTCTCCTCCTTACTCCACAGTACTTATCTCTCTTGTAGTTCTCATCACTTTTTAAAAAAATGAAATATTTGTTTATAGTCCCCCTGCTGTGCCAGACTAGGGGTTCCTTAGCAGTGTTCTTTGATCTTATGTCCTGACAGATAGTTGGTGCTCAGGAAGAGAAGGAGTAGTGCTTCTGTAGAGGTAAATGGATACCCTGTTGTCGGAGCAGAGAGATGCAGTGTAATTAAGTTAGGACTATAATGAAATCACAGAGGCAAGACTGTGTTCGCTAATTAATACACAGCAACTTCAGACATGAAAACGTTGTTGGCAGAAACAGCATCTGAATTTCAACACCGCTATCTACTAAAAACGATGTCCTCAAATCAAATGGTGAGCGTGTGTAACATTGAAGGTTACTTCTGACCTTTTTTTCTGCTTTCCTGGTCACCATATTTCTGAATAAAATAAAAAAGAACAGAATGGCCTTCAGAGGGCCTCAAGTCATTATTGAATATGTCACATCTCAGATCTTGGAAGGAGATCAAAGGAGAAACAATAAATAGGTTTTTTTCTCCCCTTTTGATTTAACCACTCACTCTCACTTGGCTATAGATCATTCATTTTTCAAAACAAGATAATTGTGGCAACAGCTGCCTATAAGAAGCAAACAGCAGAGTCGGCTTTATCTCAGGAGAAAGAATATTCAGAGAATGAATTTACTCAGATTAATTATGTTAGAGTTTTTACAATTAGAAGGGGCATATAGAACCCATATTATTACACATAAGAAAATGATGTTGGAACAGGATAAAAGGCTTTCTTAGGATCACAGGAACTCCAAATTTACATTTTATAAATTGCAAAGCTGTGTTTTTACTCATGTTTAAAAATGCAGTTCAAACAAGACTAGAGAAATAAAGCAAAGTAGGCCCTAAGATCATTAGGCAAAATAACATTGTCAAGCTTTTGTCTCTTCTTTTTACCTTCCATTTGTGAAGAGTGTATGTCTTTTAACTTACTTTTACACTAACTGATGTTCATGTTAGTAGGTTGTTCTGGCAGAGACATGAAAAGGATATCAAGGAATGATTTAGGAAGAGATGGGTGGTGTTTGTGCAGTGGGGTAGTGTGGGTGAATGCTTGGCCAGCCAACGGGTATGATGGTGGACCACCATCTCGTAAAAGTTTTGCAAGGTGAATCTAAAGCATTCTTCTTTAATTCTCATTTATTTTTGTTTCCTAGTACAGGAGACCTCAAATTCCTGACTAACCACTTAGCATTTTCTTTAAAGTGAACATTAAAAAAAAAATCAGTTAAAAACGAAAGAAAACTTTACCTTTTGCGGGAGCAGGATAGTTTAGAGATGAGGCAATGGGAAGGCAGACCTGAACAGAGATGGTCACAGTAGTAACTTCTGGTTACTTGCTTAGAGCACCTGGGTTGGTGGTAGCTGGATGTAATCCTTTTGTGGACTAAATTGGGCTGTCTAAGGACACAGCTCCAGGGCCATGAAATCAGCATAATCCGACACATGGCGTGGCCTGGCTGGTGTGAGAGCTATCTGTGAAAGAGGGAGAGGCTTTCTTTTGATATTTAGGAAACTTTAGCCAACCTTAAGGAGGGATAAGAGAGTGCATCTTTTCTCCTTGCCTTTATCTCCTCTGTACTTTAGAGGCTGCAGGAGATTTGATCTTACCATCATCAAAAATCCAGAAACACTAAAAACTGAAACCAGATCAGTAAAATAGTATTTATTAAGAATTTATAGTGTGCATAAGAAAAGTTCACAGATTGGAGCTTTCAAACCTCAAACTGATGTGAAGCTTACAAGATTGTGAAGGCTTGTGAAGTGAAAAGGAAGAAGTTGTTTAACCTTTCCAATGATTGGTTATTACAATGGGGGTTTCTAGAAGGAAGGAGATTGGTTACAAGTAATTCTCTTAAACCTTCAGGAAGATGACTTTAATTTCTTCTATGATTGTCAGAGGCATTTACAAGAAATAATCTAAGTTAAATTTTGTTTATGATTTAGTTTTGCTTTCATGGCTTAAATGGTTTTGTCTACTCAGAGAATTTTCAAGTTTGGTCTCCCATTTTGTATTTGACTTTAGCACCAAACACACATAAAGCTTTTACAAACTACTTACAAACTAATGATATACAAGGTTAGAGTGCTGAAGTGCTTTTGCATTCAACCTCTTTAAAATACCATTTGGCTAGATCATAAGACTTTGGATAAAACCAAAGCACCTTCTAGTAGGATAAATTTGCAGGCTACTGTTCCATTTTAGTATGTGTGAAGAATAATTGAAACCTTAATCTAAAAGGGGCTATCTCAGCCTTGGCATTGACATTTTTGGACCATATAGTGCCTATCCCGTGTGTTGTATAATTAGCAACATTTCTGTCTGCTACGAACTAGATGACAGTAGCACAACTCCCTTCATAGTTGTGACAACTAAAAATGTCTCCAGATACTGGCCTAAGTGCCCCAAGTTGAGAATTACTGACCTAAAGCACAAAATAAAGCTTCTTGCTTCCTTTGAAGTAAAAACTTGCCTCTGAGTCAGAAAACTTTGAAATAGTGCTGAAATTCCTTTTTCTTTATCCATCAAACACGTGTTGAACATCTTACAATGCATCAGATCTAGGGGATACAAAAATAAATAAGAAATTGCCCTTCTGGATTGACATTGTAATAAGGACAACAGATGTATGAAATAAATCATGGCTCTGTAGGGTTTCAGTATGATTCTGTAGAGGTATGTCCATGGTACCATGGGAACTCCAAGGATGCAGAGCAAAGTTCGGAGTGAAGAACTCAGAGAAGTTCTGTAATGAAGGCATCTTCGTGTTATTTCAGAGCTGTTTCTCCTTGTTCGATAAATTCTCTGGGAGATAAGGCCCCTCTTAGCCCCATAGATGCAGGGAAGTCATTAATTCTAGTTACTAAAAAATTGCATGATTTTATGCCAAAAACAGTTGTTTCTGGTGAGTGACTTTCATAGCAGTATTCTGTGTTGGTGTGGAGAGTCCTTGTGATCAAGGTGGTCAATGCCACACTTTGTCATCAGTTTGAGAAATGTGAAATAAGCGCAGTCACCATCAGGTACACAGTGTCATAACTTTAAAGAAAGTGAACAGAACTCAGAATGTCACATAAATGCCCAAGAAAAACTATTAAATTATCCCAGCATGTTGTGTTCCCCTTGTTTAAAGAGCTGAGCAGTGGAGTTTATGAATCGTGTTCTATGTCGATTGGCTCTAATTAGAAAATATGAAAGAATAAGGTTTTTCCTTTAGGTTAGAAAACCTAAAAGAATAAAGAAACCCAAATTAGTTTGTATCTAAATTTTCCTTCAGGGCAGTGAAGTTCTAATTTTAAAAATTAAAATTCTATGTTATAATGGATTAATATTATACTTAAAATTTGTATTTAGTTAAATAAATATTGATTGTAAACCTCCCAAGTGTACAGGATAGTACTGCGGGATTGCAAACAGTGAGGAAGACACTATTTACTCTCAAGCACTTAGAGTTGTAAGGAACATGAACACAAAGTAACGAGGCTATTTCATTAGAAGGTAAAATTAGTGCTGTAACAGGGAAGCTCAGATGAGGAAGCATAGAATTGTGACTGGTGAATGAAGAAAAATAAGCACCAACTCTTTCTCTTTCTGATTTGCTGAGCACAAGTATATATTTTGGGAATATTTGCAGGTCAAAATGTCGTCCTCAAGTATTAATGAAGTTGGGAGGGGTTTTAGTAGATTGTTCTCAAATTCATTTTTCTCTTTAAACGAAACAGTAAAGGAAACTTGCTCTAAAAATGTGAGGAAAAAAACGCAGGAGAATAGGCAAAAATTTTTTATAAAGGACACGAAAAACAACTTTTTGATAAGCTGAAAGGCATCAAAATTAAAAATATTCTGCTTATCAAAAGACACCACTGAGAAAATGAAAAGGAGAACCATGGGCTGGGAGAAAAGAGTTACAATGCATATGTCTGAAGGAAGACTTGTACTTAGAATATATAAGGAATTCCTACAAATCTACATGAAAAGGCAGCCCAATTAAAAATGGGCAAAAGACTTTGAACAGACATTTCCCAAAAGAAGATATACAAGTGACCAATAAGCCTATGAAAAGATGCTCAGCATCATTTGTCATCAGGGATATGCAAGTTAAAACCACAATGAGATGCCATCTCACGTGCACTAGAATGACTACAGTTAAAACAGTTTCCAACCCAAATATTGACAAGAATGTGGAGCAAGTGGAACTCTCATACGCTGTTGGTATGAACTAATTTGTTGGTACACAATTACTTTGAAAATGGTTTGGCAGTTTCTGATAAAGTTTAACATGCAACCACCCTGTGACACGACTAGGTATTTACTTAAGAAAAATGAAAACATTTTTCCTAAAAGAGACTTACACAAGAAAGTTGATAGTAACTTTATTCATAATAGCCAAAAACAACCAAATGTCCATCAATAGGAGAAACATTAAATAAATGTTAATAAAATATTTACATAACGAACTACTTTTTAGCAATAAAAATGTAATAACTGATACATGCAACAACATATATGAATGAATGAATTCAAACATCATGTTGCATAAAAGAAGCCAACCACAAGAGAGTTCATCCGATGTACTCCCATTTTTATGGAGTTCAAGAATAAGCAAGATTAATCTGTGGTGATAAGAATTCAGAAGAGTAGTTACCCTTAGGGAATGGGATTTACTAAAAAGGGCATGAAGGAACTTTCTGGGCTAATGGAAATATCTTATGTCCTGTTTGTAATAATAATTACATGGGTGTATACATTGATCAAATCTCATTAACTGTATACTTAAGATCTATGCATTTTACTGTATGTCAGTTTTGCCTAAAAAAGAAAAAGACCTTTAAACACACAAAATAAATAAAAATGTGAGAATACCCTCTCTTTTCCTCCCATTCTTCCTTCCAGTTATTCCACCTTTTCCTCCATCTTCAGACCTTTGCATTTGCACCTGCAGTTCTGTTCCCTCTGCTCTAGGCTTTGCCCTTCCCTCTGCTGGCTCCTTCTCATGTTTTATATCACAGCTTAAATGTCAGTTCCTAGAAAAGGTCTCTATTTACAACACTTATTTACTTCATTCCTTACACTTCACAGCAGTCCTTGAGAGTAGGAATCCTTAGCCTATTTTGTTCACTAATATATCCCTTAACAACATAAGAAATAGTGTGTTGAATACATATAAACAAATCAATAAACAAATACGTCTCTTCAAGTGTTTATCACCTATACTAGATACAAGCTTCTGAAGAGCAGGGGGAATGTCTGTTTTGGTCACTATTTTATAACCGGTGCCTAGATCAGTGCCCACATCAACAAAAGATTGTCAAGAAATTTTTGTTTTAAATGGTAGTGAATGACTTAACCAATCATTTTAATGACTTAATCAATCAGTCTATTTTAGGTAAAAAGCAAACCAAGAGCAATAATAGTAACAAAAGCCTCTGATCCTACCGTAGTTAGGCTGCCCATGGGTATAGGAAGGAAAAGTAAAAATTTGATGAGCCAATCTAAAAAAATGTAGCTTCAAGTTTAAATACATGCAAATATATGCTTGATTTGAATTTATTATGGAAAAATTCTGTAAACATCATTTATTAAACCAGATATAATAATTTTAAACATATTCCCTCTCCCTCATAGAATGATGACTAATAATCTATTACTATTCCTTATGAATCTGTCATTACTCTTAAGTTACATTGTAAGTGTTGTTAGTTGGGTTTACTCTGTTTATACCAAGCCTTAAATTTTCTACCACATGAGAGACCTATTTTCGTTCTGTATAGATTTATCAATCTAAAATGATTCCCAATATTGGCCACCAGATGGCAGTATATGGAAAAACTTTCCATTTGAGAAAGAATTCTTTCTTCGGCCACTTGATGGCATCTCTCCATTGTTTTCAAGAACTCTTGACCCACTCATCTAGGTTCCTTTTGTGTTCTCTGCCTGCATTGCTTTTGTTCTGCAGCTCTTTCCTACCACATGGATTCCCACCTGCAATACCAGTCATGTGTGAGGTTCCCTAAAGAGAAGGTCTTTAGGACATTCCTTTGAAGGGTATTCATTGTGAAAATTTTCCATTCTAATTGTTTAAACTTTACGTCAAAGGAGAAATTTTTCTTCTATTTGAAAGGCATTAGAAAGCTGCATAGGATTCTTTAAATTTTATGAGAAAATCACACATGTAATTTTAATGGATAAAAATACATGTGTGATGTTCTTGTTTAAAGGCTTTATGATTAACTTGCACAGAAGCATCATGTTGAATTATAATATTATAATTCCATATAGGGAGTTTTAAACTCTACCCTTCATAGAAAAATACAGAATATTTACATCTCTTTGCTTATTAAAAACTCCTGACTTTTTTTAATATTTAGGATAAAATGTACAACCACATCAGGATTCCAACATAAATTACACTTTGGTTTTAAAATATTTACAGGCAAGTGAGCCTTTTAAAATGTGTGTGTGTATGTATGTGTGTGTGTGTGTGTATTTTTTTTAAGGGCTGGTAATTTTTCTTCTGAGAATATTTCCTCATTCACATAATTAACCTAATAAAAATTTTGGTTGACATTTTATAAAATGAAGCTTTGAAGGATCATACTTTCAGGGGTCACTCTTTCAGAGCCTTTTAAAGATGCTCCAGGTAAGTTTAGTTATTAACCACCAGTTTGCAAATGAAATGACCAAGTTTTGCAAATGTTATTTTTAAGTCAGAGAGTATACTCTACATGAAACATTGTTTTCATTGCCTACTGTCTAAAAGCGAATCATAAAAATCTTAAAGCTCATTAAAGATGATCTGCTTTAAAATCTGTTTTCATATTCTTCCTTCATGAATATTTTTTATCAGTGTATCTTCCAATGGCTTTTCTTTGTACTTTGTCCTATAAGGCTCTCTTCTTTTTCACAAGTCACAGAACTTAAATTAATGATCTTGAAGGCTCTTCCAAAATGTTAGTGTTCAGGGAAGTTGACAACCATAGGGAGCTATGTCAGTGTATAACAATAATTAGACATAGCACAGATTAGGGCTCTGTTAAAAGTAGGATGGCTGGGGGCAGGGTATAGCTCAGTGGTAGAGTATGTGCTTAGCCTGCATGAGGTCCTGGGTTCAATCCCCAGTACCTTTGGTTAAAAAAAGGATATATATTTATTATTTCTTCTATGTAATATATTATGAATATAACTGGGACATTTAAATGACCACTTTATCTCACATTGATTCTGTAAAAATGAGAATACAGTTTTTTTTCTTTCAAAAAATGCCATGGCTGATTGGGAAAATCAATCAGAAAATGAGAGAAATTGGTAATTAGCTGAGAATAGGAGCTTTCTTTCTGCTATGCACCACCCCTACCCCACCTTAAATCAGGTAAGGTGGTATTTGCTCCAAGTAACAACAAACAAAAACTCATTTAAAATAAAATAAAAGAAAAATGTGTTATCTCACTTAAAAAAGAAGACCGAGGTGTGATGTTGCCAGGATTGGTTAGTGTGGAACTTGACAGATATCCTTTCTGTCTTTCCCTTCTACCATCCCCAGCCTCTTGGCTTTGTCTTCTGAATTCTCCCTTGTGGTTGCTAGATGACTGCCTACTTCCAGAAGTCCCATTCAAACACCAGAAAGTCCAGAGAAAAAAGGTGACATCTAACCATACCCAGAGGCCCTGCAGTCAACTCCCTCAGCCTCTGGCCAGAATCAGTTGTAGACTCCTTTCTAAACCAGTCCAGGGCAAGGCAATTTGATTTCCATGATTGCTCAGACTATTCAGTTTACCTCTGAGTCACGTAGTTGGGGGGAGAATTTTCCAATGGAAAACCACCAAGAAGGGTGAATGGGCGTAGGGTAGGCAACCAATAATTTCTGATGCCCTACCTTTCTCTCAGTTGTTGAAGATGAGGGAGAGCTCGAATAAATTCAGTAATGAGGTAAGATGGAGAACTTGTTTAAAATCTCACTAGGTTTAATGTTCTTGGATTGTGGACCATTTGGAAATGATGACACATGAGCCTTTGAGATTGTGCTGTCAACTAGGAAAAGCTGGTCTCCTTTTTGTTCTCTCAGATATTTCATTGTTACACCTACTTTAAAACCTTCAGTATAGCTAGTAAAATAGAGTACTTGTTGTAAAATAAAGACTTGGGGTTCGGGGGCTCCTTGTTTTAAACACTAGTTCATAAGTATTGGATGGGTAATTCTAGACCATCAGTAATGACCAGGCAGGAGGAGGAAATCTGTTCTGTATTCCCTTAGCCCGTTTCCCACAGCAACTCTTCCCTTACGCTGGCCTGATTACCTCATATCCCTGAGAAAATAAAGGTCCACTCATAGGAGTCCCACCAGCTGAGTCTCTCCTCCTTCCCTCCCATTTTGGAGTATGGAATACTTCTCCTCCCTTCCAATTTCCTCCTTTTTCACCCAGTCCTTCTTCAAGTCACCTAGGCTAGACACTGAACTTACCCTTGACCCCCATATGCAATGAGTGCCAATTTCCATTGCTTCTTCCTCCCAGGTCTTACTCTTATTTCTTCCTGAGGCCCCTGTTGTCCCTTGCTGAAATAATTTTAGGTTCTTGGAGCTCAGTAGACTATGTTCCTTGAATTGTCTGGCATTTGAAATAGAGTTTCTATTTTGCAATTTTTAAAATCTTTATTTACTATTCTGAGAGGTAACCTTTTGGTGATCTATATTTGCTTTGCAGTACATTAGAATTACGGGGTTCACATAAAACCTGAAGAGGCTAAAACGGTAGTAACTAACTACCAAGTACAGAAAGAGCACTAATTAAAGTGTCTTACAACTAAATCCGCCCGATATGAGGGTAGATAAATTAGAATTGTGAGAATTTACAGAGGCCAATTTTGAGATGACAAAATAAATCCCATTATTATTAACACCCTAAAAGTAGGTTGATAATATTGTAGGCGAATGTCAGTTAATTTTGTGAAACCAGTTATTTGTATAAATAGTTATTAAATAGTGCCAATTCAATTCTGGGTGCTTTTTGTTAAAGCCATTGTTTACTTTTCATTTCTTTTTGTTTTTTCTTTGAGTTTAAAAATCTCAATCTATTTTATATTATGGCCAAGACTAAAGGGCTTGGTGAAAAATCTCATTTTCCCGAACCATGTGCTGAAAAGTGTAAACAGAGAGCAACTTAAGTGATTTTATTTAGTTTGTCTACAATATTCTGTTGACTGTCCTGCTCTAGTTTTGTTTGATTTCATCCATTCACAAATCCAAAAGGTGATCAGTCTTGTTTGCAGACTTGACAAACATGCCTTTTTTTCTATTTGTTTTCTAAAATATAAATACTTTGAAAAATTTTTAAAAAATCATTTAAAAATCTGTATACCCTGGAGAAGAACATAAAACCTTTCTGTATAACTATTATAGTCTTAGAGCTTTTATTGAATTACCATTGCAAGTATCAGTGGCTCAAATAAAGGGTGCATTAGGCAACCAAACAAGGATCCAAATTATCCAGCAATCCATTTCCCAAGCCCTCATTCAAGTCCCATAATTTTAAAAGTTTCAAAACTATTTAAAACCCCAACCGTACTCTAATCCCTTCTTTCTCAACTGATGATCTTGGGTTCTGCTTCACTGAGGAAATACAAGCCATTCTTTATTAACTTCATCTGTTACCATTTCTTCTTTTCTATAAATCTCTTTCCTGTTCTTTCCCTTTCTGGGGCAGAGGAGCCCTCCTCTTTTCCAGTATAAACTCCAGACCCCATGTATTTGATAACATTAATTCCTGTCTCCTGAGCCTTTAGCCCCTATCCTTTTAGTTACCCAGGCTGAACACTTTCAAACCATTGTCAGCCCCTTCTGGGAACCCATTACCGGGTGATTACTCACTCCAGTTTCTTCAGCTTCTCCATAATTCTTCTAGCTAGTTGTCTGCATTTCCACCACGACTGCCCTGTTCAAAGCCTACCTCACCTGCACATCCTTGGCACTACTGAATCATTCTTCTTAGAAACTCCTTCAGCTATGTTCTTAAAGCAATTAAAATTATGTTACTCCTTGCCTCAAAAAAATTCGTCAATGCCTCCTTGTGGTCTAAAGATAAAATTCAGGTATTGTCACATTTCATTCATATGGCTTCCTTAGTCTGACACCAAACTATCTTTCCCAGACTCCTCTCCGAGTATATTCTTCATTCTCCCCATCTTGAACTTGCCATTGATGTACCAAGCACTGTGATCTTCCTGCCTCAGCTCATGGTCTTCTGTCAGTCCATATCCCCCCCACCAGCCTGAATTAGTAAGGTCCTACTTAACATCTAGATCCACTTCAAATGCCATCTGGATTTTAATAAACTTACGATCCTTCAGTGAGAATTAACCTAATGTTAACATTCCCTATATTCTTAAACTAAGCTTTTTATAGTGCTATCAAATCACTTCATTTATCCTGCTTTTTTTTGTATCCAGTGGTCCATTTGCATTTTCCCCATGAATGACACGTCTTTTGAAGATGGTGACTGTATCTCATTTATCTTGGTAGCCATTCTCACTTCCCTGCTTCAAGAACTTAGCAGAGTGTTTTGCACAAAGCAGGAACTCAGTAATATTTGCTGGAAGGAAATTACCTGTTATTCAAATAGTCTGGCTTACATTTTGGTGTGATCTTTATAAGTTCATGGCATTTACAATGAAAAGTAAAGTACAGTGCTCAACTTTCTAGTGTTCAGTGCCCTGATTTGCCTCAGATGATTTTTGATGTGTCTAAATATTGATCCTCTTAGCATTCAAGGCAGCATGACAGGGCTTGGGGTGCCTTGAATGGTGTACCCCAATATCCATTTCAAATATGACCATTTTCGATGTTTACTGTGATGTGAAAAGGTTGTCAGAGTGGTTAAAAGCATGAGTATTAGAATCAGAATGCTTGAATTAGAAATCAGACTGCCACTCACTCTTTTAAAGCTCAGACTTTTGAGTCTAAGTTTTATTTTTAGACTGAAGAGAAAGGGTACCCTGCTTTAGAAGATCTGCTCCGGCCTTCCTCTGGCCACACCTTCCTTCACAAGAACAGAGTTCATGTCACTCAGGGGATATGCTTTCCTGGAGCCTGTATCTCCACTTTCAGATCATGCTTATGGATTCCTGCGGCCTTTTGTGCAGATGACCTTGTACCCACTTCTAGGTCCTGCACAGGCCTCTCTCCTCCCCTGTTTTCACATGGCTAGACCACAGCAACAAAGTGTCCTCCAGGTACAGCTGTTTGATGGGGGCGGGGACTGAGCCCACAGGAGCTGGGTTGTCCACAGACTGTGTACACAATGTGCCTCGCAGTGTGGGACATAGCCTAGTGTGAGAGATAAGGGAAGTAGGCTGGCGAGTGGGGGTCCAGAGGGACCTTTTCCCATGTCTCTGTGTCCCTGTGTGGAATCTGAGGAACTCAAGAATTCAAGCCTGATCTTACCTGTTTTTATGATGGTATATCGCCAAGATAAGAGTAGAAAACATATTTTGTGTGCCAGTGTATTCACTGGGTCTATAACTTTTGAGTATTTGGACTCAGAGTGTCTGAGTCTCCATTTGTCTTCCTCCCTAAGCCTTGCATATGTGGTAGGCTATAAAACGAGATAATTAATACTTCTTTCCTTTACAGGCTGACACTGTAAGTTAATTATGATAATGTAATCACAACACATCAGTTCTTAGTGGGTGATCAGTAAATATAAGCTCCCATTAATAATAATTTATTCCTCCATTCATTTGTTCAGATATTTTTTATTGGGTACTTACGATGATTCAAGCATGAGTTCATGTGAAAACAGACAGGATTACTGCCCTCATGAAGTTTACATCTTAGTCAGAAAGACAGTAAAGACTTGAACAGAAAAATTGCAAGTTATGCCAAAGGCAGTAAAAAGATGAAATGATACGCTGGAGAGTGATAGGACAGCCCTGTGCATTCAGGAAAGCACTCCATCCTAGGGTCGAACAATGGAGGTGACAGTGGCTGGAAGGAACCTCCACACGAAGGCTGGATCATGAGGATTCCAGATGGTGGGAACAGCAGGTGCAAAGGTTCTGGGACCCAAATGAGTTCAGTGAGATTGAGGGCATTGGGGGACAGTGGACAGTAGGCAATGCCTTCCTCTCTACCCCAGCTACACTAGTTTGGTATGAAATCAGTAATCAGGGACAAGGTTATGTTTAACAGGATAAGCAGCTTGCATTTTACTTTGAGCAAATGGGCGATCCCTGGAGGACTTTAAGCAGAGGTGTGATAGGATCTTATTCCCACTTTTGAAAGCTCAATCTGGTTGCAATCTAGAGAATGGATGATAAAAGTGATGAAGGCAACGATGGGTAATAAAAGTGCAAGAGGAGAACTAGTAAAATTAGTGAGGAGGCTATTACAGAAGGCCCAGGAAAGGTGTAGTTGTGGTAGTAATAGTAATGGTCATAGTAATAGAAGTAGTATTCATAATAATTGTAAAAATAACATCAATATTAGTATCAGTAATGACAACAATAATAATAGCAATAATAATAATGTAGAATTATCTTTCTTTGTCAGGTTCTGGATTAAATACTGTAGAAATAAATTTTTAGATAACGAACTTAAATTGAATCTTTTTTTTATTGAAGTATAGTTGATTTACAATGTTATATTATTTTCAGGTGTGCAGCATAGTGATTCAGTGTTTTTACAGTTTATACTCCATTAAAAGTTATTACAAGATAATGTCTATAATTCCCTGTACTCTACAACATATCCTTGTTGCTATCTATTTTATATGTAGTAGCTTGTATCTCTTGATCCCATTCCCCTAAAGTGCCCCTCCCACCTTCCTCTCCCCACTGGTAACCACTAGTTTTTTCCCTCTATCTCTGAGTCTGTTTCTGTTTTGCTGTATACATTCATTTGTATTATTTTTTAGATTCCACATAAACGTGATATTATACAGTATTTGTATTTCTCTGACTTGTTTCACTAAGCATAATATTCTCTAGGTCTATCCACATTGCTGCAAATGGCAGAATTTTTTTTAATGGCTCAGTAATATCCATATATATATATATGGATATATATATACACATTCACACACACACATACACACATACACCCGCACCACATCCTCTTTTTCTATTTGGCTGTTGATGGACCCTTGGATTGCTTCCATATCTTTGGCTATTGTAAGTAGTACTTCTGTAAACATTGGGTGCATATCTTTTTAAATTAGTGTATTCCTTTGTTCTAGATACACACCCAAGAGTGGAATTGCCTCAAAGTCTAATAAATTCCTTCATTGACATGTTGTTCTGTTAACAAAAGTCAAGCTTAAATGAACAGGTCATTTTCTCTATTTAACCTAGTAAGGACCTAGGCATTTCAGAGCAGGGCCATTTGGTTATAGAGGGTGTTTGGCTTCGGGGAGTCAGACATTTCCTCTGTTAACTGATCATTTCACAGAATCAGGCTTTTAGAGCTGAAAATCAGCCTGTGGATGCTGCTGTCATTTGCCAGTGAAGACACTGCCTCTGAGGATTCAGTGACCTTAGTTTCTTTGTGGCTGCAAGTCTGCCTCAGAGCCTCACACTGTGCACAGCACTGTACCTTGTGCTGCTGAAGGACAATGGGCAACTTCTGCCTAAAATATTGCTCTCCACATCTGTCTGCCACAAAAAACTATTTAAAGCTGTTGAGAGGCAGTGATTTCCCAAGTTGACACATATGCAAATGTGAGAGATGTTTTTGTCTCCAAGTCTCCTTCCAAAAGCAACATATATCTGAGCCATTCTCATTTGGTGTGCTCACTGGCGAAATGAGCACTGCTGATGAAATGAACGTCCTGGATAAAGTCACGTGAGATGGATTTTTGCCTAAGAATATTTGAAATCAACACTAATTTGCACAAAGTCCATCTCTTATACCTTTAATTTTAAAGAATCTGCATATATAACTATTTATTTATTCTTACAATTTGTTTTTTTGCAACTTGAGTTTAGATTTCATAGCATATCAAATTAGTAAGCTTATGAAGCATCATGCATCACATAATAGAATTCCAGTGTATTTTGTGAAGCCTTTTTACATGAATCCAGATTTCAAGCCAAAATTATTTTTAAAGTGTTGAACCAATGGAATATCTGGTTAGATACGGATAAGAAAAGGCCACCAGAACGATAGTGAAAAGAGCTATGAGGGCACAGCAGGAAAAGCTCTGGCAGCTTTGCCATCGTTACCACTGAAGAAGATTTTAAATGTAAAGGTGTGACACAAGAGCTGGTGAGTGGGTGACTGCCTGAGGTTCAAGGTCTGTTTGAAGGACTGTGCATGTAGGTGAAGGAATGTATTCTATTAACTTTAAATCTTACAAAGAGGTAATCATTTTGGGAAATTTTCCTCCATTTGCATTCCTCTTGGAGGTCAAGTCACTCAGCATTTTAAAAGCTTGTTATGCCTTTGGAAGGAAAAGACATAGTTTAATAAGGACACAATGTTCATAAGAGTTCTGATGATCAACTAATAATATAAAGCACAATCTACATTGTAGGACATTGTCAATGCAGGAAATTTGGTATCCTTCTAGGAGCCAAAAACGTTCAATTAAAATTTTATTCTTGTGTGACCTAGATACCACTCGATGAATTCCTTGTAGCAGACCTAATCCCACAATAGGGAGACTACAGACTTCTGTTTTTATTATTTTTTTCTCAAAAATATTGGTATTCTTCTTACCCTCCGTCCCTCTGGTGTCCTCTCTTTCTCTCTTTTTTCTTTCCTCTTCTCCATCTCCAAACCTACCTTTAACACTAAAAATGTTTTTGTGAAAGTATTAAACTCAAGAAACTGTTTTTTTCCTATTTCTTTCTGGGTTCCAAACATGAAAAAATACACCAGCTGTTATTGTTGTTGTTTAATTCTGGGTGTTTAATGTAAGTATTTAAAGTTACATCAACACTTTCAGAAATTAATTGTGTTAGAGTAAATATAGACTTAGATAAAAGATGTTAAACTAATGGGTAAAGCCAGATGGTAATAATAATGTATCCCACTGGCTAAGAGTCATGGTTAGATTTATAATGCATTTATTCTTTCACTCATTTAAGATAACACTTGTTTGTTACTTATTCTGGTAAATGGGATGCCAGAGATAAAAAATAAAATGAATATGACATAATTCCCACCCTTCAGAAACTTGTAATCTGGCCAATCTCTTTTCCCCTGATGGTCATTTTGAAGGTGATAACAATAACTTAACATTTCCCTAAAAAAAAAGCCAAGTAATTATTCAGTGTCTATGTAGAAAATTATTTTTTGATTTACAAAATGAATTTCTAATAAAGAATCTGAAACAATTGGTACATGTAAACTCATCCAGTTCCAGTGGGAAAGAAACTTTACCTTTATGTAATAAATTTCAACATGCACTAAATTATTCCTCTAAGCTATATTTAGATGCTATAAAGTTCTCTTCAGTTAATCCTTAACAAAAGAATGAAACCTTTCAAGCGAATAAATTCTTATGTAGCAAATGTTGTGAATAAATTCCAAGGCTGCCTTAATTAATCCCATTTTCTAAATACAATGAAATCCCTCTTTTAATGAAGATCTAAATAGGCAAAGCAGTCTTTGAAAAACTGCAATTCATGTGGCTGTATTGTGGTGATATAATAGTTTCAATGCATAACTTTTATATTTGGTATACTTCAGGACTTGGAGCCAACAAATTGCATAAAAATATTTTTCTTCATCCCTATTTAACTAAAAAGAAAAAAAACAGGCCACCAATGACTTTCATTCTAAGAAATGCATGGTATATTACCATTCTAAAGGAATGAGTAAGTGTATTATACTTCCTGTTGAATTCTATTCTGAGTTTATATCAAAGGAAACATGCAAATACTTCCTGTAACTAATATAATCCTTTTGACTCATGACTTTTGGGTATGTAGAAAGGTGATTTTATTTTAAATATATGCTATTTTTTAGTGAGGTTTATTTTCTTCAAAATACTTATTTGATGATTTTTGAATGATAAATTCATGGACCAATATGGTTGTATGTTTTCCTATAGAACATTGAACTCTAGTGAATGTAATGTAATATTTCAGTAACTTAGAAGTTCCCTGAAGATACTGGAATTGCAAGAGCTCTGCGTTTTGAAGTGTTCATCTGTGAGAAACTTTTCAAAACATGGCAATGATTGTGGTAGAAAACCTATTCTGCTAATCTGATGTGAGAAATGCTGTCAATAAACACATATTAATATGGCTAAATTTTATTGCATGAAATGTTAAAAATTCCACATTAGATTTATAGCACTGGATTTTAAAAATTCTGTCATTTTTTTCCTTCTTCAAAGGAAGGAGGTAGGGAAGGCCATCTCAAGAAGACAGGTGCATTTGACCCAACACAATCGTATGTACTTTTGGAGTATTCTAGTCTGAGATAGTTTGTACCACACTGTATTTTGATGACCACTGTGCAGTTGGTAAAGGGTCATACCAAAGAGAATTTAAATATCTCTTAGAACAATGGTTTTCAAAAGTGTTCTCCAAAAGTAACATTATTATTCTTGAAGTATGCTAGGGAGAAAGATATCCCAAATACCCTTCCACGAGGAAGAGAAGATGATTGTTTGTTTGATGTCATTTAAGTAGCACCAAAATGAAGCCTAAGTTTTCTTGACAACCTTCACATAATCTCACTGCTTAAAGTTCTGCCGATTAGAGATACATTGAGTTTATGAGTAAATGACCCTAGAAGAATAAAAATGTATAATGCCAAATTTTATATTCATGTTACTGTCTTTTAAACATAACTCCAGAAAGAGGGCTTTCTTACACAGTCAGTGGATACTGGAGCAATGGGAACTTAAGAACTAAGACCCAAGAGATAAAGTAGCAAGATAGTCAGAATAACTGAGGACAGAGTAAATGAGGACACTGGAGCCTGGTTTCACTTTGAATGGTTTCCTGTGGTTGAGCTGATAACTTAATTTACATCATTGTGTAATACTTGAATCGGGAGAGAGAGTTATCTTTCACCTGAGTTAGGGAATGATACACAGAGAAGGAAGCCAGACTTCCTGAAATATATGGCATCGTCTCTGGCAGACATTGAGATGGAATAAAAGTGGATTTACTGAGGAGCAAATGGTCATCTTAATAATGTAAAGCTACTACTGCCTTTATTCTTCATAGAAATGCATTATGGAAATGCAAAAAAGGTGTAATTTTGAAAAGCATGTTGAATTTCTGCTAATCCTTCACTGTAATGAGCCATTAGAAATTTAATAGGTATAACCTACATGCCCAAAGGGGACTATGAGGGTTAAAAATCTGCCAATCACTTTTTGGTAGTCTTCTAATCTTTTGCTTGGGAGATTCATGTTTATATTGAAAATGGCATCAAAACTTAAAGAAAGAATTAAATCCTATCAGAAATGCCAAAATACTTTATACTGGAGTTCATCTTCCAGACCACTTAATGAGCAAAAGCATAAAATTTGGGTTTTCTATTGCTATCCACACCTTGTATCCCAGCCACTTTGTAAGAAATTGAAGCAGGTTTTTGAAGCAATGTGCCTAGATAAAGAAAGACTACTTAAAATCCCAAGAGGGAGATATTTCAAAAGGATATGATCTAGACAAATGTTGACATCGTATTGCACATGCTCTAGAACTATGTTCATACTGTCATCACCTCATTCAGACAGAAGCAAAGATTATTTGATTCAAGAGTATACTAAGAATACTTCAGATAGGTCAAGGTCATGAATTAGGAAGTGTCAAAATGATACAGTCTAATTGCACCTATTTTTGGTATAGTTCAGAATTAAACTATTTCAACATTTAACAACTTTTATATATGGGGTTTTTTTGTTTGTTTGTTTTGTTTTTGCTCAGAATGTACTAAAAGAAGTTTTACACAAACTTGCTGTAGTGGGAAACACACTGGCATATTGTGAACCACTATTGAGCATTCTAGTTAGACAATTGCTGTAAGACGTATTATCCTGCCTGTGTCCTGAGGGGACTTAATTCATGTTTGTGACTAGTGTGTCTTATATATGAAGAGTTCAACTTATGAGTTACCACAGCTAATTGAATGCCACCTGCCTTTGTTATAACAGAATTAGCGGAGTGCGGCTTACTGTCTTCTAGTTTGAACAGTTGGTAGAGTTGTGTGCTGTATGACCTCTTAAGACCTGAAGCGTGATGAATTAATTCATCCCTAGAAGATTCCGGAGGTTTGGGAACAGCAATTGAGGAGGAATGAATAGTAAAGTCCCTTTCTTCTGATTCTTATTAAGTGAAATAAGATTATTTACTTATGTACCACTGCTTTTCCTAAAGTTTCTTAGTTATTTCTTTTTACTTACATCTGCAAATCTGGAGAAAAGATAGGGTAAGAAGAAGAAAAAAAGTAAATGATAGGACTTACGAATCAAAAGAAACAATACAAATTGAATAATCTCTCCTTGATTTATAGATAAGGAAACTAATGTTTGGATAAGCTAAATATCTTACCACAATCCATACATAGTTATGGATTTAATACTGGGAATCAGATGCTGTTACTCCAGCCAGGAGACACATAATATGTAACAAATTTGAGAATTTGAAAACTTGAGACACAGATAATTTCTGTGTCTCTGGAGGTGTTTTTTGTTGTTTATGCCTATTAACTTATTATATAACATCTGTAAACCGTAGAGAGTTGATGAGCTATTTAAACTTTTGTCACACCCCGATAGGTAAGAATTATTTTAGAGTCCCACAACTTGATTTTCAGGAAAGAAATCAATAAGCAACAAAAAGGAAGTGATGAAGCATTTTGTAAGCTTGATCTTTGGTGTATATAATATCTTGTTAGAGTAAAGAATTATTTTCTGCATTTTATGGTTGAGTTTCCAATAATGTACAAAGCACTGTGCATCAACAGATAGTCCTTTGCAAATGTAGGAACATGAGTTTTTGGATTTTGTGACTTTCTAGGAAACATATCCAGATTGATAACTGCTTGTGTATTTGACTATTCAACATGTGTATGTAATATCTAAATCTCAGTCTCTTGTCTAAGGAAAACAAACATTTACTGGCAATTTCCAGTGTGATTAAGCAATTTACTGAAATTATATAAAAGCAAAAAAAAAAAAAAAGGTATCCTCTTAGTTTATCAGAAATGCTGGAAGATAAAGATCGTAAAGTATAAATACCACCATTTCTCTGGTCCATCTATCAGTCGGGCTGCCTAAACTAACCTAATTGATACAGTCATTTGTTCATTTATTCAGCAAATAAATGCATTTCTTATCTATACTATCTGCTATGTACTAAGCACTGGAGTGACTTAGTAAACAAGATAAAGAACTCCATTATCTTGGATCTCATTGTCTAATGTGGGAAGTAGACAATGAAGAATTATAATATAATTTCAAGTAGTGATCAGTTCTGTAACGAATCAGAGTGAAAGTTTGGAGGGCAACTGGGGAGGATAGATCATTGACTCTGGAAAAAGCCAGCTGCAATGTTACAAAGACACATAAACATCCTGTAGAGAGGTTTGCAGGGAAAGGGACTGAAGCCTCCTGCAAACAGCCAGGCATGTGAGTGAGGAACCTTAGAAGCAGGCACTGTAGCTCTGGCCAGCATCTTGACGGCAACCTCATGAGAAATCTTGAGCCAGAATCACCCAGCCAACATCCCCAGTTCCTGACCCGTAGAAATCATTAAATAAGAAAGGGGTATTGTTCTTGCAAGCCACTAAGTCTGAGGGTAATTTATGACATAGCAAGAGATATGTCATATAATAATTAACGAGAAAGGGACTCAGCAAGATAGCTACATTCCTGCTTCTGAATTTGAAAGTTGGTCACTGGGATTTCATTCAGTCTGAATTAAAAGAAGAAATTTATGAGATTCACTGCAAAGGAAATCCCAAGCCTAGAATGACATTTAAAAGTCCTAACTGAATATTTGGAAAAGTTGGGCTTCTCTAACTCTGGAAAACCTTCTAATTTCTAATAATAACACCTACAGTTTATTACTTGTAATTTAAAGCTGATGTTCTTATGTGTTTACTTTGGAGATGGCAATTATGTGTGCAATTTCCTGGAATTTTCATAGTGCTTTTCCAAAATTATCAAAGCTGTTCCCCCCCATTGGCTGATGTACAAGATGATGTTTCTGTTTTTATGGCATAATTGATGCCTTTGCAAAGAAAAATAAGACTCTGTCCCATCTCAACATGCTTTTTAATTTTGCATATACCACTAATACCAAGAAATGAGCAAATGAACATATTTGCATATAAATAAAGGAAATACATGTTGACTGAACTGTAAGTATTTGGTATTGAAACTCTATCTTAATTATCAAACTAATTTGTAGACAAATAAGATCTCTGTTGGCTGTTAAGTGATTGCAGCTTTTACAAAATGAAAATGAGGCGTGGAGTTTGATAAAGTTAATATGGATTTATAATTCTTTTAAATTTTAAAATAAGGAAATAACATTGATTTGACTTGAAAGGATATTCTCTCTTACCTAGGTTTAGTAGGTTTGTTGATTCGGTTGTGCTATGCTCTTTTAGGAAAGGATGATGTGTATTGTTGGACAGTAAAGCAGGACAAGGAAATGAAGACCCTGGCTTGCCTTTTTTTTTTTTTTTTTTCTTGCCACACATGACACAAATGTAAGCCTAGAAGGGGTCTGGGCCTGGGGGCGGAACACTACTGAATGGAGGCTGAGGACAGACAGCTGATGCAGTCTGCTCATGGAGGGAAGGACTCCACATTCTCACAACCCAGTGATGTGATAATGGGGGCTAAAGAGTTTGCATATCAAAGCACAGGGGCAAAGACATCACAATATAGAGAGAAGAGACACAAACTTGAGTGTGAGCCAGGAAGAGAATATGGCACAAGTTAAGAATAGGTACCTTGACGCTGACTCTAATGTATAAATGCATTAGAATATGCATCAGGGAGTAGACAGGTGACGAAAATGATCAGACAGTATTCTAATGGTGAATATATGGGAAGCAGGATGGTAGGACATTGATAGCATGCACAATGGAGTCATACCAACTGCAGTTTTTCCTCTGGTTCCACTCTTTACTCATCAGTAGTGTAATCTTTGCAGGTCGTTATAATAGTGCAACAGAAGACCTAGCACAGGCCTGACTACTGGGTAAGAGGCACCAACAATGCTGGTTCCAGTCTAGTTTTAGATTGGAAGCTTAGATTGCCATGTTTGCTGTATCCTTTTCATTCTTAGAATCCACCCCCTTTGGTATCAACATTTGCTTGAAATCCTGGTCTCTAAGGCTAGCTTTTATTTTTAATTTGGAAAAGATGATAACTTATAGCTAACAGACATCTTTTAAGTCTCCAGAGGAACATAGTGCCTTTGAAGTACTTAGAGTTCATATCCTTGAAAGGACTAATACAAATGTGACATTTAAATAATACCTGATTTTTAAATCTATCATTCAAATGTAATTGTGTGTTTATGTAACGTGTGTGTCTCAGTTTCCTCTTGCTGCTGTATGACCACCAACTTAATGGCTTAACAAAGCACACATTCATTCTCTTGCAGTTCTGGAGGCCAAAATCCTAAAATAAGTTGGCAGGTCACGTTCCTTCCAGAAGCTCTAGAGGAGAATCTGCTTCCTTGCCTTCTTGTTCTAGCAACTGCTTCTATTTCTTGTCTCGCCAATCTACCCTCCACCTTCAGACCTAGATGATAGCGTCTTCCCATCTCGCTCTCTTCCTCCCTGCAGCTCTCTCTCTGTCTCTGCCTCTCTGTCTCTGCTTGTATCATGCTATCTCCTTCTCTGACTCTGACTCTTCTGCTTCCTCTAATAAGAACCCTTGTGATTACATTGGGTCTCCAGATCCTTAACTTCATTACATCTGCGAAGTTGTTTGTTTTGGGGTTTTTTTTGCATGTAGAGAAACACATTTACAGGTTCTTGGGAAAAGGACATGGGTGTCTTTGCCACTATTCAGCCCACTACAACCTACTAACTGAAAGCAGTCAGGCAAAAGGAATTCTCTTATTCAGCCCTTTTTGGTCTGTTCAGGCCTATCAATTTAAATATTGATCTCATCCAGAAATATACTCACAGATACACCGAGCATAATGTTTGACCAAATGTTTGGGTGCCCAGTCAAGTTGACACATAACCATCACAATTATGAATATAGTTCATATCACAGTATAGTTCAACTTAACATCACAACACATGGATGTACGCTTTACTGTCCTGATTAAAAAGCCTCCACACTGGACATGTCAAGTAGCTGCCATATTCCCTACAAGAACACTACTTTATTCCTTGTGTCACTGTTGGGGAAATTTACTAGATGACACTGGTTAAATTGTTCTCTGAAACCTAGTAAAACTGGAAAGTAATAAAAAAAAATTTCCCCTCTGTTTTGCAACAAATAGTTTCCTGTGTTAGGAACAGTTCGAGATTTGCCTCTCAAATGTGGAAGGAAGACAACCCAGAAGCCCAAACAGAAACATGTGCTTTAGAGACACAAGGCTTGAAAAGTGGCAGGACTGCATTTGCAACCCCTCAAATCTTGACTGTGCCTTTAGGTTGTCTTCAGTCTGTGTCCAGTCTGGAATCTCACTGCCTGAAAGATCTGCAGATCAGAGCCTTAATTTACTCAGAGTAAGAGCATGAGCAATCTGGACCAAGTCTACTTTGTGAGTGCAAAATCTGGGGCAGATATTGCTGAGTTGGCCTATAATCACCTTTGTATTACTTTACTTTGTTGAAATCACCTGTCTTAATTATTGGAAAGAATAAATATGGGTGACTTATGGTCAGGACTCCCCACTACCCCTCCCAAAACAACCAACCAAAATAATAAAGGGTCATTTATTAACAAAAGAAGTGCTATTTGTCAATGGAACTTTATTTCTTAGACTTTCAGACCCTGATCCTTATTAAACTTCAAGCATCCTAGGGAGATCAAAACTATTACTAGTCACAGAAAACAGGTTTATTATTGTATTTTAAGTCACTTAGCAGACAATTATTTATCCACTGTCCACTCACCGACAATATACTGCTTAGTTTCAACTTCAACTAATATATTTCAAGCACAAGCTAAGGGTCAAGCACCATGATAGGTACCATAATCACATAAGAAGATGAATTTAATATAGTTTTTTCCTTTCAAAAGCTAATGATCCTTCAAGGATATATAACAAATGTAAGAATTATTTCAAATCTAAGTGGTAGGGAAAGTGACATTTAATTTTATTAAACTTCAAGCAACTGTGTGTACACACTCACTTATTGTAGCTCTGGGCAGATTCTTCTTCTGGGCTATCATTTCCCTTCATCTTTCTCCCTCAGGCATGTTCTAATTTTCTTGCCTTTTATCTTACTGGGTTTTAATTCCCTCATTTGTCTCACAGAGGCTCCAGAGTTACCCACTGCTTGACAGGGTTCCTGGAGGTAATCTGCCTACGTTGAGATCAGTGACTTGGCCAAAGCCTGATCACACAGCCACTTCTGTCCTCATGATGCCACTGCCACATGTGGACCTTTGGAATGGAACCGTGTAATACGGCAGCCACCAGTGACATGTGGCTACTGAGAACTGGAAATATGGCTAGTCCCGGAAAGTAAAATCTCTCACTAATAGTGTTTAATACTTTTAGATATGTTGGATTATATAAAACATTTAAGTCTGTTTTGCTTTTTTTTAAATGGCTGCCAAAAATGTAAAATTGTGTATATTCATATAATGCATATTTTAATAACTTTTAAAATTGAAAATCACCTTATATTTCTCTTGCACTGCTCTAGGACAGTGCTTGGCCATCTTTTTCAGTAAATGGCCAGATAGTAAATGTTTTTTGGCTTGGGGTCATAGACAATATGTAATGAATGAATGTGGCTCTATTTGTGAGCTGTGTAGGAGGGGAGGATGCCTGATCTAGACCTTAGTCTCCAGGTGAATATTTCCCCCAGGGATATTGTCTCAGTTGGCTTTTGAACCCCTGCCTTTCGAGTGATTTTTACTGACTTACAAACACCGGCGCATATCTCCCTGTGATCGGAGCATTGCTCTTAATTAGCCATTCTCGCAGTTTACAACTGTCTTGGAATAAAGGCCTATGTGTGAGGCCCCACAACAGAGAATCATGAAAACAACTAATTTACGTACCAGGCAGAGCATGATAGATGTTAAAGTGAAGTACTGTTGGGGCACAGAAGGATGTGGGATGGGCACAGGGTGGTGCCAGTAAGTTTGTTAGCTTTCCCTTGAGAGCACTTTTTTTTGTTTGTTTAATGTATGTCATCAGGTCTTTTGTGGGGGTTTTTTTTGATGGGGAAGAGGTAATCAGATTTTTAAAATTTTTGTTTATTTATTTATTAATGGAGGTACTGGGATTGAACCCAAGACCTTGTGCATGCTAAGCACACGCTCTACCCCTCAGCTATACTTTCCCTGCTGAGAGCACTTTTTGATCGGAGAGTAGTCATCTGTTTTTGTGTGCAGACCCTGTATTAGACACACATACTATCTCATTTAGTCTTCAAAACCTGTGATGTGTGTTATTAAGCCCATCTTGCGTGGAGACAGTGACTGAGAAAGGCTAACTGATAACGTTGTTCGAAGGGAACATAGCTTGTGCGTGGCAGAGCTGGGGCTAAAAGTGGGGCCTCTCTGTGACCAAAGCTCATATTCTTTTGTGCTAAGTTGTACCGCTTCCTGTGATGGTCCTGAATGTCTGTTACATTGAAATCTCAGAACACAGCATAAACTAAGAAAATTTCAGTTGTCCCTTGAGTTAGCTAATAAAGACTATTGGGAGCATGTGGTGTGGAATCAGCTTTTCTTCCACTTACCTATTAAGGTCAGTTGGTAAACTGAGCACAAAAGAAAAATCAGAATTTTTCCAAATTAAAAAGCACTGTGTATTAATATTAAGGACAGTGGACAAAGGAGAGAGTAATGATGTCTACTGTCTACTCTTTTAATATCTCCAGGGCAGGATTTTCTAATATCCTGTAGTCTAGCCATGGCTTTGGCATAGGGTGGCTGGTGTCAAATGTGGGATTAGTGATTCCTCTTAAACTACGGTTGATCTTTTGAGTTCAGTTGTTTTTTTGAAGCAATGCTCAAGAAGCTTTTAAACAGGGAACTTCATGTATACATCTTATTGTACAGTGAACCACGCATAAATATGTACAACAAGCAATGAATTCTAAAACAGTGGAGACCTGATATCAATTTCTTTCTCACTAGTGAAAACTGTTAGCCTGATGGTTTTAAACCTTTTCAGGGGGGTGGGGGTAGAGAAAGGGGATACAAACCATTCTGAGATTGTGATAGGAATCAAACCCAGACAGATGTAGCTTTGAGCACACACACACACAGTTTTGTGTACAATATCAGGCAGTTTATAGATCTCGAAGGCCACCCATAGGCTACAATTTAAGACCTCCTGATTTGTCCCACATTGTCCCACATCTTCTGTTGATACTTTGTTGGGCAATTTGAGTTACTTAAATTGGTTCCCAACTCCCAGACTAATGTTGTTCACATATTTCAGTGCCTAAGACACGATGTTGAGACTCTGGGAAAATGTATGTGGTACCTTGTAGCATATGCTTAAATATTTATGTCAAGAAGCATGATGGAAAACTTAATGTACAAGAGTATGCAATCTTTTTGTTATCCTGAGTTAGCAGTAAATGACAAGAGTTTCTTTTTCTCAATTCAGGACAATTTTATTGGCTTCTTGGGTGGCAGCTACTTTTCCCTGTCAATGTTATAAATATTTAAAAAATGGGTAGGCTGGCTGAACTTATGCCTTAAAAACTTAAGATATAGATTTAAATAGCACAGAGTATCATCAAAACTCCCTACAGCTAACCATAAAGAGCATCAGGAATATGTATACTATTTGAGAGTTTGGCGAATACACTGATATGTGCTGTTTTGTGTCAGGTTGATGACATTGTATGCATGCTCTGTTTTGGAAGGTGCTTAAATAACAGTAATTCAAACCCATGAGTTAAAAGAAAAACCTCCCTTACCGGTATTTTTTGACTTGGTTTATCTAAATAAATCTACCACAAAGAAATAGAAGTACAGATTTTTCTCCCTGGGAAGTTTTAAGCACAGTCAGAATATAGCCATGAAACCACCAGTCAGTGTTTCTCATCCTTTTAGACTTGGTTAAATTATTACTCACTGTGCAAAAGTTTCCTTGCCTTGGTAAACAGTCACCCTGTCTTCTGTGCTGCTCCTATAGCACTTTGAACAGATGATGCAGTGTGTATTGGAATTAAGGGCTTGCCTTTCCCAGTAGATTGAAACCTTAGTCTCAGCCATCCGTGTATCTCCAACTCAAAGCACAGTGCTTGTGTCTAGTAGGTGCTCAATAAATGTGTGTTTAATGAATGAGAGAATGGGTAAACGTCTATAAGAAGAACCAAAAGAGAATAGTCATATCAGGTAGCCAAATGAAGCACTGCAATATCTGTGCTGGAAATTAAAATTCACTCTTGGCGATATTAGTTGGCAAATTTCATAGATGACCAAGAGCTTTAGCTGTATAACTTAGTGGTTATAAACAGGGACTCGGGAGCTAGATTGTGTGGGTGAAAATCCCGGCACTACTGCTTACTAGCTGTGTGACCTCAGGTGAGCTATTTAAAAACACTGTGCTTCAATTTATTTGTCTGAAAATGGTTATAAAAGTATATCTACCTTATACATTGTGCTGGTTATGTTACTATTTTGATTTAATGAGTCAATATTTGTAGAGCGCTGATATGTAAGAAGTCCTTTCTGAGTGTGTTATTGTTGTTATTATTGAGTCTATGTATATTTGTAGTGAAGAGGAATGAACAGACAGTTCACATGCCCTCATGCACTTCTCAAAATCCAGTATGCAGGACACACTGGGATCATGTGGATGGGGAAAGTTAGAACAAGAACCACACTGACAGAAATTAAAATACAAATAATCACATATCTCTTCTCTTATTTTTACCTTTAGTCAGATTTCTTCTTAATATATGATGCAAATCAGCTAAGCAAAGCCATCCTCTTCTTATTGGAAAAATTTATTTATAAGTAATTCCAACAGTCTGTGATTCTGTGACTCGTGTATTAATTTATAGTTTGGCAAGGAAATGTTTGGATAGAGACAGTGATTTCTTCTTTTCCAGGTTCTAGTCACTCCAGGGTCATAAGTTGGGTGTGGTAAAGGGCTCCTGAAGTCTTCCAGACTCCCAGGCTACTGTCAAATGCAGTCCAGCAGAAGAGGCCTGGAGAGGACTGGAGGGAACATGTTGTCAGGACACTCTGTTGCTTAAAGGATTGTGCCCTGATGCCAAGTTTGCTAGTTTGGTTCCCAAGTGAGCTGTCTGGCTTTCTCCAAAGCAGAATGGTCTGGCCAAAAGAGTAATGAATTTAACTAGGAGAGCTAGTTTTCAACCCAAACTTCAAAATTATTCCCTTAAACCTTTAGTTGTCAAAGATTTTCCATTCATCATTAGCCTGATATTTTATTAAATGAAATTAATCAGTCAGTAAATTTTTATTGTGCATATTATAAGAATGATACTGTACCAAATACCATGGACATAAATTCTTTTTTTTAACCTGTACACACATGTTTGTAGTATAATAACCAAAAACTGGAAACAACCCAGATAACCTTCAATGGGTTAACTGTAAACAAGCTGTGGTACAGCTATACCATGGAAAACTACGAAATAAAAAGGAACAAACTATTGACAAATACAACACCACAACCAGCACAATTCTCCAGAGAATTATGCTGAGTGAAAAGAGCCAGTGATTAGACATGTTATACATATGATTCCATTTATATAACACTCTGACCTGACTGAATTATAGAAACAGAGAACAAATAGTGGCTGCCAGAGTGGCTTCCATAAGGAAGTAGTAAGAAGGAAGTGGGTGTGACTATAAAAAGGCAACATATGAGAGATCTAGATGTGGTGGAAATGTTCTGTCTCTCCATGGCATCCATTGTCAGTAATCTGTTTGTGATATTGTAGTGTGGATTTGTAAGATGTTACCATTGGAGGAAAGTGGATGAAGGTACAAGGGATCTCTCTGAATTTTTTTTTAACACCTTTATTGTGGTATAGTTCCTGTGCAGTAAAATACACATATTTCAGGTGTACACTGATGAATTTTGATAGATGTATTCACCAGTGAAACCTCTGCCATAATCAAGATAGCTAACATTTCCATCACTCCCCAAGAACCATGGACATAAATTCTGACTTCAGAGGGAAGTGATGAAGGTGGCTGAGCACGTGACTGCTCTGCTTAACTTTTCACTTGATCATACAGGACATACATGAGCCATTCGTCAGTTCCTTCTCCCTACCCTTGGCACACACATTCTTTAGTGCCTGCAGTAGTGTAACAAGATGACCGTTGCATGTCTTTGCTAAATGCGTGACCACGAACTCTGTTAAACTGTCTGAAGTCCATAGAAGAGACAGTGTTCTAAGAGAGATCCAATGAATATGCACGCACAAAGCTGATCTCACAAATTACTGCTACGATATTCTCATTGAATATTTTCGTAAAGTATATCTTCTTGGGAATCATTGTGGAAGTATTTGCTCTTCCCCAAGGGAGAAGGCAAGAAAGCTGGTACTCAATTCAATGCTACAAACAAGTATTGGGCTCCTAGTATGTGCCAAGTGCTGCTGCTATACAGAGTTCAGTAAGACAGAGATTCATCATTTCTTTAAAGGAATTTACAGGGAAGAGGATCTAACTAAGGCTAAGTATACCAGCTAGACTGGGTTCAGTGCTTCAATGCAAACATGCCCTTTGCCTAGCTCTTCACTCTCCATTCAGCCCTATAGAATAATTAACACATTAGCTACCTTTCTCTCCCTGTACATGTGTCTAAAAGTCATTATGGGCCCATACACCTGACTGTGAACACAAAGGTCCATAGTCAAATTCCCAACCTTCTGCCAAAGAAAAGAGCTTTATTATTTTATGTAAAATATAATAATTGAATTAGACCTTTTAGGCAATTGCAGTGTGAAAGTGATTTATAATCTTTTGAGAGAGAGCACCAAATCCTAACCACTAGACCACCAGGGAAGGTGATTTATAATCTTTTGATTCTGTTATGACAGCTCACCAAGAACTAGGCAAATGTGACAGACAAATGAGCATAAATGTCTCTGAATCCATTGTAATCTCTTTGACAAATATCTAGGAGATCAACTCATTCTAAGATGTGTACAAATTAGTAGAAGAATGGCTAGTATTACAGTTTAATTGTTTGTAGTAATTCTCTTGCTTTTAGTAAAGTCACATCCATTAATAAACAACCAAGAATTTTTACAGGTCCCCTTAGCTGGTAGTAAAATTCTGTCAGTGACTTTATATTTCAAGGTATAGGTTCTCGCTTAAGCCTTAGAGTTGTGATTAACTCTCACAATAGACATGCACTAGACTCTTTTTTTGCAGATCTCTGCTGGCTCCAGTCTATTAGTTTCTGATCCATGTTTAGCTATAACATGTGCCTCTATCTTCCCATCCTGTGAGCCCACCAGAGGAAGACATCCCCATATGTTGTAAGTAATTATGAGTTGTCCCTGCTACTTAATTACATTAACTTCCTCTATTTTACACTGAAAAGTCTGTTCATCCTGAAATTTAAAAAAAAAAAAAAAAGGAAAGAAAGGAAAAACCATGGAAAACTCTATTAAAAAGTGCATTATGCAATTAAAACCACCAAAAAAGAAAAATCTGTTCCTTCCCGAAGTGGAACTGAGTACTCTAGAGATTCCATTCAGTTTTATTTCACACTTACATAAACATGCCTCCTCTATTTGCCAATTTCTTAATAGTGACCTTGCTTTGGACTCCCAAGGATGTCAAGAAAATTGAGTGCATCCATTGGTAGTGGTCCAATAATGCATTTAGTTAAGACAAGTTCAAAGCAAAAAAAAAAATTTTTTTTTAACTCTGATTGCTTCTGGAAGGAATCTCACTTTTTTTTAACATTTTTTATTGATTTATATTCATTTTACAATGTTGTGTCAAATTCCAGTGTTCAGCACAATTTTTCAGTCATTCATAGACATATTCACACTCATTGTCACATTTTTTTCTCTGTGAGTTATCATAACATTTTGTGTATATTTCCCTGTGCTATACAGTGTAATCTCGTTTATCTATTCTACAATTTTGAAATCCCAGTCTATCCCTTCCCACCCTCCACCCCCCTGGTAACCACAAGTCTGTATTCTCTGTCTGTGAGTCTATTTCTGTCCTGTATTTACGCTTTGTTTTTGTTTGTTTGTTTGTTTTTGTTTTTGTTTTTTAGATTCCACATATGAGCAATCTCATATAGTATTTTTCTTTCTCTTTCTGGCTTACTTCACTTAGAATGACATTCTCCAGGAGCATCCATGTTGCTGCAAATGGCATTATGTTGTCGGTTTTTATGGCTGAGTAGTATTCCATTGTATAAATATACCACCTCTTCTTTATCAAGTCATCTGTTGATGAACACTTAGGCTGTTTCCATGTTTTGGCTATTGTAAATAGTGCTGCTATGAACATTGGGGTGCAGGTGTCATCCTGAAGTAGATTTCCTTCTGGATACAAGCCCAGGAGTGGGATTCCTGGGTCATATGGTAAGTCTATTCCTAGTCTTTTGAGGAATCTCCACACTGTTTTCCATAGTGGCTGCACCAAACTGCATTCCCACCAGCAGTGTAGGAGGGTTCCCCTTTCTCCACAGCCTCTCCAGCATTTGTCATTTGTGGATTTTTGAATGACGGCCATTCTGACTGGTGTGAGGTGATACCTCATTGTAGTTTTGATTTGCATTTCTCTGATAATTAGTGATATTGAGCATTTTTTCATGTGCTTTTTGATCATTTGTATGTCTTCCTTGGAGAATTGCTTGTTTAGGTCTTCTGCCCATTTTTGGATTGGGTTGTTTATTTTTTTCTTATTGAGTCGTATGAGCTGCTTATATATTCTGGAGATCAAGCCTTTGTCGGTTTCACTTGCAAAAATTTTCTCCCATTCCGTAGGTTGTCTTCTTGTTTTACTTCTGGTTTCCTTTGCTGTGCAGAAGCTTGTAAGTTTCATTAGGTCCCATTTGTTTATTCTTGCTTTTATTTCTTCTAGGAGAAAATTTTTAAAATGTATGTCAGATAATGTTTTGCCTATGTTTTCCTCTAGGAGGTTTATTATATCTTGTCTTATGTTTAAGTCTTTGATCCATTTTGAGTTGATTTTTGTATATGGTGTAAGGGAGTGTTCTAGCTTCATTGTTTTACATGCTGCTGTCCAGTTTTCCCAACACCATTTGCAGAAGAGACTGTCTTTATTCCATTGTATATTCTTGCCTCCTTTGTCGAAGATTAGTTGACCAAAAGTTTATGGAAGGAATCTCTTAAGCTAAAAAATAAGAGGAGCTAAGAAGTTCTTTAATTCCATGAATTCTAACATTAAACTTGTGATCCTGAGCAAAAGTGAACTACAAAGCAGGGCCCCCAGCCTAACAATTTTGCAGGCTTCCACAGAGAAGGCTATAGAGAATGCCTGTTGTAATAATACAAACAATGCATGAAACAATGATCTTTGTCTTCACTGTTGGTTGATTTGCATGCTTTTTAAAAATGAGTTATTTTCAACATCCCCTCCATATGAAATCCAACTTCACTGCCTTATTAAGATACATTAAGAAGTAAGATTTGAAAAAAAAAAGTTTCTTTCTAGTGAAGATATGAGCTGTGTTCAGGGATATTAGTCATTCAATAGATACTCTGTGAACCACAACTTTTTGTCAGGTGTCTGTTTTAAGCATGAATACGACATTTTTCCTTTTTCGTGGAGCTTACAGCTTTGAGGGGTTTTTGTGTGTGTGTGTGTGTGTGTGGTTTTTGCAACAGTGGACAGATATATAATAATAAAGTCTGCTGCAAAGTAAAAAATGATAGAATTATGACAGTCATGAAGGCCAAGCTGTAGAAAAGGAAAGGTTTTTCAAGGTGGAAAGGGGGTAAAAAAGGAAATTATTAGCAAGGAATGCAGTGTTTCAGAGAAGGTTACTCTCCTAAGGGGAGCAGATTACCTTCACTAGGGCTGACTATGTAATTCCAGGTTGACAGGTTAAAGGTTATGTTCCTGGCAGGGGAGACAGGGTGAGACTATGAATTTGTTAGGTATTATCTTGGTTTGGTGATGTAGGGTTTAGCTCAAGTGACTCCATGTGGAGCCTGCTGTTTTCTTATTAACAAGACTTAAGTTTTCAAAGTAAATATAAATTTGTACCAGACTCTATTGTGGAAAACAGGTTCCACTGTGTGTTTATGGTAGCAGAAAAATTGGGTATTCTTGATTTTTAAAAGGTCAATGAATGGGAACATTTATTTGTACAAGCAGCAGTTACAGACCTAATGGAATGTAGGGGTCATCTGTTAGCCTTCTGGTCAGAATTTGAGAGTTGGGGATCTTTGTAATATCTCTTGAATGCACTCCCACCTCCTCGTAGCCTCAAGAACTGATGTTTTCCATCTGTGTCCTATTTCTTTTTTGAAAGAGTAAAGTCAAAAAGACAAAATAATAGTCTTATGTTTCATGACACCAGTATAAAGCATCTTTAAAAGTTATTTATCCTGAGCTAAAACATAATACACCAAGGAAAGAATTAACAAATGTCTAGTTTAGTGGTTGGCAAACTTTTTCTTCAGAGGGCCAGCTAGGGAATAGTTTAGGTTTATATACCACAAAATCTCTGTCACAAGTATTAAACTCTGCCATTGTCGTGCAAAAGCAGCCAGAGACAAAATGTCAATAAATGTGTAGGGCTGTCCCCCATAGAACTTTATTGATGGACACTAACATTTAAATTTCATGCAGTGTTCATGTGTCATGAAATATTCTTCTTTTGATTTGTTTCAACTGTTTTGGAATGTAAAAGCTGTTCTTATCTCATGCAGCATACAGAAACAGTGAGCTGGCCCTGTCTCGTAGACAGTAGTTTGCCACCCCACCATGGACAGTTCCCCGCTCTCTCTATCAGTGGGTGCTCTTTGCCTCTCCCTTGACTTTTGCAAGCTCACTACTGTTCTTTGTGCACCAACAGTACATATTTGGCATATGCTGGGAAGCAAATAAGATGGGCTCCACTACCAGTTATTACTTTGCTTGAGATTATTTTGAAAATACTTTTTTTCTTTTTGTCCAATCCATTTTATATTCATGTTAGAGAAGACAATGTGTTCTTGAAGGAACCAAGTTCTCTTCCTTCCTGCCCCCATGTCTATCTCTAGCTCTGTTTCTCTAATTTAAAGCCTCTTTCTTGGTTAGATGTTTTAACTCAAAAAATTACTTTTGAAACTGGCTCCTTATGTGAAAATTAAAACAAGAAATAAATTTTGCTTATGAAAATGTAAATATTCAGTTCCTAATGTTTATAGAGACATTACAAGCTTATCCCTTAAAAAAGCAAGCAGTTAGTTTTAGCAATCATTATGCAGAATAGAAATGGGGCATCAATTTGCTAATTACTCTTTCCCACTCTGACATCAGCGAGAAATCAATTTCTAGCTATAGCATATGAATAATTAAAAGGATTGAAGTTTCATGATTTACATCATGTCTGGATGGGCTAAGATGTCTATATTCACTTAAAATCATCACAAGAAAATAGTTTCAGGGACCATTATTAAAAGTCTTGAGATTTTCACAACTGGAAATATTTTAGATTTACAGGGTTTCCAAGATATGTAATAAAACTTCACAATAATTTTTAAATCACTGAGGGTCACATTTATGTTTATGTGTTCGTGGCCATTTCAGTTTTTATCTTGGAGAATGGAACAGTAAAAGGAGAATCATAGTTCCAAGTTTAGCAGATATCATAAAAATATTTAGAGATGTTATTTTGACCAGGAGATCTATTCCTATGATAGTAAATAATTCTGATTCAATAATTTAGAACATTTTCATGGTAATTATAGGATGCTTTATTTTGATTGACTTCAAAACCCAAGTAAATTCTTGGTTCTTTCTTAGAAACTGACTTCACAGTTAATGTTAATTATTGAAAGCCAAATTAGGCCTTCATAGAGCAATTTGAACTATTTATTCTTAACACACATACTCCCTTCCCCCACCAAATGTTTGTATATCTTTGGCTGCAGGAATATTTGCTATTGACTTTTATTTCAGGTTTTGGGTTAAGGATGAAAGTCAAGGTCTAGCATTTCACTCATTGTTTCCAAAGCTTTTTAATACCTAAATTACTGATATTTTTTATGAATTTTTTAAAAGAAAATTTAAAACTGCAGCAGTAAGTTGTGTTCTCACTTCTCCCCTTACCCGAGCAATGTCATTTTGCACTATTATTCAGTGGTCAATTCTAGCTAAGGTCAATGTCAGTTATTGGTTGGAGGGGCATGCCAGATAAAAATGATTGTCTTAAAATCCAAATGTGTTCTGGCTGCCCTGATTTTTTTTTTTTAAACACCAAAATTCTCTTTTGAGGATCTCATTCTACTTCCTTTTTAGGGCTAGAGATGGAAGAACAACCTCGGAATAATTCTCGCCCCTCCCTGTTGCCTCCTCCTTCCCCTGTGATATAAGATGCCTTACTCAATTGGTCAAGTGTGGCCCTAAGAAAGGAAGGCTTCAGGAATAAGGAAACAGTTCCTATCAAAGAATTATCAGCATAATTTTGGAGAACTTAAGGAAAAATAAAAAGTTAAGCTATATTGGGGAGCTGATGAAAAATTTTAAAACTTGACAGAATCAACTCTTTATGTTCTTTTATATTGATTTTTCAAAGGGGCAGTGAAGATCTGTTGAAAGCATTAAAAAAGACCAACTGGCTTTATATGACATATTTAAAAATGCTTTAAAGTTCATTCTCATTTTGAATAATAACTGATTGAGGGAGTTTCTGTGATTACACTGTCCATTACTGTATGGAAAATTTATAGCGCCCCACTAAAAGTGACAAATTTCCCACTGAAGCATTGACCAAATGGTGTACAATATATATTACAAAATATATGTTGAATAGTTCACATTTATCTCTTTACCTCTTTTGCCAAAAATCACTTTAGGTAATAATGACCAATTTGGGTTAATTGGGCACACTATTGAAGAATCTCAATATAGTTTTTCATTTGAAAAAGGTAAGATGTATGAGATATATTATTTATGCCAGGAAGTAGGCCTGTAATTGTTAGTAGTATATTAGACATTTTTATAGTGTCTTAATCTTTTTATTTAAGAAAAAGAAATTTTAGTAGAAGCTGGCTGCTTTTTCCATAACATTTCAAAGAAAAAAGTTATCATTCCTAATCAGTTTCCAGGTGTACAGCATGGAATTAAAAGTCAGTGCTTTATTTTATACTGGTAGCTACTTTTTCTGTCTTCTTATGTAGCTTCTGTACCCACTTCAACTGCTGAAAGGAAGAACATCTCAGTAAAGCTGTCTTTGAGGTAGCTTTGGGGTCATGAATTATTCTTTGAGGTACGTTGGAGAAGCTGTTTGGTACGTTATAAATCATTTTTGTCCTATGAGGTGTTTTGCAAACCTGTGTATGATAGTTCCCCCTTATCTTCAGGGGAAATGGTCCAAGACCCTCAGTGGATGCCTGAAACTGCTCATTGTACTGAACTCTATACAATTGACCCTTGAACACCATGAAGATTAGGGGCGCCAACCCCCAAGCAGTGAAAATGTCCGTATAGTTTTACAATCAGCTCTTCATATCCCAGGTTCTGCATCTGCGGATTTAAAAAACTGCACGATCTATGGATCATGAAGTACTAAAGTATGGTTTAGTGGAAAAATATCTAAGCATAAGTGGACTTGCACAGTTCAAACCAGTGTTGTTTAAGGATCCACTGTATATACTGTGTTTTCCTATACATACATACCTATTATAAAGTTTAATTTATAAATTAGACACAGTAAGAGATTAACAACAATAACTAATAATAAAATAGAACCATTATAATAATATGCTGTAATATAAGTTTTATGAGTGTGGTCTCTCTCTCTCAAAATATCTTATTGTATAAGTTTAAAGCCTTTTCCATCTAAACTGAACACTTCTTTCACACTGTGGCAGTGATTTTTGTAGTCTGAGGTGTGCCAGCAAAACTGGCACAAATTTCTTTTCCCTTCTTCACAATTTCACAGATGGAAGATTCATTCTTACTATAGATCTTAGCAACCTCAGCATATGGTTTTTTTTCTCTCCTTATTAAGTCAGAAAGTTTCACCTTTTCACTTAAAGGAAACACTTCACAGCTTCTCTTTGGATATCTGAATTACCAAGCATCACTACTCTTGTGCTTTGGGGCCATTTTAAGTAAAATAAGGGTAACTGGAACACAAGAACTGTGGTCCTGTGACAACGGATCTGATAGCTGGCTAAAAAGTGACTAACAGTGGAATATGCTGGACAAGGAGATGATTTCACGTCCCCAGACAGGACAGAGCAAGACTGTGTGAGATTTCATCACTGCTACTCAGAACAGTGTGCAACTCAAAACTTATAAATTCTTTATTTCTGGAATTTTAAATATTTTTGGATCTCGATTGACCATGGGTCACTTAAACCACAAGAAGCAAAATAGTGGGTAAGGGAGGACTATTGCATTTTCTTTACTTGGTAAGCTTTCTCTTTACCCCAGCCATCTAGTATTCCTCACCTTAAAATTTCATTTTCCTTTCAAATTCATGAGAGTGTTCTTGGAATGGAATCTAGGGCTTTGTTTGCTGCTTCCTTGCCCTGAGGTAACTCTTTCACACTCTTACTGAAACCATAATGTGCAAACACAGGAATTTCTGTCATTTCTCATGGAAACTACCAGGAGACAGTTAAATTTGTTCATTCTGATGGCAGTCTTAGACAAGAGATGTTTATTAATTTGTGTGAATGAATCACTTTTACTGCTACACAAAATGAAATTTTAGGATGGGTAATTACTTCTTGAGTTGATATCATTTTGACTACACAGTATACAGTTCAGACTGTATCAGCATATTTTAAAAGAAAATGCATAATTAGTAAATCCAGCTTTATTTTGTCTTATGTTCTCAAACAACCCCTAATGTGCTTTAAACACTTCATACAGCCTTGCGTATAACTTTATTTAAAAAGTGTTTGCACAACAAACTTGGCATGGGTGCCCCTCCATCCTCCTTTCCCTCCTGTCCAGACACATACCTCCTCAACCACTATCTACCCTTCTAGGAAAAAGAAGTGTACTTGCACAGGGTGCTCATAAACTCAAGCAAGTTCAAAGTGGAGCACCTTAAATTCATTTTGAACTCAATGAGTAGCTTTTTTTTTTTTTAACTTTGAGAATAAAGCCTAGTATGTATTTTCATAGAAGCAATATATTCCCTCCTTTTACGCTCAGATCTTTGAAATGGTATTACTAACGATTCTGTCACTACCTGTGGCCCTGAATTGCACTTCAGATGAGGATAGTGGATGATAGCTGGCACTTGCATAATGTTCTTCACTGTCTAGAGTACCACAGGTATATTAACTCATTTAATTCTCACAACAACCCTAAGAGGTAGATATAACTATAATTGCTGTTTTACAGATGAGGAAACTGGGACACAGAGAAGTCAAGCAACATGCTCAAAATCACACAGCTAGTGTAGTTGATAACCGAGCTGGGATTTCACGCAAGACAATCTGTCTCCAGTGTTATTCTGCCTTTCTAATATCATTAGCACTCAGTTTTACCCAGCTCCTAGTGAGACTTCAAAACATAATTTTGGCTGAATAGACAAATGAGAAAATAAATGTATAGACTGGAAGTTATATCTGTTGCATTTTGGTACACAATTAGGAATGGGGGATTTGGCTACAGCTTACTGAAAAATGTTGAAAGGGACAAGTAGGGTAACAAAAATATTGAATATGCATTATGAGCCAACCGTGATGGTGCTGTGAGGGGGATATTTTTCAGATTTGCACAAAAAGGAAAGTAAAGTCATGAAAGGTTAATAAGTGTGCTCAGAATGACATTCTAAGTGGTGAAGCCAGCATTCTAAACAGTTCTGGGCTTCCCAAAGCTTCTCTGGAACTAGACCTTTCTCAGCATGTGCAGTCTGGCTGCATAGTCTGACCTCTTCAAAATGACTCTTTGCTAAAGGTTACAACCAAGAGTACTGAAGTTTACTACCTGACACACAGTTCTGCACTGTCCAGCCAAATACCTGGGCCGTTGCTCTTCCTCATGTACATACCTGCCACTCTATACCTGGAAGATGCTTAGAGCAAGCCCAAAGCACAAGTCAGGAAATGTTAAAAAGAAAACCTAGGATCTCTGTCTGCCTGTGAAGTTTATGCCAGCAAACTGTAACAAGGGTCTCTTAAAATGTTAGTAATTGAGTTCTCTTGTGAGGTATATAGGAGGACCTAACATATAATCCATTCTACTTTATAACAAAGAGTGCCGCGTGGTAGCACTGTGTGCGTAAACAGTGGTTTACTCTCCTATTCATATCTGAAGTTTCCTTAGGAATATATAGAAGTCTTACAAGTATTGCTAACTAAAATTTAAAGAAAAGGAAGAGAAAACCTCTCTCTTAATGAATCTGATAGTTATTTGGTTTTGCAGGAATTTAATTGCCAGGTGTCAATGAGGAAAGCAAACATCGAAGATGATTTGGAACAGAAGTAGGGGTGAGGTTACAGCAGCAAGGTGTCAATGTATAGGGAAGAAGGAGGGAATCAGGTGAAATACACGTGATATTTGTTAACCGAAAATGTAGACTATAACACTCCACCTGTGATACTGGGGTAAAAATTCAAATATTGAATATGCGCATGAACAGGGACTAAAGGGTGATGTAGATTTTAAACAGTGCAGTTGGGGATGAGTGTATGAGTGATTTCTTTAAACTTTCTTTTATTTCAATGCTATCTGAAATGAAGTACTTGAAAAGAAGGGAAAGAAAAAAATAGTAAATATCAAGAAATTGGGAAACTAGATATACTACAAGTAAAGCAAATAAGAGGGAAAAAACACTATTTTGTGGAAATGAAAAAATACATATATCTTTTACAGTGATGATGGGTGTTTTTTATAAATTGTTTCTTTTTAGTTAACTCAGTGAAGCAGGAGATAAAGTGTCAATGTCTCCATAGATTATATATATTCCATTGCTCCTTGATGAATTACTTATTAGAAATTGGTTCAGTATGATCATTCTTGGTGTTTTTGTTGTATTTGGGTTTGGTAACATTTGATCCTTTTTTCAAGTCTAGCTGGGCTCTCAGAACTAATTGAAACCAGAGTTATTTTTTCTAAATAACTTCAGCATACTTCCAGTTGTATACTCTTAATTATAGTTGGGCTAGTTGTATATGGATAAAAGCATTTTCTAATGCATGTATATTAGCTAAGGTAAAGCTTGCTGCTGTGGCAGATAAATTAAGTGGTTTAGCACAATAGGTGTTTCTCTTTCACTCATGCCATAGTTCAGTGAAGGTGTCCCTGGTTAGGCATCTCTTTTCTAAGCAATGGTTCAGGGCCCAGGCTCTTTCTGCCTTGTGATTTCAGTGTCATTAGTGTGACTCCCAGGCTCTTCTTGGGGGCCATATTCACTTCAACCAGCCAGTCACCTGTGGGAGGTGGATTGACAGGGGACTTTTCATGGACTGACAGGGTTTGGAAGTAGAATGCATTCTTTTGCCCAATTCTGTTGACTAGAATTCAGCAACAGGGCCATGCATAACTAAAGGGAGGTTGGGAAACATGGTATAGCTGTGTCTTAAAAAATAGTGTTTTACAATTTCAAAAGTTTCATACATATGATATAACAGAATTCCATTACCCTTTTCCTCCCTACCCCTATATTGCCCCTCCCCCTTCCCTCTCCCCACTGGTAACCACTAGTTTGTTCCCTACATCTGTGGGTCTGTTTCTTTTTTGTTTTATTCACAAGTTTGTTGTATTTTTTTAGATTCCACATATAAGTGATATCATACAGTATTTGCATTTCTCTATCTGACTTACTTTACTTAGAATAATGCCCTACAAGTCCATCCATGTTGCTGCAAATGGCAAAATTTTTATTCTTTTTTATGGCTGAGTAGTATTCCACTATATATACATACCAAATCTTCTTTACTCATTCATCTGTTGATGGACACTAAGGTTGCTTCCATAGTGTGTTTGTAAATGAAGAGGGAGAGCAGGATTTAGTGAGCACATAGTTTCTGTCACCACTGACCCCCCGCTCATTATATCTCTATTTCACTCTTCCTCCTACACATGGAACTTTCTCATCCTTTTCCCATGGGAAACCCTTAACTATTAGAGCCAACAAACACTTAATAAAAAGTCCAGTGATCTATAATTGTAAATTCAATGTTCTAATTTAGAACAAAGTAGGGGAGAGGGGCCTGATTCAAGCTACCCATTACAAAAATCACCAAGTTACAACTACCAAGTTACAAAAACTGCAAAGAATATCACCCTCTCAATAAAGTGAAACAATTTCAACATCACCTATATGTGTAAAATGATTATTTTTTTATTTTAAGATTTGTATAATGTATGGATATATATTTAACTTTACATAATTTGGTGATTTGGGTGTGCACTGAAAGCTAATTAATTAGATCTTTGCTGATCTAATTACTGAAAATATGAGGAACACAGTACCATTACAATGTCTTGATAAAGAAATTGAACTCCAGTTAGGGCAAGTGACTTCTCAATATCAAACCACTTATTAGTGGCATATTTTCCACAATCCACACTGCCTTTCTGCATTTAAGATTTGTTTCTTGAATTACTCAGAGGCTAGCAATACCATCCCCTGACTTAAGAAACACAAGAGATTAGAAAAAAAAAAGTCTGGAGAATAAAAGGGACAATTTTGTGTTCAGATTTGAATTTAGTTTGAGGGGGATGGTAAGATATTTTGTGGGAAGATGTAACAGATCATTTAAATGTCACTTAGAAATTAATAGAAAGTTGAGGATTGGAGCTATAAAAGAGGTAACTAGAAAATAGTGTCACTTGAAATTAATGGGGGGAAATAGATATTTTAGGAAGCACTGACAGAGGATGAGGAGGATGAGAAGTAAGCAAGGATGAGACATGAGAGGTGTGGGAATTGAATCCTTTAATGAAGCTGAGCTTAAGAAGAGTTTGGCTGCATAGGAGAGAGTGAAGTCATGTGAGTTAAGAAAAGAGGCTGGACAACAGCATCAAATCTTAAGTAGAGTCCAAGAAAGGCACTGGGACCTTCTTCAAGTGTTTCAGCAGAGTCAAGGAGGTAGAACACTTAAACATGGATTGAGAAGCAGAGTAGAGAGGGAAAGAAAGTGATGGCCACATGGGAAATGAGAGAAGAAGATAATGCTACGTCATTATGGTGAAAATGGAGATGAAGGGAGGACTTTGGGGAATGTAGTAGATATATGTTAAAATTCAGAATGATTTTCTCTCACCTTTGGAGGTGTATCTAGTGCTACAAATGATTTTTAAATAAACATTAATTTTATCTCCTTAAAGTGAACTTAAAGCTAAAGTTACACACACACACACACACACACACACACACTCTTCTCTGTTATAAATTCTTTTAAAGGAACTTCCATTCATTTGTTACTCTTCTTTAGCTTGTACCTTAAATTGCCAAATTGCTTTCAGAGAGCAAAACTTCATGCCTTATTCCCCATCCCACCTTCCCCCAGGAGCCTAGATTTGGAAGAAGAGAACATTAAAAATGCCGTAAAAAGAAGAAAATCACAGTGATACCCTTTGAATTTCCTGTTCAATAATATATGCTTTTGCTATATTTACATAAAGATTTAAGATACTGCCTTCCTTCCTTTAGCTTATAAATAAAGGTTACTGTATATGAAATACATTTTTCTTTTCTTTTGTAAAGAATTTTCTTATTCCACTACTGAAAAAGGCAGAGCAAAAAAGTAACAAGTCTATTAGAATGTTAGACTCCTTTCTCGGTGAGAGACTAAAGCAGCCAAAGGCACTTTCTCACTAGCTCCCCAGGTCAGCAAAGGGAAAGGTAGTGGGCTTCAAAGATAATATATTACTCTGAGGCTGAGACTCCCGGTGGCCGGATTCACATTTCAACTCTCTGATCCTTGATTATGTGGGTTCAGAAAATTGTTGTTCAGTTATTTCTTAAGGAAATAAATACAGATTAAATACAGAAAATGATAATTGGTCCACAACAAAAGACACATGTTTATATTTGAAAAAGAACTGCCCTGAGTTGTCAAAACGGCAATGCTTACAAATAGTTTTTATCTCATAGTACTGCAGGCAAGTAGAATACAGTCCTGCACAGAAAATGCCTGTATCAGTTATCAGGGACCAGACATTCAGCTAGATGGTGTAAAGAATTCAGAGTTTAAAAATTAATGAGACCATGGGAATAAAAATGAAAAATAAGCTTGACAAATACATGTTACAAGGACATTGGGCATTCTTTATGATTTTCTAACATCAACCATGAGTTAAGGAGAAAATTGATGTGAGCTGGAAAAGACTGTTGTGGAAAGCATTATGGAAGAACGCGAACTTGAAAAGGGGTTTGAAGGTTGACGGTACGTAGTCCTTGTCAGTATAGTCAGAAAGCAAACAAACAGACAAAACAAACAGGATTCTGTTTTATTTATTCCACAAAAATGTTTTGAGTGACTACTATGTCCACAATACCATGCTGGTCACCGAGGATAGAGTGTTGAAGTCAAAAATTACAGACCTGTTCAATACAGCTTTCGGTTTAGGAGGGCTTAGAATCAGTGTTCAAACGCTACATTATTTTCCCCCTGTGTGGCTCTAGAAAAGTTACGTTATCATGTTAGGCCTGAGTTTCCTCATCTCTGAATCTGAAAATATAATCGCTCCCTGGCAGGGCTGTTGTAAGGAGTGAATGAGAAAATTTATGTCAGCTATTAACTAGTACCTGGTGTATATGTAGTAAGAGCTCAGAAAACAAGAGTTGCTTTTCCTTGGATTGGCACTTACATTCAGTGGACTAGTAAGAGATGTATCTGGGTGCTTGGTTGAGAGACAATCTGTCATTGGGTTTCAGTGCTGGTCTGGGAATCTGGGCATGTTCTGTAGGTATGGAGGTCCTTATATGTTCCTGCCCAGGGTCACATCGTGACACTGGATGTGTAACAGGTGGACTAGAGCAGAGGGGCAAGGTGACCAGCTGGGTGGTTATTAAAAGCCTGATGTCCTGAAATAAGTGATGTTGTGGTCCTCTGTATTTAGGTAGATGTGAAGACTTCATTTCATAAGGAAATTTATGGAATTTCCATGTCATAAATTTATGGAATATATGACATTCTGTCCAGGAGTTTATAAAGTGTTAAACATTCATTATCCTACCCGTCCCTCTTTCTAGAGAGGCCTCAGATGCTTGGATGAGTGGTATGTTTTCAGATATTTCAAATAAAATTATTGAAAGTGCAAAGAAGGTCATTGTCTTTGGGCTGGCTGTACTACTACATCTCTGTGGCAAGAGCTTCTCCAGTATGATACTCGGATGTGAATGGGAGTACTTTAATTGGTGAGGATGTAAAAAGGGCAGGCATTCACTCCTCAGATATTAACTGAATGCTTAGTTCTGTTAGACATTTGTGCAAGTTCTAGAGGTAAGATGGACTGAGCTGCTTCATTCAGTATGTTAGTTAGATACTTGTAGATCGAAAGTCAAACAGGGATTTCAGTACCGCCTTCTCTGTATTGAGCAGCTGTGCAAAATGGATCTGATTGCTGCTCATGCTTTGTGTACTGAACTGTCAACACAGCCATGCCCATATACTTTTTTTAAATTGAAGTAGAGTCAGTTTACAGTGTTGTGTCAGTTTCTGGTACACAGCATAATGTTTTAGTCATACACATACATACATATATTCCTTTTCATATTCTTTTTCATTATAGGCTACTACAAGATATTAAATATAATTCCCTGTGCTATACAGTATAAACTTGTTGTTAATCTATTTTACATATAGTAATTAGTATCTGCAAATCTCACACTCCCAATTTCTCCCTCCTCATCCCCTTTCCCTCTGGTAACCATAAGTTTATTTTCTATGTCTGTGAGTCATACTTTTAAAACAAAAGTCAAGACATTTAATCTGCTCTTTCAAATCCTTACATTTCTGATACCCATTGGGGAAATCAGTATGTAACTTAAAATGTATAAAAATGACACCAAAATCAATCAAGAGGAGAAAAAAAATAAGAAAGAACAAATCCTCTGCTGATTTTGCAAATTCTTTTCTAGTTACTGTGGGCTACAGATGGATTTTTGTATGAATAGTACATGTGAGTAGAAACACTATATATGTCTGTTGATATGTGAACTCTTGGAGATTAAAGATTTAAAAGGAAATCATAGGCACATGTTGAGATACAGAATCTCAACAGAGGGAGGAGAGAGAAATTCTGTGGCAGGAGCTAACGAGATGTATACAGAGTGTTGTGAGGGAATTGAGAGAGAGAGGAACAGGGTAAAGGGAGGGAGGAGACACTTGAGTTGGACTTGAGGATGAGTGGGAGTTTGAAAAATGAGAGGTGGGGTAGGAGAACAGAAAGTTTCTAGGCAGAGGGGCAACTTGGGTACTAGCACAGAGACGTGAAGAAGTGGAAGGTGTCAGGGAGCCAGGGAGTGCCAGGTAGAGTGGAGCTTGGGAGTGGGGGTGCTGGGATGGTTCCAGATGCAAACAGTTTTATCTTTGGGGCTGAAGAATTTGTACATCTAATAAATGAACCATACAGACGGCAGCCTGTGGGTTATGTATGGGAACGTACATTAGTACCCACTGTGTGACACACAGGTGGTTTTGTTGAAAACAGCAAACATTTCGTTGGACCCAAATCAAGTGTACATTCCTGTCTTGATGGACTTACATGGCAGGAACAACAGGTTTTCGTATGAACTGACTTGCAGTAATCCTCCACTCAAAAGTAGTTTTTCTTTCTCTTTTTGGGAAAGCAGTAGGCTGTTATTTCTCATTTCGCAAGACAGCCTTCCTTGATGACATCTAGCTTCTGCTGGAGATTGGAATTTTCATATGAAAAGAAGAAAGAGGTGATTTTTAAATTGTAGCAAACAAAGGGAGTATGTTAGCCTGATGATTTTTATATAAATGTACCATATATGCCATTCAAGGAAGAGGTCGCCACTCAAACCAAAAACTGAATATATTGTTTATTAAGCAAAAGAAAGTGTCTGAAGAAAACAAAATTAGGAGTGGTCAGCTTTAGGTAATGGGGAAGTAGGGAGGGAAGCTTTTAAATTTTGCTTAATATTTTTCTGTATTGTTTGAGTTTTTTATTTTATAAAGAGTACTTTTTAAAAAATAAACTTAGGCTTAAAAAGTCATTTGATTTTGTTAGGTTTCTCCCTAAGATGATTTTGTGTTTCCCAGTTTCATTAATGCCAGTCTTCCTACCCTAGTTTCCTGGAAATTTCCTGATGGGGTGAGTGGTGCAGCGTGCATATACCTGGTTAGCATGACCAAGAGAGCACATCCTTCTTCTGTCTCCTTTCTTCCTTCTTCTAGCCTGTAAGTTCTTTGCCCACAATTCTGAGCATCCCCAGAGGATGCTGTGGAATAAGAGGTGAGCAAGATTTTGTTGCTGTTGTGACTAGGAATTTCCTGGAAGGAAAAGGAAACTTCAAATTGTATGTTGAAAGATGAATACATAGGTAACACATTCAGTTGGAGCAAACTATGTAGAAACAAAGATTGTGATGCCCACGTACAGCTTCTTGCAAGTAGATTGACTAATTAGAAATGAGGGAATAATTGAACCTAAATTGAACTGAAGTTTATAACTTTATCTGATTTATCAAGAACAGACTTGCCAAGCACAATAGGACTGTTATAAAGATAGCCAGAGGCTTATTTAATCTGCTGTATAAAACTCCGATTAAAAATTAAGTGAGCTAATTATTGGTATGCAAATATGCTAGTAATTATAAATCAGCCTTATCTTTTAATTAAAACTGGCCCAGAATTATGAGTGCTCACATGGTTAAAGTATTATGCACTATTAAAGATGATTTTTAAGAAGAATTTTTAACTGATAGGGGAACACATGCTTATGAGATATATTAAAAACCCTATGTCATTCTCAGATTGGCTCATAGATCCAGTTGAGGGGTAGTGATATGGCTGGACTTTTGGTAGCTCATCTTCACATACGAAGCATTAGTCTAACAGCAATACATGTGAGAAAAGCTTAAAGATTTTATAGACATTCAAATTATTCTTTTTTAAAGAAGCCTTGTATACCAATTAATAGCAGATTCTACCCTTAATATATTTCTTTTTAGAAATATTACAAATTTTTATTAAATTCTGATAGATTTTATCCCTGATCTTGGTCTGGGCTGACCACATATTGCCATGATTTATATATTTATGTATTCTCTCAGTCAGACATAGTTCATCGTTGGATTAATCAGTTGTCTTTCTGAAGGATAATTTGCAAACAAAATGCCTTGGAAATAGGAAGTTAAGGTAGACATAGAACTTGTCCTTAAAAAGCATATAGCCTAAGGGCAGAGAGGGTATGAATTTAAGCAGAAATCGAGGCGTGGGTGGCTTTTATAATATGATTACTTATATTTTCTTAAGTTTATAGTTAGAAATATAGGTATTTGTGGAATTTCTGCAGGTTAGTATCTTTGCTTTAGCTCAAGGGACAGGATTATGCTTTTAGGGATAAAAAGAAGGAAAGTAAAGGGTGGAAATGAAACAGCTGTGATTGTACTAAGCTTTGCACCCAGGATTACTCTGAATTGATTTCTTTTATAATGTGTCCTCCCTCCTTCCATGCACCAGTTGCAAACTGGGTTTTTAGTACTGTAGTTTGTAGCTTCCCCAAAGCAACTTTTCTACCCCCCAAAGTTCCGTGTGGTTCATCAAAAGCTCAGTCTTTGAAAAATCCTTTGGTTTTTCTGAATATGCGCTTAGCCATCAATGCCCACACTTTCATATCTGCTTGTTATGAAAGACAAACAAATCTTTGGCCAGTGATCCTGCATCTTGATAACTACTGTTCTAATCCGTGTGTGTGTGTGTGTGTGTGTGTGTGTGTGTGTGTGTGTGTGTGTGTGTTGATAGCCTATTTCTTACTTTCTCCACTTTTCTTTTTTGAGAGTGAAACAAATTTCTTCATTAGAGATAGGATTTAAGTGCAAGTTCTTCTGGAGTGAGCAACACATGGAATTAAATTTGGACGAATATGCAAAAGCTGGTGTCACATCCTTGCTTGGGAGCAGGGACAGAGACTGATTTTCATATGGGTTAGAGACTGAAGTGAGTGTGAGGGTAAAGAATTGGTCAACAAGACAGAAAAAAGACAAAGACAGACTTCATATGAGAACTTTTTGCCTTCTTCATGATTTTGCATGAGGCTAGTTCTCAGTTAATACTTGACAGGAAGATGATTGTCTGCCTTCTCAGTGTAGATACAGAATCTGCTCATCCAGCATCACTGTAGAGAACAATTATGGAATGAATTGAGGGCAAGGAAATATCAGGAGAGGCCCAGCCCACATCAATTTCCCAGGGCTTTAGTAATTTTAAAAAGAAAAAAAAATGCTAACCTAGGTCACAAAAACTGTAGTATATTAAATGATTACATTCAACAAGTGACTACTTCTTTCATTTCGAGAGAAAACCAGGAGTCTAGATTTGAGACCCTTAGTAAGAATGAGCATCAGGTCAAGTGGTCTTCTTGGAGCCCCCATCCCAGGCTCTGGCATGGATTGCTACCATTGGTTATCCTGTGATCCATTTCCACATGGAACGTTTGAGATCAATTAGGTCATAGCGATACCTCATTGTGAAAGTGTTCTTCTCTGACACTCAAACCCTGGTGACATTTGAAAGAGAATCCCCAAAAGCTGCTTTTGGAGAGTTATCCTGAAAACCTGGCTGCCTGTATAGCTGGAAACGTGTCCTGATTTTGGCTGAGCCAATGGTAGGAACCGACACTTCCTGACAAGTGTGTGAGAGAGGATGTGGCAGAGCCGGACACCATTGCTTACTATTTGTCAGCGGGGCCCTGACTGGATTGCTGTTGAATTACCTTCATGGTGTACAGTAATGGGCATAGGAGTGAGGCCTGAAAGCTGTTAATTGTGTTTTCTTCTTCTTTTCCGTAGCCTATATTCCCATCATGGAAACATCCTAGTGCTTTTTATTTCTAATGCCCCCATCGGCTACATGGTGATAAATACACTTGTTAAAGAACAGAAGACATTGAGAACATTATACCACTTATATCATCCATGTTATTAGTGTGTGCAGTAAGCAGTGTTCTTAGCTGCAGTGCTATGACAGAAACTCCAGAAGCACAGATTTTCCTGGCTTTGTGCATTTGGATGTGAAAGTGCTCTAAATAAATCATACTAAATTTAAATTATGGAATTAGTATGAAATTAATAAGCAAAGCTTAGGAAAGAATAGGTTTTTATATGATAAGGAAAAATATTATGCAATGCAACTGTGCTTGGCTAGGACTGTTTTCAGAGTAGTCGCATGAGAAGGAGCCAATAATTGTAATGAGACAGGAAATTAAAGAGCAAAGGAGGAAAGACACTTTCAAAGGGGCTGGATGGCAAAGGGGAGAAACGCCTCCAGCTGAGGAAAACTTCCAAGAGAAAGATCTGATTCAAGTGAGATGTTTTTCTTCTCTGTTCTTCTATTTCTTTTATCCTTAGAGAACCTAGGAGAGGGTGAATAGGTGGTCCTGAGAATGAAAAAGCCCAATAAATGCCTGGCCTTGAGCTTGCAGGATTCATCGACTGTGCTGATCTCATTCAGGTGCACATTAATAAGTCCTAGATCATGAACACTTACTTGATTTTAGGTCTTACCCAGGTGGTGAGTGATGGATAATCTCATAAAATTTCTTCTTCTGTATACCAAAATCCCTATTTACTGACTTGCCAGATATATTCTATGTATATATCACCAGGTGAATTAATGTCTTTCTTTTTACCCCACTTGGGGAATGAGTTAAATCGTTCCATTCTTTGATGGAATGAACTGCTTGTTTAAAAATTTTTCTTTAGTGAGCATTTTTGGACATATGAGTAAGCCATTATACTATTTTGTATTTTACTGTGCTTAATTTGATCAAATAAGATTCAAAGTTGCTAAAATGTGTTTTAGGACAAATCTACTTTTCTATGTTTTCGATAGATGTATATGAAGTTAGAACCGTTTTCTTTATTGAGGTTTACCTGCTATGTTGAGATGAATTTAAAGAAAGAAATGATCAGATTTTACTTGGCCATGTAGAAATAATTAAAGACTCAAAGGAATCTAGATTCCTTTCATAACCTTGGAACCCTGGAGAGCTGCTCTTCCACATGTATCATTTGGGGAGGAAAAGTCAATGGAGAAGGAAGTATTTACATCTCTGATCATGTGTGCCCTGGTGGATTAGCAATATTTATCACATATACACACCCTAATAATTGTTTTCTTTCTTATTCTCTGCTATGACTTCAACTTAAAGAAAAATCTGTGAAATATCAGTACCAAACCATGTTTAGAAGTAGAAAGAAAAACAAATGTATATTTAACACATGCGCAAAGTAACTATTATATGCCTGTGTGGGTCTTGTGAAATATGGTCCATATAAAAAAGAAACAAGAAAATGAATTCCAGATAACACAAAACCAAAAAAAAAAAAAAAAAGAAGAAGAAAAAGAAACAAGAAAGCTGAGTATGATATGCAAAAAAGAATTGGGGCATGAATCGTGTAGATGTTGTGGTTTTCATCATTCCTTGTGCTTAAAAATGGCCTGTGGGACTTGTCAACATGCAGAACCCCGGGCCCCCAATGATTCTTGGTTCTGTATTTATGAAGTGGCTTAGGACTTCATGCTGTTACAAACACATTGGGTGATTATGAGGCAGATAGTAACACAGAGGATAATATTAACCCTGTGCTTTATGTTGACCATAGTAAGATAATCTTAAAGCTATTAGCTGGGGCCAGGCATTTGAGCAAAAGTTACGTGTGAGGGCTACGCAGCAGCTGGTTCAGTTATAGCAATCCCATGTGAGTGAGTGTGTAGGGTAGATATAAGAACAGAGAAGTGAAAAATGACCTCTTACTGCTAAAGGACAATGGTGAATTTGACATAACGTTTATAAGTTTCAAAAAGGATAACTCATTGGTAGAGATGCAATGATTATAGTATGTATCCCATAGGGAGGATTAAACAAGATAACAACTATAAAATACTTCGTGTAGTATTTCACGTAGTGTCGGATAATATGTTTAGTAAACACCATGTATTCTTCTTACTTATTATCATTCGGTTATTATTTAAGCTATGCATTTCCTGTTCTTTGCTTAATTTTTAATAGAGTAAGTTGACCTAAGGGTTTATTTATCATCTCGTGGTTTGAAAAACTAAGTTTTCCCTGTATCAAAAGAAAATAGCAGTTTCTGACTCTTCTTTTTAAAAATAACAGAAGTATTTTGATTAAAACAGGAGTTGGAGTTAAAAATAAAAAAAGGCTTACATACTTTTGCTTATAGGGTTCAAAGTTGTAGAGGGCTGTGGTACTACAAGATCAGTTTCCATACAATTTAAAAGAGAATCTTTGAATGGTGAATCACTGGGATAATTCCTTTGTTCTCAGGCAGATCACAAGATCTTCCTTGCACTGTAAAGTAGGAGTATTTAAAAAGACGTAGTTAGATTAATTTTAATGGAATATAAATCCAACTTCTGAAGCATCTGGGTCCTCAGGTAAGGGCAGTCTTGTCCACAAGGCCACACGTGATCACTAAATTAGCATGATGGAAGTAAACACTGTAGAGCCTTTGCGAACTGCTTGCTTTTATTCCAGCAACTTAATTCTTACAGGGCTGAAAGGCCAAACCTTTAAACAGTACTTTTATTCTATAATTAGAAAATACAATATGCCAGAATTTTGGAGGGAGGTGAAGGATCTCTTTATAAAAACTGTTAGTCTTTCATGTACTCTAACTGCCTAATCTTGGGATTTTGAAGTTTTAACCGGGGCCACATTGTTCAAATCTTGTTTTACATGAGAGAGAAATCCCTTTAGATAGTTGTATTCTTCTTTTTGGTAAATATTTTCAGAATTTCTTAGGCAACAAAGAGACCACCACATGGTTAAGACTGCCAGCAATTCACTACTAGTTTCAATGGGGGCTGTACAGCCACTCTACCTCCTTCTTTTATATCCAGCAGGACACATTTTCAGGGATTAATTTGACCTTAGAATGTCTGTGATGGAGTCCTATGTGAGGTATCACAACTCACATTTCTTCCTAAGTACGGTACTTACAAAGTATAGGTTTCTTTCTCAAAATAGGGCAAGCCGTGACCCACACCGTAAGAAGTTATATCCAGGTTGAATTCCTTTTCAGATGAACTGAATTTAAAATACATTGGAAATGATGTCCCTGTCTAAGAAAGATGGATGATAAGGATCTCCCTTTTTGTTTTGTAATGTAAAATCTCTTATATTCTGCCGAGAGAGATGATTTCCAACATGGTGGTTCCAACAAAGCAATTTCCTGCAATGATGAACACCAGCATCCCAGACACATTAATACCATATGGTGGGTCCTGCTGCTATTGTCAGGTGAATCACTAAAATGTACTTCCTATTCTGGGAGGCAGATTTGATTAGGAAGTCTCATTATGATTTTAAATTTTGTTTACATAGAATGTTTATGGAAAAAATATTCCCCAAATGGGAAGTTCCCCAAATGGAAATAATGTTGGTTATGTTTCATTGGTATGACAAGTCAAGTACTTCTAGATCACGGCAAATTACAGATGTCTCCAGCTAAGTCTGCATCCTGACTCTTCGGAAAAAGTGTAGAGTCTAGTTTCCTTTTTGCCTTGCCTCTTTCAGGACCATCTTATTATAGTTTCAGTATTTACTAAGTAGATTCCATTAAAAATGGATTTGTTCAAAATGATCTAAGCTGGTCAAATTCACCAAATATTAGCAAATCTGCCATTCTATTTTACATGATATGCATTGAGATTTGGTTCTTAATAAAGCAAAGCAACATCAGGAACAAAGAACAGGAATGTGGGGAAGTTTTCTCTGTCTGCAACTTTTAATGTGGTCTAAGTTTTACTGTTTGGCTGGACAAATGGATATCTGTCCAGCCAAAGAGTAACTCCCTTTAGGATCATGAATGTTGATGCCTCTTGCCCTTCCCTGCCCCTTTTGATAATCAACTCCCCCTAGCAGATCTGTTAGGCCCAGTCTGACTAGTCCAGCCCAGTCCCTCATGTTGGAACTATTTTTTAGTTGCCCCACTGCATTTTGCACCAAATTACTCTGTTTCAGGTGTGTTTCCTCTTTCTCTGAAACTGGTTTGTCAGTTCCTTGAAGGCAAGGGAAATGCTGGGATAAAGAACGGAAGAAAATCAAGCTTCAGTGTCTTCTAGAAATTCCCCTTTATCTAATACATCATTGTAATGTATGAAATTTCTATTCAATGAAAGTTCAAACTGTCCTCTTAAAATACTTTAAAACCAAAGTTAATTTTTAGAATCTAGGCTCTATGGCAGCTGGAGTGTCACTGAGGGAATAAAATAGATTAATTACCTTGACTTCATAGAAGTAATTCCTCTGAAATAAGAAAGCAGCTCTGTCTGTCAGGGTGTCTGAGTGATGTAAGAAGGCTTTTTTTTTTTTTTAACATTTTTTTATTGAGTTATGGTCATTTTACAATGTTTTGTCAAATTCCAGTGTAGAGCACAATTTTTCAGTTTATACATGAACATACATATATTCATTGTCACATTTTTTTTCACTGTGAGCTACCACAAGATCTTGTATATATTTCCCTGTGCTATACAGTATAATCTTGTTTATCTATTCTGCATATGCCTGTCAGTATCTACAAGTTTTGAAATCCTAGTCTGTCCCTTCCACCCCCCACCCCCTTGGCAACCACAAGTTGTATTCTATGTCTATAAGTCTGTTTCTATTTTGTATTTATGTTCTTTTTTTTTTTTTTTTTAGATTCCACATATGAGCAATCCCATATAGTATTTTTCTTTCTCTTTCTGGCTTACTTCACTTAGAATGACATTCTCCAGGAACATCTATGTTGCTGCAAATGGTGTCACATTGTTGGTTTTTATGGCTGAATAGTATTCCATTGTATAAATATACCACCTCTTCTTTATCAAGTCATCTGTTGATGGACATTTAGGCTGTTTCCATGTCTTGGCTATTGTAAATAGTGCTGCTATGAACATTGGGGTGCAGGTGTCATTTTGAAGTAGGGTTCCTTCTGGATATATGCCCAGGAGCTGGATTCCTGGGTCATATGGTAAGTCTATTCCTAGTCTTTTGAGGAATCTCCATACTGTTTTCCACAGTGGCTGTACCAAACTGCATTCCCACCAGCAGTGTAGGAGGGTTCCCTTTTGTCCACAGCCTCTCCAGCATTTGTCATTTGTGGACTTTTGAATGATGGCCATTCTAACTTGTGTGAGGCGATACCCCATTGTAGTTTTGATTTGCATTTCTCTGATAATTAGTGATACTGAATATTTTTTCATGTGCCTATTGATCATTTGTATTTCTTCCTTGGAGAATTGCTTGTTTAGATCTTCTGCCCATTTTTGGATTGGGTTGTTTGTTTTTTTCTTACTAAGTTGTATGAACAGCTTATATATTCTGGAGATCAAGCCTTTGTCGGTTTCATTTGCAAAAATTTTCTCCCATTCCGTAGGTTGTCGTTTTGTTTTACTTATGGTTTCCTTTGCTGTGCAGAAGCTTGTGAGTTTAATTAGGTCCCATTTATTTATTCTTGCTTTTATTTCTATTGCTTGGGTAGACTGCCCTAGGATATCATTTTTGAAATGTATGTCAGATAATGTTTTGCCTATATTTTCTTCTATGAGGTTTATTTTATCTTGTCTTATGTTTAAGTCTTTGATCCATTTTGAGTTGATTTTTGCGTATGGTGTAAGGGAGTGTTCTAGCTTCATTGCTTTGCATGCTGCTATCCAGTTTTCCCAACACCATTTGCTGAAGAGACTATCTTTATTCCATTCTATATTCTTGCCTCCTTTGTCGAAGATGAGTTGACCAAAAGTTTGTAGGTTCATTTCTGGGCTCTCTATTCTGTTCCATTGGTCTATATGTCTGTTTTTGTACCAATACCATGCTGTCTTGATGACTGTAGCTCTATAGTATTGTCTGAAGTCTGGGAGAGTTATTCCTCCAGCCTCTTTGTTTCTCTTCAGTAATGCTTTGGCAATTCTAGGTCTTTTGTGGTTCCATATAAATTTTATTATGATTTGTTCTAGTTCTGGGAAATATGTCCTGGGCAATTTGACAGGGATTGCATTAAATCTGTAGATTGTCTTGGGCAGTGTGACCATTTTAACAATACTGATTCTTCCAATCCATGGGATATCGTTCCATTTTTTTAAGTCTTCTTTAATTTCCTTCGTCAATGGTTTATAGTTTTCTAAGTCTTTCACCTCTTTGGTTAGATTTATACCTAGGTATTTTATTACTTTGGGTGCTATTTTAAAGGGGATTTTTTTTACTTTCTTTTCTGTTGATTCATCGTTAGTGTAAAGAAATGTGATTGATGGAAGAAGGCATTTTTAACAGCAGATTGGAGTAGCAAGGCCAAGGGGTTGATGACTCTGATACAGTTATAGATGCTATAAAATTTGTGTTTTGTATTTGTTGCAAAATATTCTTAGAAATTGAATGAATTTTATAACATCATTATTTTCCCTTCATGCGTATTTTCATCTTATGATTTGCCTGTTCTTTAGTGATTATTTCTTTAAACGCTGTCTTCTATATACCAGTAATATAAAGATAATCTATAAGAGGAAAAGATGCCTGCAGTCTTGTAGAGTGAGAAATCATATTTTGTTTTTGCTCTCCCTTTCATTTAGTTATTTCCAGCATTATTGATACATAACTGACACATGACATGGTATAAGCTTAAGGTACACAGTATGTTTATTTGATATGTGTAAGTGTTGCAAAATGATTGCCATTGTAACCTTAGCTACCACCTCCACCCCATCACATAGTTACCATTTCTTTTTTCCTTCTTGAAAATTGCCTGGGTATGTAACCTACTCTATTCAGAAGATTTTATATTAAACTATCATGAGAAACATATTATATTATGATGTTTATACTACCTAAAACAGAACTTATTGAATTTATATACCCACTTTCTGTAATATGCTCATTCTGTTATATTTTAAGTTGTAAATATGTATAACACCTGCATAAGAATTCCTCCTTGAAAGTCTTACCAATATAAATGCAATAATACACTGTAAATCATAATTACCCACTGCTACATTTGCCATGTGTGGGTTTATTGAACTCTTTCTGCAGTGTGGCTGTGCAATAAAAATCTTATCTAGAGGAAAATAAATTCCAAGAACTACCAGGCTGAATAACACTTGTACTTGTACTGAGTTTAAGATCCTATCTTGGTTTAATATAAAACATCTTCTGTTAGCAAAGGTAGGTTCATTAGAAGCATTTTTGTTTGAAATGATCCTTTCCATTGTGATACAAAAATACAGTCTCCCTGTAGTTTAAGGAAAGTGAGGCAAAGCGAAAGTGAAAACCTCTAAAGGTCAATTAGGATAACCCTATGAGGTGCTTCCACATGACTAAAAACAGTCTTAGTGGGCTAGTCCCAGAGTCAGAGGAAACAAGAGCTAAAAATCTAAAATCCCAGTGAAGTTTGGGGTCTGGGTTTAGGAACTAAGAATATTTAGAATATTAGTTGGGTCTTCTTTATGTAGAGTACTTCAGTATGGGATAAGCTAGATTTCCTAATGCATCAGTGACACAGAATGTGTGTGAAAACTTGGGTATTTAATGTGTTAGAGAAGTATTTCCATTGCATGCATGAAGTCACTGATTGTTTTTCATGCCTTCTAGTATTTCTGCTCATGGCTTAGATTTTTAATGCCTAGCCTACTGTGTCTTTACTTTTTGATGATTTCAGTTCTTGTGTTACTAGCTGATCCGATTCTTCCATCCTTTATGCCTTCTTTGTTGGCACAGCCATTTACCAGCAGCCCAGACACTGAATACAGTGAGTATTGTTTTGCTTCAGAGACCTCTCCTCAGTTGCCTTTTTTCCCCGCGTCACACTTTCCTCACTGCCTGCCACCACTGAGACCAGTCATCACTCCAGCCTTCTTGTCACATCTACATCACTGGCTGCCTTCCAGCTCGTCACACTCCTGCTTCTCTTTTACTTCAAGTCTTTATTATATTAGAGATTTATTTTTTCTATTCACCTTTCCTTCGTCCCTTGCCTCATAGTCTGCCATATGCACTGATGACACTTGCATCTGTTTCAGGTCTTCTGCTCCTCAGCTGCCAGGCTTGATGGGAGAGAAGCAGAGAATTATCCAAGCTGAGCTTATTACAGGTTCACACAAGTGTAGTTTGGCCATCAGTGCAGCTCTGCAAGCCATTTACTTCTCTTCTGTGCAACCCTAACCTTATTCTCACAGAAGCTCCTTAATGACATTTTATCTTCTTTGAATCCCAGTCCTGCCATCCCTCACTTCCAGATTTATGGCAAAGATCATTACAGTCTGGCAGGAGCTGCTCTGCATCTTTGTCATGTTTCCCTCCATCGATTACTTCCTTCCTCCCAGTCGTCTTCTCCCCAGACTTCCTGCCTCCATGGAGTTCTGCCCACCTGCCATTCTCTTATGGCAGCTTCAAGTCTCGTGGTCTCTCACTCAGCTCCAGTAGCCCTAGCTTCTCCTCTTCTACTTTTAAGCAGGATTAGCACTTAGTATCTGAAGAGAAAACAACCACACAGGTTTTGCTTGGCCTCACCGACCTCTCAATACTCTCAGACATGGCTCTGTCCCTTCTGTTGAGCTGCTGGAATGTGTGGTCCTCACCTGATGGCTGCATCACCCTCCTCAGCAGCATCTCTTAATGTCCTTGGACTCTGGCTTCGAACCTTTCTGAATGCAAATTCTGCCCAACAGTCCTGCTTTGATTTTTCTTGTTACCTGATGGCTTCTTTTTTTACCCTTCAGACTTTAAATATGAGTATTTTTTAAAAAATTATCCTTGAGAGTCTTCCCTTTTGGTTATTTGCTTGGCATTCCCCAGTTTCAACTATCAACTATATTTTCATGATGCCTCAGCATATGCCTCTGCACAAATCTCTCCGAAATTACAAATCCATTTTCAAAGGCCTACTGGACATTTCAGCTTAATTTTCCTGTGATTTTTTCCATTTAACTTGTCTAAAATGTAATCAGTTATCTTTCTCTAAAACCTTTCCCATTTGACATTTCTTCTTCAAATGCGTTTTCATTTCCAAATTTTTTTTACTTTCATTTTTGAGGAAAGAAATATAACACTAGTAGAAACATGTTCTTTTGGCTTGCTGCTAAAATAATCATATGCAGACTCAGTTATCACTTCTACAGATTTTGACATTTTTTTCCATAGGAAGTACATTGTATTGCAAATGACTACTGTGATTTGGTTTATCTTGGAGTGCAGTGAATGTAGAATGATTTTATTTTTAGCAATTTATAATGCAAAGCAATGCCCAGATCATGTCAATTATTTGCTAATCAAATTCATTGTCTTTTTACAAGTAAAAGCTCATGAGTAAGAACAGTAATTTCAAGAAATAAATTGGTCTTCCTAGGTAATACATATAAAAACAAATTAAAAGTTGATTCATGCTGTCCTCCAGCCATTTCAATATCATTCTTACCTTGGATGAAGGTAGAAAAAAACATTTGGACAGTTTGTGATGTGCTCGTCTCCCAAGCTGGTTTACTGGCAGTGATCAATCTTTCCCGCGGCCCTCTAAGGAATTTTCCATAAAGAATCTAGACACCTCCATCAATACACAGCCGTGGACCTATCTTTTCCCAAATGTAGGGGCCATACTTGCCAACTACATTTTAAGGAATAGTATTTTTGCAAAGTACTACTTGTTTCTTTCATCACCACCAAATATAAGCTTTCTTCTCTGAGGAAAATATACTGCCTTTCCATATATGTTCCATAGGAGGGGAAGAACTTTTCCTCTTTCCTCTTAGGGTTCCTGACTAGGTCTGAATATTAAACTGGCAAAGACAGATTAACAGGAGCACAGCATATAAATTTATTTAATGTAAGTTTTATGTGACATGGGAGCCTTCATGGAGAATGAGAGACCCAAAGAAACAGTTAGCCCTGAGTATTTTTTCACTAGGTTTGATGACAAGTGGGCGGCTGTGTAGAAATATCATAGGTCAAAGAGTATGAGGTAAGCGAAGTAATTTAGGGAAAACTTAGCAAGGCCTGTTTGTTTGGATTCTTCTGGGCGTCCTTTGTCTCTAGTGATAAGGACGCTCCTTTGCTGATATAGAGAGGGTACCCCTCACATGTGAGGTTATGAAATTATAACCTGTTTGAGGGGAGAAGTTGTGGGGGAATGTCAGAGTGACCTTCCTGCTTCTGCTATTTTCTCAAACTCCTTCAGCTTAAAATACTCAGTATGCTAAGGTGCCATATTTGGGGATAGCATGTCCTGAAACCCACCAGTTCAGTTTACCGCTTGCATTCTTTGTTTCCCTGGTAGTCTTTATTATTCTGTAATTAGCCAGAGTTAATTGTAATACCCTACCAAGAAAAATGGGTGTTTGGAACAGGCAAGTCCTTTTAAACTGTCTTTAAGTGATTATGTGGAAGTTTGGAGAGTCTGGGGCAAAGTTAAATTGCTATGCCTAAGAAAGAGGTAGCCGTATTAGAAGCATAGAAGGAAGATGAGGGCAGATGATAAATATGCTGCCCCAGTATATTCCCCCAAAATAGGAAACCCCAGTAGAAGGCTGGGTAAAGGGACTGAAGGAAAAAGAACATGTTAAATGGGAATTTAGAAAGTGTGCCATGGTTAATAAGACATAGGGCCCTTCTCCAGTTATACTACAAAATGTTCTGTAAAGTCAGCTTTGCTCACTTTTTCAGTGTAAGTAGATTCTTTCTGGGAAGCACAAAGAATCCCACACACTGACAGCACTCATAAAGACTGTGTGCTGGTAAACTTTGGTGGTGTTACAACCCACATAGCGTAAAGCAGCTGGTGATGACACTGCTTTCTATTCTCTCATCATCGACATATACTCATGGCACAGTTTGATGCTCAAGGCAATGTGGGAAATGCAGAGTTATGAGATTAGGCACTTAAAGTCTGATTATGAAGAGAGACCAAAAACTAGAAAGGCAGTAGGGCATCATTGACAAGTGGGTGGTTCAGTCAAAAGGGGTTGAGAGGAGGAAGACATTATGGTTTACAGAAAAATCCCTACCTGCTTTTCTTTCCTTCTCATATCTGTGTAGCTTTTCTAGTTTATCATGTGTTTTGTAAATGCCTTTGCCCTTCAGATACCTTTGTTTTCTGTGTGTGATGTCCTTGCTAAACTTGACATCATCTTTAATGGCTGTGTTTCTTACCCTGCATCCTGATTCAGTCTGTTTCAGTTCAATGAGAAGAACCTACTTAGATATTCTGTTCAGGGAGTTCTTTTATGTACATCATGTGCAATAAATCTGGGCTACAGTGAGAAAGCTTTAATTGTTCCTCTCTGGGTCTCACAATTAAAGAAATGACTTGTTATTTGGTGGCAAACATCCTTTAAGCAGGACAATGATGAAACTATTAAACTATTCTATTTTTTTTAATACATTCATCTGACAGGAATGAGATCTTCCCTGTTGCCCTCTGTCTCTCTCCCAACAAATATCTGTATGACTAAATTCTACTGATGCTTTTAAGACTGAGTCCAGGAGCAACTTCCTCCAAAAAGCCTTCTATGACACTGAACTAGTCTCATTTCGATGCTTGAAGTTGCCCCATTACACAGTTCCAAGGGATGCCATTTACTTCCAGTCTGTATGAGTAGCACCTCCTGGATTTATGCAGTTCACAGCCTGAGCAGCAGTACACAGCAGCCTTGGGTGCTTCTCACACAGTGCCCTCTGCTTTCCTCTGTTACAGCAGTGTTTCTTTCTATTTATGATTCTGTCTCCTAATACGTTGTAAGTATTTTAGAGACAGAAACTGTGACTTAATTCCTGGCCCATGGTAAGTATCAAGTAAGGGTTGATTTTATTAATGAAAAGGAAAAAAAAGAAGCTGAATGGAATCCCTTTGTAAAATTCATGTTAATGACCGCTCGAAAGACCTAGGCATAATCCACACTGTTGCTTACATATCCTGTCTCATAGGTTGAGTAGTCCAGACTCTCTCCCCAGTTCTGATTCCTGATTCAAAATACTGGGGTTTCCATTTTCTTAGAGTCTTATACACTTCTGACCCTTTCTAGTCCCTGTCCCTCTCTCTACCTGCTGTAATCTTGTCCATTGGCCTTTATCACCTTATCCTCCTGACTCATTAACTTCATAGAAATAGAACTAGAGAATTTCCAAAACTCCACCCCAGTGTCTCCTCCAGGGCTTTTCCCCTCTTACTTCTGTTGTGCATCTCTCACCATCCTCCTACAACACTTACCACCAAAAATTAGAAATTCAGCAATTAAGGGTGAATTTAGGTTTTTATATCCCTATATATTTTTCTTCTCTGTCTTGCTCTCCAATGGGGAAAGAGTGCATAGGTTTAATAATGTCAGATGTCAAGTCATTTGTCTGATTGAAATATAATAACTGATTAGGATACCTGACTCCAAATAGATTAAAAAATTGTTTGGGGTTCCTATCCAGAAATTGTTTTCAGTTGACCTTCCTAATCTACCCTTGATCTGTATGCATGACCACATTCTGCCCACCATTTGTCGGTTGCATGTAAACAACATTAACCTACATACTCTCCCCTTTCAAAGCTGCATTTCTGATCTTCTCTTAGGTAGAATAGATTTGAGAGGTACTGTATCCAGAAATTGCTGAACATGAAGAGCAAGCCTTGCAAACTGGGCGCTTTGACCTGCAAATGTATTTTATTTGGAAAGCACACTACTTGGGAAAATTATTTTTTATTTAACATTTGAAAATTAGAAAATTTCACATAAAATTTCAGCTTTCCAGGTTTTCTTTAAAATACAACAGATGATCTACTTACAACATGATAAAAATCAGTAAGGGTCTGGTAACATTTACTTCATTTGTACAGATACCCACTTCCCATAGACCACAGTCCTTACCACTCCTATCGTCTCCCTAAGATGAAGATCCAATACATGCTACCGTTCATCTCTCTTCTTCTGTATTCTCTTATTGTAGAGAAATGCTTCCTTGTATCCATGGTTTTGTCAACTATAGGAAAATGAAAAATGGATGGAGAGGGCAGTTTATTTCAAGCAAAAAGTAGAAGTAGCATTTCTTTGTGTCAGTGACATATTCTTACATATCAAATGCAAAAAAAAAAGTGTGTGTAATGGCATCTTCATCGTTTAAATTGCTTTCTTGTTATTGTAGGCATTTAAGTTTATGACCTTTGAAAAATAAAAAGTATGATGTTAATGTTAAAATAATAACAACATTCTGGGAAGTAGTAAGTCATTGCCAATGGCACAAGGTAATCCATTACAAAGAAATACCTTAAAAAAGGGTATTGGAGATGCTGGAGTGGCAAATAATAGTGAAGCAAGGCTCTGGCTTAAACTCTCTGCAACTCTAAGGTCATCATGCAATGCCCACTGCTGTCTTATCCTCTCCACCCAATTGCAAGCGGGGCTTGGATTGGAGAGAACAGATGATACAGGATCTGTCTTAATTTACTCTCTGATACTATGACGTCCAAATGAGTGAAAACTAGACCACATGGAAGACAGCAGATAAGTTGTATATTCAGAGTCACTGTAGTCTGTATGCCACTTGGAAACAGAAATATCTGACATACAAATAGTACCACTGAATAGGATACAGTAATGGGTGGTAGTTGTTAATTTGGTTTGCTTTTTTGCCCATTAAAGTAACATTTTTTGCAATTCATTTTTGTATTCTCTGTAAGATGATAACATTTTTTCCTCTGAATGAAGTATGTCATAGTGCACTGATTCTTAGCTTCAGCGAAAAGAATTCCTTTGCAGTCTATCTGTCATGGTATTGTTCAGCTATTGGGGAGCTAACTGTGTACCTAATAAAAAGTACTGTTTTATTTCCTCCATACTTCCACATCCTGCCCTCCACTCACCCCTTCTAATTTCTCAATTTTTTCATCTCCAAAATGAAACTAGAATGTTATTAGATTTTTTAAAAATTATGCTGTGATGATTTCCCTCTACAGCTGATTTATGGGGAAAGCTTGTGCAAGGGGTCAGGTTACTAAGGAGTTTTGATTGGAACCTCAGCCACGAGCCTGTAGTTCTCAGAATTCTGGAAACTGCTAATTAGGTTCAAAATTAACTTCTGCATGGAGTAGAAGGCTATTGAATTTAGGAACGTATTGTCACTGTGTGGAAAAGTGGTATCTATAAAGACTCCAAAATGAAGTATGTCATGGGAGAAGGAAATGTGTATTTTTTTTTTTGAGGGAAGAATCAGGAGATATTTGTTTTTTCATTAGTTTTATGGACTAAGCTGGTATTATTCTGGTAGGTTCATCTTGTGTTCTAGTATAAAATATGAGGATACCCGAGGAATTTTAAATAAAAGCTGCCAATATCTTTATACCATACTCAGTGGTCTTGAGGAAGAACACATGAGGGAAATAAGATAAATGAGGAAATCATCTATGTAGGTAGGTAGGTCAGACCTAAATGAATGCATCTTTTTAAGAATTACCTGAAAGTTGTTCTACTGCCTTTTAGTCACTGGTTTTGTAACAACCACTGACTAGCCCAAATAATGTCTTTCATTTGATTCAAATTCCTGAAATACTGGCTGTAATAAATAAATTTTGTTTTTCCTTTTTTTTTTTTTAATAACTCATTTTCTTTTACCTGTGGAGCAACTGTATTTTAGAGACCAGCTCTATTGATATTTACTTGGTGTGATATTGAAATACTCAGTGGAGTTCTTGAAACCCTTCTGCAATTCATTTTTCTCAAACAAGATTATAAGAAGAGATTAAAATGATGTTGACAGTACATGGGGCATTCCCATGTTATTTGCCATGATTTCTTTAATCAATTTAATTTAATCAGCCTATGATTCTAGGTCATTTGCTTGAACTTTCAATCTATGCAACACATCATTTTATATTGTTACTCTTTTGAGTAGTCAATTTCCAGATATTTTAAGCTTGATTGTATGGCTGAATTTACTTTTTTTTTTTTTAATGAAGGAAGATATATTTAAGTTTCATTTTTGAACCTGTATATTGATGATCCATTAGTCCTTTTAATTCTTCTCTTCAAAAAGCTGTTTTAAAGACTATACTAACATGGAAATATTATATTTTTATTTCTTTAGTCACAGCTTTTAGCCTACTGTGTTGAATTTCCTATTTCCTTCCTGTACATTTTGGCCAGTTACCATAACTTTCTGGTCGCTTTGCGCTATTATTATTAGTCTAATCCTGTTTAAATTCCAATGTCATATCTAATTTCAATGTTTTCGTCTCTTCCCCCAGATGTAGACTATGATCTTGGCTACTTGGCCTTTGGAGAGTAGGAGGGTCTGCCTTTTAGTTCTTCATTTCCTCCTTCTTTTCACAGTCTAGTCTCTTGAAATAGAGAGAGAGAGAGGAATGGTGGAAGCAGAGCTTGTGTGTAACTAGGCTTCTCTGGTTCCATCTGTGAGCCACTCAGAGAATGGTCTCTGTGTAGATTTCACATTTAGGTGGGGTTGTGGGTGGAGGAATCAGGGCTTGTTCATTCTCCTTTTGGCGACCTCTGTCGATGCAGAGAAGGACAGCTAGTCTCCCTGAGTCTTTCTGGAAGGGATATTCCCAGTTCTTTCTTGTTGTGTGCACTTCCTCATATGTCTCTGCCCTTCCTCAGTCCTCCTTGCTCCATCATGTGAGGCTGTAGGAATCATGGGAGTCTTCTTCTGTGCCCTCTCTCATGGCCTCTGGGAATGTGGAAAGGGTTGCCCCACCATTTTTCTTCTCAAGTATAATGGGCATTAGTTCTTTTAAGACTTGGTGGCAGTAGACTACTCTGAAGGCCATTCTGCTTCTAGACAACTTTAGCCCAGAAATGGGCACCAGGGTTTATATTCATGTTTGCCTTACATTTCAGGAGATGTATGTTGACTTCAGCTAAGAACTTTCTCACTGTTCTAAACTCCAGCTCAGGAATCAACCAGCCAGGTTTCCTCACCAACTGCTATACGTGAGTCTTCTCCCCTGAAATGCTTGGCTTTAGCCACAGACTATTCTTGCCTTTCTCTTCTGGCTGGGAAAGGGAGGGGTAACCTCTCACCACAAAGAGTGCAGACCCGTGAAGTCGAAGGCTGTCCTTTAGGCTCTTTCTCCCATGAACAGGGGTTGGGAATAGAGGACGAGGAGAAGGCTAGTGAATGGGAGAGCTGGTAGCTAGTTCTGCCTCTATGAGAAGGGGAACACATCTAGGAGGCTTGTTGTAAGTACAATTTTGGACCCTCCCTGCAATATAAAGGTCCCTCTCAACCTGCTGTTAGAGTGTGTGTCGGGGCGGGGCATGTATACAAGTGTGATAGTCTCTCTTCCATGGATTTTTAAGCTAGTTTGAGGCAGAAACCATAACTTGCAGCTTTTTTCATCTCTACTAACTACCACTTTAACAGTAAAATTAATAACAAAAACATCAACAGTAATAATAATGGCAAACATTTAAATGGTGCTTACTTTTTAAGTCAGGCACTGTTCTAAAAGATTTATATGTATCTATGCATTTAATCCTCACAAGCCCTATGAGGTCGGTATTATTATTGCTACAATTTGGCTTGTGAAACTTGCCCAAAGTCCACAGCTGATAAGCGGTGAAGCTGGGATGGGAACCCAGGCAGCCTGACTCTGAGGCTCATCTGTACTGATTGTCCTTGTCACAAGCATATGGCACCACTGGGAACAGGTGGTGTTGGTAAAGTTAATTAGACACAGGGATAATTGCTCAGCCTGAATTGGTATGTGAAGGAACATATTAAATTTTAAGTGAATTGTTTTAAAAGAAAAATTAGATTATTATTTATGTCGGCAACTTCATGAATTATTGTTGAACTCCATGAATATGAAACTTGATAGATTAAATGTAAGCAAAAAGATTAGTCATGAAATAATTGAGAACATTAAAGCAATCCCTTCCAAAGATGAGTCAAAACAATTATTTAATAAATAATTGTCCCTGAATGTATTAGATGTGTTTACAAAGGTAAGTTTAACAAGTTCAGAATGTACTAGTTAAAAAAACAAAAACAAAAACCATATTGGTTATCTGGTCTCAAATGCTATCTAGTATCTCTCTTTGTATTGACAGGAGAATAAAAATCAGAGTTCAGAAGGATGAAGTTCATTGTTCTCACTTTGCATCTCCTTAAAATCACTGGTGTTCTCCTCCCAGGTTTAAACAGTTGCTTTCTGAACCGTATCTCTCACCCCCTTCCCTCTCCTCTATCTGTAGCTCTTCACCTCACTCTCCACCCACTTCTACCCCCTTCAGTCTGTCTACTGTGCCGGCTCTGAGGGGCTCTGACTCTCCTCTCTGCTCTCTCCCAGCTGTAGGTTCCTTGCCCTCTACCCTTTCTCTGGCCAGCTCTCCTCAGTTCTAACAGTGGGTGTCCGGGGCAAATTCAGCTCTCTTTACAATGCTATTATGAAGGAAAAAAAAAACTGGTCACCTAAAACAAGGCATAACTTTTTCATAAGCTCTTATCCCTATACCATCCAATATACATTTCTGTAAACCATTTCAAGTTGTTAAAAGAACCAAGAAAATTCAGTGAGCTTGCTGTTTGCTGAACTGACTCTCAGCAGACTGGTATTAAACAAAGTGGCCATTCAGCCAGCTGGTGAAATGGTGAACTGTCTTTTGGGATACTGGCCCCAAGGCTGCCCCAGTTCCTGCCTTCCTGGATGCTCAGCTCATCCTTTGATGCCATGAGCTATCCTAGCATGCTTTGTGCTTAAGCTGGTTCTGGTTAGCATCTGTGACTTGATGGAAGGAGTTCGGACTAATACTTCTGAACCTTAGTTCAGCCAGTCCCTGAGTGGTTCTGTTGAGAGTGGCAGAAGCAGGAAACTCTGAGGACATCCTGCACTCTTGTTTTCAAAGTTCCTGTGATCATATGTGGTCTGTGCACCTGACTTGCTCACAGTATAAACCTGGACTCTTTTATATGTATATTATAGATACATACTGTTGGGGTTTGGGATAAGATTAGAGTTAAGGTTAAGGTTAGGGTTAGCACCTAGCTTAGTGTTGGATTTTGGATTCTCCAATGAGATTTCTTTGGCCACAGAGACCATTGACCTCCATATGGCCAAATCCAGTAGCTCCATTTCTTCATTATATTTCCTGATAATCCTATTGATTTTTGCCATGCTGACCATTCTCTGCTACTTAAAATCATTTTCTTTGGTTTCCAGAATCCTTCTTTCCAGGATTTATGGTCTCTTTTTTTAAAAAAAAAAAGTTTTTTAAATAATAAATAAGCTTTTTTTTTTCTGTCATCTTTACGAATTTATCTTTAGCCATCTATTCCCTTTAATAACGTGTTTCTTCAGAACTCAGCCTTTCACCCCCCAGGTACCTTACTTTACATTCTTAAAGGTGCTTATCTATGCCCGTGACTTCAACTGATGAATCTATACTTACAATTTCCAGATTTCTCTCTCTTGTTTTGACCTCTCTACTGATCTCTAAACACATAGCAACTGTCTACTTGTCTCAGTTTGGTTATATTACAAGCACTTCAAACTCATCATCATCCTGCTCCTAATTTTCCTCTCTGCCGTTGCCCATCTGGTAAAGAGCACCACTGTTTACCCACTCCATCCAGCCTTCTCGGTCACCCCCTTCAGTCTCCAGATTCTGCCATTTCCATCTTCCGAGTTAGCATCAGTCGCTCTCCCCCCCCCTTCTTCCCCTTCCCCCTCTGTCTCTCTTCTTCCTCACCACAGCTTCTGCCTTAGTGCATCTTTTCTCTCCAAGATCACCACAGCTGTTCCTGAATGAGTATTTTCTTTCTGATCTCATCTCCGTCCAACCTATCCTTCATACTGTAGCCTTGGAGGGAGCTTCTGAGGTGCTGTTCTGATCATGTCAGTTATCTGGTAAAAGTTGCCATTAGATGTCCATTCCCTTTAGAACAAAGAGTCATCTCATTAGCATGAATGTGGAACCAAGTAACATGTAACATGAAACCTTGTAACAACCTCTGCTTAGCTCTCTAACATTTATTCTTTTGCTTTCTGACATGTTTCCATCACTCCAGCAATAGCGAACATGGCATTTCCAAAATGTGCCATGTACATGAATGCTTTGCCCTGTTTGTGAGACCCATGTGAAGCATCATCTCCCTAAAGAAACCTCCCGTGACCCCTCAGCTTGACATATATGCACTTCCTTTGTGTTCCTGCAGCCTTGAATACACACACATCCCTACCTTAATGCTTATCATACCCTTCTGGAATAGTCTGTTTACTTTTCTGTCTCTTACGCCAAGTCCAAACCTATTCATTTTATCTCCTCCAACCTAGCTCAGTACATAGTAGATAATCAATAATTATTTACTGAATGAATTATTAGTTTATTAGTGCATGGGTGAAATACAAATAAGAAAACTAAAAGCAGAAATTTTTAAAGTTAAAAAATACAAATGATTCCTCTGAACACTTTCATTTATGTAATTTTATTTCTATTTTAAAATTCTCTTTTGTGTGTTTGGAGAGCAGTTGCATTCTTACTAATTACATATTTCAGTTAATGTTGTGTAAAGCTAGTTATTTTGTATAAAGTATGTCCATTTTATTGAATAAGAATATAACAGAATATATGCTACAAAAATTGTAGTCCAAGTGTTTCAATCTACATTATTTTTCTGTCCTTTATTCATTGTCATGACTGTCAGTTATTACTATGTGGTAGATGAGGGACCTGAAGGTTAAGAGAAAGTTAGAAGTATTATATTTTATTGTGAACTAATCTTACTCTAATCCTCAGTGCAGCTATTTCCTTTTAGTAAGATTGTTTTAAAAGATCTTCTGGCATCTGCATATACTCACTAATGTGAATATAGCAAACTTTTAGGTATTTCACTCATCTCTGTGCAGCATTTTAAATTACTAGAAATTCCCTTTTCAAATCATTTTTCTGGAATATGATATCTTTCTTGAAGTCTAAACCTTTTTCCTAAAACAGCCTTACTTTCCACTAGAAGTTGAATAATCAGAGATTTCCTGTTCACCTCCCCCTTAACATGAGGCCAGATACTCAGCAGGTTCTCCGGGACTGTTTCTCAAGCTTACATTTTTGAAGTTCTCCTTCCTTTCGGTTTTACCACATTTACGGTATATTCAACCCACCAAAGCCCCTGGTATGGTCTCTGCAAATCCAAGGGTACATTTAAGGATATCATACAGCAGAGAACAGGAAATAGAGTGAGTGTTTCTTCACCTCCTTAGAATTGTGGGCCCCTTGAGAATCTGATGTCATCCTCTCTTAAGGAAAATGCACATACTTACATACTCACAAATGTTAAAAGTAAAGGGGGTCATAGACCTCTAAAAGCATTTCATTGACCCTCCTGGGTCCATGGAACTTAGATGAGCTCTGAAATCAGGTTTGGTTATTCCTGGAGTGAAGGATGTTGTGTTGGGTCATGGTCAAAAATGAGGCTGAACCAAGAGTAACCAAGAGATGGAGAAGGGCTTGGATTCCATAATGCAGTTGGGATTTCCTCCTAGGAAACAGTAAAACTTATGATAAGTAATTGAAGGATATTTACAAAAAAAAAAGGATATTACAAAACCAAGACTAATAAATTAGTAAAATTTCCATTTATTTTATATGAGGAAGATAGATATAATTTTGCATAAGCATCAAGAGGGGAATATTGAGTTCCCAGAGCTGCTCAGTAAAATGCCACTAAGTAGAAGACCTTATATTTCAACAGACTGAATGGATTTGCATTGAGTTGGGAGTAGTTAAGTACCATTCTTTATGAAGTATAGGCTTACTTTTGTCTAATATTTTGTCTAATAATAATACAAAACACAGAGTTATGGCCAGCCCAATCTCATGCACTGAGTGCCTATAAATGGTCAGACACTGTGCTAGGCTCCAAGGAGAATATATAGACAAATTTTAAAAGACTACAGCTTCTTGGACAGCTTGAAAAACAGACACATAAATAACTGTGGTAAATGCTACAACTAAGGTCCAGTTTATAATAGGAAAGAACAAAAGAGGATTTGATCCCCCTCCAGTGGAATCTGGGAAAACTTCACAGAAGAGATGGAACTTGAGCGGGCTTTGAAGACAGTTGGATCTGGACAAGTGGAAGTGAAGTACAAAGACCATTGTAGTTAAAGTACGTTCTGAGAAACAACGTGGAGATTAGAAAGAGCAACGAGAATGGTCAGTAGTCTTCTATTGGGGCAGAGGTGGCATTATGCATGGTTAAGAAGATGTCCTTTGTGGCAGAATGTGCTCTGCATTCTACATTTGATAAATATTGAGTGCTTACTGTGTGCAAGTAGAGAGAAATGATAAACACTAATCAAAATAGAAAAATTATAAAGGATTTTCAATGGTGATTATGTGCTATAAAAATAAAAGAAAAAATAAACAACCAAGCTCATAGATAAAGAGAACAGTGTGGTGGTTGCTGGTGGAGGGTGGGGTGGGATGTGAGTAAGATGGGTGAAGGAGGTCAAAAGGGACAAACATCCAGTAATAAAATAAATGAGTCATGGGCTGTAAGGTACAGCATCGTGGCTATAGTTAATAATACTGCAGTGCATATTTGAAAGTTGCTAAGAGAGTAAATTGTGGAAGTTCTCATCACAAGAAAAAAAGATTTCTTAACTATGTATAGTGACAGATGGTAACTAGACTTACTGTGGGGATCATTTCATAGTGTATACAAATATCAAATCATTATGTTGGACACCTGAAATGAATATAATGTTATATGTCAGTTATACCTCAGTTTCTTAAAAAGTGAAAAAGAAAAAGAAAAGAAAAAAGCAGGATAAGAGGATTGTAGTGCCTCGTAGGATGCAAGTTGACATTTTAAATTGGATAGTCCAAGCACAATTCACTAAGAAAGTGACCTCTGAGCAAAGCTTTGAGGGGGTTAGGGTAAGAAACATTCAGATAGCTTAGGGGAGAATGTTCCAGGAAGAGAGCGATGAGGCCAAAGTGTGCCTGTTGTGTTCAAGGAATGACTTGGACATCAGCATAACTGGAGCTGAATGCAACGGGAAGTAGAAGATACATTCAGGTAAAGTGGGTGGTACAGGTGGGGACAGGTCCTATAGAGTTTGTTAGGAGATTTAAGAGCTTCCTTGCTTCCTCTGCCAACATTTCTGCAAACACTCAATAGTTGCAGAGTTTTAGAATTTCAAAGAAAACATGGAGGCAGTGTTCTGTTACAGCTTACTCCTGGAAGGGATGCGATTTATCTGTTCATAACACAGTATACAGAATCAACATAGTCGCTATTTTATTTCCAAATTTTTGACCCAACTTTATAGATTTCTGAAAGGGAGGTAATTTTACCAGACATTCAATAGTAAGGTAGCAATATTTCAGATTGTTACATGTTCCCTGTGATTGAAACGGTTCCTGGTACTTTCACCATGAGCATCTTTGCTGTAGAGCTGTAGACATCTTTGCTGCAGTCATTTTTGCTGCACACATTTTTACTGCATAGCTAATTAGCTGTGAGGCAACTTTGCTGTAAAAGATACAATAACAGAAAAATAGAAGAGAGAGAGAAAAAAAGAGAGACATTTAAAGGGACCTAATGAAACATGAGAAAAGAGTAACAAAATTAAAAAGACTTTATTGTAAAATACAAAATATTTTAATGCATTTAAAATGTGTGTAGATTCATGGTAATAACTGCATAAATAACTGATTTTATTTTGTGGGTTGTACCTAAGCACTTGTTTTTCAAGTAGTTTGCTCATAGTCTTTTATTCTTTTTTTTTTCTTGTTGATTCATGTCTTTGGCATTGTACTTTTTCTTTTTTGCTTGAATTTCTTCCTTCTTTAAGAGAGGTATCAGTTTCCAAATATCAGGATGCATATTTGTACCTGAGCTTTGTATTGCATTGTGAAAGCCTTCTACACTGTTGTTTGTTCTTGGTGTACTGTCACATATCCACTGATAGACGTTCCAGACTCCTATGGGAATGTGTGTTCAACTCTGCACCTTCGAGGTTCTGGGCCTCTTTCTCCTCCGATACAGTGTTTCAAAATAAGAAACCAATTCTTGGGGCAAATCATCCTCACCTGTTTGCTCAATTAAGACAACAATAATACCGCTAATTGGAAGAAATACTAACGTATTTCAACCAATTGAAACAAAACTGTTGAACCAAAAACTATCAACCAGTTGCATCTTTCACGGCAAAATTGCCTTACGGCCACGTAGTTTTTCAACAAAGCACTTGCAGCGAACATGTTTACGGCAAAGACGCTTAGGCGGCAAACTGTCCGTCGTGGACTGAGACACACCCTTGTTGCTTGAGGTAAGACGGGTCTGAGTTTTTTTTCCACTGGAAAGGGTTTTGACCGCAGGGATATTCAAAGGAATTTTTTTATAAAGAAAGAAGGCAGCTATATAATAAGTTTCTTAAAAACAAAAGGTGGAGAGAGAAAAAAAATTGTAGGCTTTATGTCGGTTAGGATTTTTTAAAAAAGATATGTGTCTTTTTTGGCCAAACATTGAAGTATGCATGCTTCATTTATTTTATTCAGTGTATTGACATTTGAGTTTCCTCATTAATTAACAGATAATGTAGCCAAGCCCTGTTTTCCCCTGTAATTTTATCTACAGCAAGGATACACAAAAACATAGTTTTTGTGTTTACGGCACATTGTGTTCACTGCTGTTTACATTGTACTTTATTTCTTATCCTTACAATGACTCTACAAGAGAGATTTTTATTCAAGTTTTAAAGAGAGTTACCTGAGGCTTAAAAAGTTAAAATAATTTTGCCCAAGTTACACAGTCTTTGTTGTGGTGCAGTAATATTAGTTCATATTGCTCTGACCCCCAATCCTTTGAAATTTCCACATAATTGAATTGTAATCTTTTAAATTCTCTTCAAACCATATGTAACTAGAGTCAGGTAGAAGGAATACATTGTTAGTAGGTTAATAGCTACTGAGTGTTCTTCGTGTGTGTGTGTGTGTGTGAGAGAGAGACTCTTAATCAAATATCTTTTTTTTGCATTCTTTTTTATTGAAGTATAGTCAGCTTACAATGTTGTGTCCATTTCTGGTGCAGAGCATTATGTTTCAGTCATACATATACATACATATATTCGTTTTCATATTCTTTTTCATTACAGATTACTACAAGATACTGAATATAGTCCCCTGTGCTATACAGTAGAAACTTGTTTATATATAGTAATTAGTATCTGCAAATCTTGAATTCCCTATTTATACCTCTTTGCGTGATATGGTATCCTAGACTAGTTTAGGTAGTAGGTGTTTAAAAGTCCTGGATTCAAATCCTAGCTTCCCCCTCAAGAATGGTATGACTTTGGTCAATTTACAGTATGGGTTTGAGCTTTCATTTTCTGATCTATATAATGAGAATAATCAAACCTACCTTGCAGAGTTGTTGGTAGAATTGAATAAGGGCATATTTTGGACTAAGAAAGCTTTCTGTTTTTCCTTGTTGAATGTAGTGCAACCTTTTCTTTGTGTGGTTGGCAGGGTGCATTTTTATATCTAGGATTAATAGTCTAAGCTATGTCACACCTTAAAGATTGCATGTAATACAGCTCTCTGTGTAATAATTAGGCTTCAATAAGAAAAGCTTATTAGCAGTCTTCCATGGCAAGTTGTGTTAACCTCATTTAACCCAGTCAAATGTTCTGTAGTACCAAATGCTGATTTTTCTTTGAAAATCTGGCCTCACAGTTTTTGCATAATTTAATTATTTCAGTTTCAACAATCTGTGTGCTCTTCAGCTTAGCTCCTCTCTTACTAAACTACTTGACTCCTCCTAGCCACAAAAGAATAACTAAAAATAGCTTATCTTTAACCCAGTTCCTTTATTACTTACTATCTACACTCAAATATTGTCACTTAAATGTTAAGGCATCACAAATCTATAGTCTTTGTGTCCTGGTAATACTTAAGAACAATAATGGTGCAGCAAAACATTTATAGGCTAACAGCTTGGCTAAGTACTGAACTTTGATCAGAGTTTTGAGTTTCCAAAAAAATATATATTAATGGAAAATCAGAACGGTGTTTCTTTGACTTGTAGATTTTAATTGATATTATCTTTATAGTGTAAAACAATTCCTTCGAGAATGCCCTTGGTTTAATGTATCCTACTTTTATTATGAAAGAGGCAAGAGTTGAGCAAATGATGCTGTCTATGTTCAGGTGACTGTAGGATGGAACATAGTAGAAACTAACATCTTTTGAAACTGATAGCTATAGCCTTTAAAACTTTTTGAAATAAAAAGTAATACTTTTAAAGATGTTTAGATAGCATTTTAGACACATTTATGGTAATTTGCTTCTGATTTTTTTTTAGGTTGTGATACTTTGCTGTTTGTTTAGGCAAAATATTCTTTGCCTTCAGAACTGTAACATTTGTTAGCTCAGCAACCCAAAATGTTCCCTCAACACTGTGTAGGTGTTATGCTTTTTGTTGATAATGTACTGTTATTCATCTTCTATTAATGTTTGGAAAATAAACTTAGAATCCAAGAAAGTCAGTATGTGTCCAATGTAGATTATTGCAGTCAGGAAAGTCCTCATGCATCTGTGTGTGTGGGAAGCAGGCAGAAGTAGAGCATTTAAATATTTTGTCAAGTATGCTTTATGGAAATTATACTGGACTTTGACATTCTTAGACACAATTTTTATGGAAGCCATTTTGTAACAAGGGTTATGACTCAGATCATTTTCAAGTGATTTGGTCTTAGAAAATGTCATAAAGATGCCTCTTATGATATCAAGCTATGATCATTTTTACTTCCAAAGCAATTTGAAATGCATTCATAAGTGACATGGAGCATTCTTTCCTAAGAGTTTGCAAATTTTCAAGAGGGCAAAATTTTCCCAATCCTATATTAAAAATTAGTCTACAAGCCTCTTAAGAATCCTCAAGAATACTTAAAGCAAGTTTTCCTAAGTATGCTGATAAATAATTTAGAAATATAAGTACATTTTTGTCTTACTCATAACTTGAAAAACATTTAATAAAATAATCATATGGGATTATATGCATAGCAACCAAATTACAATCAGTTCCTCTCATTTAAATCTTTAAAAGAGAGCAAGAAATTAGATTTGCTTTAAAAAAGTAGATTAAAAGCCTAACCTGTTCATTTAAGTGTTAATGATCATAGTTGGTATTTACTGATCAGTTACTACATACCTAATGCAGCAATAATCACTGCATATATATTAGCTTATGAACAATGATGTAGATACTGGTGGTACACTCATATTCTGTATAAAGAAAAGCTTAAAGAATTTAATGACTTGACCAAGTCTGATGAGAGTATTCAAACCAGGAGTGATCTGATTTCAGACTCAGGACCTCAACCAGCACATGCCATGGGCTTTCCCAAACTGCCAATGTACCTGAACTAACCAACATCAGCCTAGGGTTGACCATGAGGGAGAAGAACCGCAACACGGTCTGGTCGCTAGAATATGGCAGTTTCTAGATTAATCTGGAACAATGATTTTCAACTCTGATTTTGTATTAGAATTATCTGGGAAACTGTAAAACATATTGAGATTCTGATTCAACCGATCTTAGGTGGGACCTGGACAATGGTATTTTTTTAATTGCCCTATTATTAATGTTAATAGGTAGCCAAGATATAGATAGATGCATTTATTTAGAGCAAACTGTGTCTTGTAAGACAACAGCACTCAATGGAAATACTTCCAGTTTGTTTCAAGTTTAAGTTTTAGTATATTTGAACTATTAAATAATTAAAATATATAATCAGATGTATTAGTTACAAACCTTTAATCCCAGAACAAACCAAGCTCACTTTAGCCTCAGGGTCTTTACAGTTGGCCTGCAATACTTTGAAGCTTTGCCTGGACGATTTCTTCTCTTCATTAATGTTTCCATTCTGATGTTCCTTCGGAGAGACTATCTGTGAATGTCCCCCAAAATGCCCCCCCAATTTTTTTTTATCACATTGCTTTTAAAGTTTCTCTAAAGTATTTTTGCTTTCCTGAAATTATCTTATTTTCGCTTGTTTATTGTTGGCATTCTTGCAAAATGTGAACAGAGATTTTGCCTGTCTTGTTTTAACATGTCTATCCATAGCACAGGAGTAGAGTTTGGCATGTAGCAAGTACTCAGTAAATGTCTGTTGAATAAATACATGAACATCAAAAATTTAGCATATGAGAAGTTACAGCTCAGTGGTAGTGTGCGTGCTTAGCATGCACAAAGTCCTGGGTTCAATCCCTAGTACCTCCATTGAAAAAAAAGAAAAGAATAAATAAACAAATAAACCTAGTTACCTCCCTGCCCTCAAAAAATTTTTAAAAAATTGTTGTTTAATTTAGCATAGATTTTTTTTGGTTAGTCCAGCAGCTTATAAACTAAACCGACTCTCCCAACTTTGAACACAAATTCCATGTGTACATTATTTTTTAGATAATTGGAAAGAGGACACACCTGGTACACAGACAGAGGTATTCTGAATTCAGTTTTAAATTAAGGTGATTTAATACAGCCTTCATTCATAGCTGCAATTGTAACTCTTGTTTGAGGATAAAAACATGTTTCTGGAAAATAATAATTATATTTTACAGTAAGTTAACATATTTGATATATAGCGAGACTAATTGTTTAGACTATTTAGCATAATATGTCCATGGTAATGTTTTTGCATGTATATGTATCGTTAGTAACACTAGAGGTCATTCTCTAAGTCTGTACTGGTTTGAAGGGAATCTTGGCTTTTAAATCCTATACTGTATCATTCTTTTCTTTGATTACAGTGCTTTTCAACATTGGCACAATATTCTTCGGATAAAATAAAACTATTTGGGAAAAGATTTTTTATAGAAATGGGAAGTTGGATAGCAGGGAGTAATCAAAATGTCTCATAGGAGAGGTTCTTGGCCTTTGTCTGTTTATTCAGGATGGCAGTTTCTAGAAAGCACCAAAGCCAGGGACAAGTTCTGAGAATAATATAAAAGAAAGCTCACTTCTTGAGTAAAATTGGCTTAGCCCTTATTGTGAGATGGACAAATTTTCTTCTATTAGATTATTTTGAAGGAGGGAGAAGTCAGTTGGGTTTCATTCCATGCAAGTATGTTTTGGCTTGCTGCCAGTTGAAGTTTGTTAGCTTGCAAAATACCAGAAGACTTAAGATATCTTTAAGTGTGAAGAAGCCTTACATACCATTTAGTTCAGTCATGTTATTTTACATCAGATAAACCAGGGCGCAAATAGGAGAAGTGAATCTGGAACTCTGTCTTCCCTCAGTAATTGTAGTGTAGCTACATACTCTGCCTTCCTAGCTAATGTAGTGGGTGGTTTACTCTGTATCTGGAAGATGTATTTTGCTTTGTACTTATAAAGGCTGAAAATACATGTTTTAAATATAATACTATGAGTGTATATTTATAAGTGCTAAATATCCGTGGATAAGAGATCTAACACATAAGCAGTCATTTGAAGTGACAGTTTAAAACTAAAATTTTTCTGTGGATCTATCTAAAATAGAATTACCCGATTTTTTTTTTTTAGAATTCAAGTAAGAAACTCCAGATTTTTTTTGCTGTTTAAGATTTGAACTTTGCCATTGCAGCTCCCCTCAGTTTCACTCTCACCGTGCCAAAATTAATTTACTCCTTGTGTTTTTCACATCGGCCTTATATAAAGATGGTTGCATATACCTCAAATTGTGAAAGAGTAAAGGAATTTGAAAGAAAATGTTTTATTTGACTCTGTGCAAGTAAGTCAGGTTGCTGAGTTACAAGAAAAAATGAAGGTACTCAGCTGTACTTGTTGGGTCACATTCTATAGAATTCCAGCTCCTACAGGAGATGTAGTGGAAAAGCACACACTTCAGAGTCAGGTCTGATAGGGTCCAAGTCTCACTACCACTCATGGAGCCAGGGCCCTAGGGCAAGTGGTGTGGCATCCCTGACCCTCCCTTGGCTCAGCTGCAAAATTACCCTGAGATAAAAGTACAGTGGAGTGAACAGGGGTGTGTCTCAAAGCACCAATGTTAAGGGAGTACAAACCTTTTAGAAAATGAAATTTTAATGGTGCCAGTTAAAGTAATGTAACACTTGCCTGTTGACAGCATATGCCCTGAGCTTGGTACCTAGTTAGCAAGAAGGAGTAATTAAAACAGGATGCTACCTTGCCACAGGCATTGTTACCGATACCTACACCTGAGGATTGTGACCGACATCATCTAATGATGTTCCTTTCCCTGGGCTCGGTATTGCCAGTGACCACTCTGACGATGCCAACCTCACAGGGGTGTTAAAAAGACTCCAGGGGAGAGTATAGCTCAATGGTAGAGTGCTTGCTTAGCATGCATGAGGTCCTGGATTCCATCCCCAGTCCCTCCATTAAAGTAAATAAATCAATCTAGTTACCTCCCCCACTAAAAAAGATTAAAAATATAACTACAAAATAATAAAGTTATACTATTTTAGAAAAAAACTAAAATGAAAAGATTCCGTGAGATAAAATGCTGATGTGACTGTGTAAATGGTAGTCATTGGCCATTGTGACAAGAGCTCTTTCTGAGGTCTCTAAGTTTAATACTGTGCTGACTTTCTTTTCAGCCTGCTATCTCTTTTACTAAACTTTCTGCAGGGAAAGGTCTCTGCACTGTTGATTTATTCTTTGTATCTACCAAGTAAATGCCTGATACGGAATAGATCCTCTTTAAAGAGTTCAAATGAATGTACAGAGTCATCCAAAAATTACTTACTTAACTGGGGATCGTGTTATCATTTTGAGAACTCTAATCTCTGTCCTAATAGAATAGATGAACTAATAAAGGAAAGTTGAGTACCATTTCTACTCCCCAGATGGCATCAACCTTCTTGGGCAGCAGTAAGGCCAGGAAGAGCCAGTGGCCATCACTCCAATATGAGGACAGGCCATATGTATTATCTCTTGCTAGCTCTCCCTTCTGTATTTCCATTCATCTGAAATATAATAGTTTGATATTCATAAATTAAATTCTCCCTTATTTATATTATTTTATTGGACATTAATGATCCAGTTAAATAGAAGATAGAACTCTTTATTTTATTTTATTTTATTTGGTCAAAGCTGTATTTGCTCTCTCATTTAAATTTTCCTTCAGGTTGAAGCTTTTTAATAATGATTTACTCATATAGTACAATACTAATTACAAAGAAGGTTGTCAGGTCATTAAAGTCCTTAGGAACAAGGGACAAGGCAATCAACATTCAGCACCTTCCTTGGAAATACGTAACATGTACCCTCTGAAGTGACTTGGTTTTTGTATGTGGCCTTGACTTGAGAAATAAATCTCCAAGTTACTATGCAGTAAACTTCAGAATCATTTCTTTTACAATTTAAAGTGAAGCAAGTTGAAGGTGATAAAATTTTTATCAACAAGGAGTTCACAGTTTTATATGTTAAGGACATGTACTTCAGGTTATTTATAATGTGTGTCCAGATTTTAAAAAACCACATTATCATAAAATCAGCTATGACATATAAATCGATTGAAAAACAAGCCATAGCTCTTAGACTTCTTCTGAAAGGAAAGGCAGGTATATCATAGTATGGTTTTTATAATGTACATTTTTCACTTGTTGCTGGCAGACAGTTGAAGTAAAAAATTCAAACCTTTACATGAGCGCTTGGCAAGTATTTTTGCAATAATGGAAACATGATTGTTTTCAACCTATTTTTTGTTTTTTTAACTTGGAGCCCATTCCATATTAGTAAGTATAGAGTTGCCTCACTCTTCCTAAGGGCTGCTAAAGATATTTTTACTTGGATTTATATAATGTAGTTAACCATTCTCTTATGGATGGAAATATATATTATTTCCAAACTTTTGCTGCTATAAACAGTGTTGCCAAGGACGTCTGTGTGTTTGTCATTGAGCTTTTGGGTGAATACTCTGCAGAATAAATTTATTGCTAAGTCCTAGGATCCGTACATTTTAAAATTTTTTATGAAGATGGCCAAATTGCCCTTCATAGAAGTTGTATTAATTTACACTCACACCAGGAGTTTGAGAAGATACATAATTCCTCACGTGTATATATATGAAACGTTTAGATCTTTAGCCATCTGATAGGTGAAAAATGGTATCTGAAACACTTAATTTACACAGCTCTTGTTACAAATGAGAGCATTTGAAGTTATTTATATTTCATTTTCTATGACCTCTGTATGTTTTCTGTCCATTTTTATCTTACGTTGTTCCTCTTTTTCTGATACGTTGAAACTCTTTCCGTATTGGAAAAACTATGCCTTTCTGACAGGATTTGTAGATATTATTTTTTGTCATTTGTCATTTATCTTGAAGCATTTTAATATGTTTTGCCATGAAGAAAATGTAGGTTTTTTTCACCTATTCAATTTATGACTCTTATTTAACAGCTTCTCATTGCAAATTCTCCACTGCTACCTCTCCTGCCCTCCCTCTCCCGCTCCCTCTCTTTATCTTATTTTTCTCTAGGATTTTATCTGGAACTTATTTTGATATGAGATAGATATCCAACCTTAGTTTTTCCCAAATGGTTTCACTGTTGTCTCAGCATTTAATCTAGTTCTCCTATATGCCACTTGTATGTCATAAAGTCCCAAATGTATTCTGTTCCACTGATCTTTTTATGCAACTGAACCACAGTATTTTAATAGTAGTACACATAATAAAACCAGTTTTCACTTCACCCCCTCTTCTTTGTTAGAATTCTTTTCTAAAAATTTCCTTTTTGGACACATATTTTGCCACATGAATTAAACAGCTTGGCATAGGTCTAGATAATACGTTGTAATTGTTTTTAAGGTTTTCTTAAGTATTATTCATTTGTGATTTTAGTGGGAGGCTACTTCATTCAATTTTGGCATCCATGTTATACTGGCTTTATATAAATAATTTGAAAGATTGTCTTCTTTTTTAATGCTTTGTAATTGAATAGTATTGAAAGTATCTGTACTTTCAAGTTTGATATGGTATTAGAGCTATTTACTCCTTGTAGTTTTTCTCTCCTGGAAGTACCTGAGACTGGTGGTTAAAGGTATAAGGGCATAGAGGGGTCATCTTCTAGTGTTTCATAAATTTTATTTTCACCAATTAGGATAATTATACTTTCTGCTTATCTGGGTCAATGTTTTTATAAAGACTTAATTTTTAAGAGCAGTTTGAGGTTCACAATAAAATTGAGTGGATGGTATAGAAACCCTCTGCTCTCACACACACATAGCCTTACCTGTTACATCATTCACCAGAATGGTAAATCTTTTCCACCAAAGATGACTCTACATTGACCCATTGTACATTTCAGTGGGTTTGGACAAATGTGTAATGACATGTATCCATCATTATAATATCGCACAGTATTTTCACTGCCCTAAAATCCTGTGCTCTGCCTATTCATCTCTTCCCCACTCTGGCTAACTTTTTGTAAATTGTATTTTCCTAGTTATTCATATATTTCATACATATTTTCAAGTTCATTTTCAAATTGCTGAAAATAATAGCAGTCTCTTTTCTTCTGATGTCCTCTATTAGGATTATTTCCCCTTTCACCATGTGTGTGTGTCTCCATCTCCCATTTTTCTTGGTTGTATTTATTGTTTATTCAACTGTGTTTTTTAAAAAGACCCATCTTTTGTATTGCTAATTAATTCTAAGCATTTATATATTCTAATTCCTTGTTTTTCATTTCTCTTTACCACTTCTTTCTTTTTATATTGCTTAGCTTCATTTTGCTCTTCTTTTTCAAAATTCTTGTGTAAGGTTGGATAATTATTATTCATTAGTTTTCTTTTTCATTATTATGTAAGTATTTTAAGACTAAATTTTCTCTTAAACCTGACTTCAGCTATTTCTTGCCATTTCTTTTTTTTTTTTAACATATTTTATTGATTTATAATCATTTTCAATGTTGTGTCAAATTCCAGTGTTCAGCACAATGTTTCAGTCATTCATGGACATATACACACTCATTGTCACATTTTTTTTCTCTGTGAGTTATCATAACATTTTGTGTATATTTCCCTGTACTATACAGTGTAATCTTGTTTATCTATTCTACAATTTTGAAATCCCAGTCTATCCCTTCCCACCCTCCACCCCCCTGGCAACCACAAGTCTGTATTCTCTGTCTATGAGTCTATTTCTGTCCTGTATTTACGCTTTGTTTTTGTTTGTTTGTTTTTGTTTTTGTTTTTGTTTTTTAGATTCCACATATGAGCGATCTCATATGGTATTTTTCTTTCTCTTTCTGGCTTACTTCACTTAGAATGACATTCTCCAGGAGCATCCATGTTGCTGCAAATGGCATTATGTTGTCGGTTTTTATGGCTGAGTAGTATTCCATTGTATAAATATACCACCTCTTCTTTATCCAGTCACCTGTTGATGGACATTTAGGCTGTTTCCATGTTTTGGCTATTGCAAATAGTGCTGCTATGAACATTGGGGTGCAGGTGTCATCCTGAAGTAGATTTCCTTCTGGATACAAGCCCAGGAGTGGGATTCCTGGGTCATATGGTAAGTCTATTCCTAGTCTTTTGAGGAATCTCCACAGTTTTCCATAGTGGCTGCACCAAACTGCATTCCCACCAGCAGTGTAGGAGGGTTCCCCTTTTTCCACAGCCTCTCCAGCATTTGTCATTTGTGGATTTTTGAATGACGGCCATTCTGACTGGTGTGAGGTGATACCTCATTGTAGTTTTGATTTGCATTTCTCTGATAATTAGTGTTATTGAGCATTTTTTCATGTGCCTTTTGATCATTTGTATGTCTTCCTTGGAGAATTGCTTGTTTAGATCTTCTGCCCATTTTTGGATTGGGTTGTTTATTTTTTTCTTATTGAGTCGTATGAGCTGCTTATATATTCTGGAGATCAAGCCTTTGTCGGTTTCATTTGCAAAAATTTTCTCCCATTCCGTAGGTTGTTTTCTTGTTTTACTTCTGGTTTCCTTTGCTGTGCAAAGCTTGTAAGTTTCATTAGGTCCCATTTGTTTATTCTTGCTTTTATTTCTTGCCATTTCTAAGATAAATTTCATTACCTGTATTTACGAAGTATTCTGTAATTTTATATTTGTTTCCTCTTTAACTCATAGGCATCTGTACTAATTATATTTGGGGAGATTTACTGAGATCTTCTAAATGACTTGGTTCTTCTGAATTAACTTGGTTAATTTTTTGTGGTTATTCTGTTATTATTTTAAAAGAAGTTGTTATGCTGGTTTGTGGGTTATAGAAATTTATATCAATTACCTTGTTAATTTTGTCCCTTAGGTATAAGAAGGCCTGATTATTTTTGGTCTATTTGCTCTTTTGTGAGTGGGGGAAAAGGAATTCAAATCCTCTATGACTGATGGGATTCCATCTATATCTCCTTATGTTTCCAGTAGTTTTTACTTTATGAATTTCAATGCATGTTATATTATTTTTTTCACAGATATCGTAACAGTTAAACCTTCAGTGGGTTGAACTCATCATTATCATTGAGTGCTTTCTTTGTTTTTATTTAATGTTTATAGTCCCGAATTTAGTCTATTTAGTGTTAGTTCATAAATCCTTAAAACTCCTTTTGTTTGCATTTCCTCAAATACTTTTGTTCACCCTTTCATTTGCAGCCATCCCTAGTCACCTTGTTTTTTAAATGTATCTCTGTGTGTCACATAAAGTTGTTTTGCTTTCAAGAATATCTATCTTTCAATAGATAAGGAAATTCTTTTACAGTTATATACAAGACCAATTTATGTGGCCTAATTCTGTCATTATATTTTGTGCTATATGTGCTCCTTCTATTTATTTAGATAATTTACCTGCTCTCCTCTATATGGGGCATTTAAATTAGTATACTTACACTTCGTCTCACTTGCCTTCCCTTGTGTCTTTTCCTTTACAATTTTGGATGATTAAATTTTTATTAGTCCTGATATTTTTATTTATATCTTTGAATATCCCTCTATTTCTTTTATTTGATTTATCAGCTATGTCTGATACCTTTTGAATCCTCAGCTCTACAAAGAGAGATTATCAGCATGCATCCATTACCATCTTCTTCTCATTTAAGTTTTAGTAATTATATTATGTCTACATTTCATAGTTCTATTACCATAATGGCCATGCAGTTGATTTTTTTTTCTTTATCCTAGAATTAGATGGTTTCAGTAGCCTCTGCATTTGCTGTTCTTATTCCATTTTTCTCTTCTTCAGCTGAAATTTATCCTCTGACTTTCAAGAAATTTCAGACTCTTTCAAGAAAGCTTTCTTGGGATAATATTCTCTGAGTTCTTGTATGTTCCAAAATGTTTTTCTGTAGCCTTTATACTAAGATGATTGCTTGGCTGGGTATAAAATTCTTGGTTCATGCTTTTCCTAAGATCTTCTCAGGCATCAGTCTACCATATGCTAGTTATTTATTCTGCTCTGGAGAATTGTGGGAACAGTTGACAGAAGAACAAGGAAATTTTTTAAAAATCATAAAAATCTATAATAAATCCCCCCATAGCAAAGCATTTCAAAACAACATCCAGTACACCTCAGTTGCATCTGAAAGCATTATTGTAGCATATCACATGATAATGAAGTACATTACCATGTCCCAGGGTGTTAAGAAAAATGTTATTTATAAAAATGCAGGCTAATGTAAATTTGTTTATAAATATTCTACTAATTAAAGAAATTGTCTAATATTTTTAACATCTGGTAATTTTATCTGATTAAAAAGTTTTGTTCTGTGAAGTTACTTCCTAAGGACTCAAGAAAAATAGGGTACTTCTGCCTATAACAGTTTGTCTCAACTGGGAAAACAAATACGTCATATTTACTTGAAAAGATTTTTAAACATTGTACAATTCCAACCACTCCCTGTCATTTCCATTTGACAATCAGTAATTTAGTACCAAATGAAATACAGTAGGGAGAAGCAGGAGGGAACATTGTTGGACTAGATGTTTTAAGGCAAGCTTCTTGATGAGGTGACTCTTGAACTGGATAGATTTTTGTCAAGGTAGAGAGGAGAGGGAGACTATTTCTAGATCCATGGAAAATGAACTGTTGGTCAGAAAGTACCACAGAATTAGTACCCTTATAAGGCCCGTGTTTATAGTGATGCTGCTGTTGCCAGTTGGTCCAAGATAAGAGTTATGTCCCTACCTTTGTCCAGAGGCAGCATTTTCTCTCTGTGAGACCTTGAATCAGTAGGGTTGGCAGCAAATGAAATTATTTTTTCAGTCAGTTATGTGATTAGAGCCCGTGAAACAGGCTAAATTCCAAATGGCTATCTTAACCTGATTTCCATTCACACTGGAGATTGGTTTAAAAGAATCACTGTGATTTTTGATCCAGACCTCTTGAGGGTTTCTGTTAAGTGTGGGCCCAGGACTTCAGAGAAGCTCTGGGAAAAAGTTCACTTGTGAGGAAGAACAGTTGAATTTGCTTTCCATTAACCATTTCCCAGCCAACACAAATTTTATTGCCCTGGGTGTGTGTGTGGAGGTTGGGGGGAATACTTAATGACAGATGTGTGTATTTTGTTGTTTGGTCCATTCTTTTTACTATGTATATTTTCTTTTGCTAGAAATGGAATTTTTTTCTACAGAGTACCTCCAGGCTTCATATCAGTTTACTAGGGCTTTCATAGTTCTCTGAGTAAACAAAATCTAATGAAGTGGTATTTACTGCTATCTCATTATAGGGTACTGTAGAATCCATTCTCATAATCCCATATCTAAATGAACCTACACCTCTTGCTGAAAAAAGGGAAGAGGAGAAGTCCTTGCCTGAATGCCCACATTCAGTCATTCTTTTCTTGTTCTCCTCTGGTGGTTATCAGCTCTAGGGAAGTTGCCCTGTCAGATTTCCAGGTAGAGTTCCAGTGGTATCTAAGGTAGTATTTATTTTTTCTCATATTTTCATTTCCTTTTTGACTTCACAGTAGTCTGAAGGATGACCCTTGACTCTTTGTTCTTCATTGTAATTATGATATTAAACAGCTTCCCTAGTTTCTCTAAGAATGATAATCAGAAGTTTTCATAATTTGTGATTTGCTGTAAAGTTTTTTTGCTGGACTATTAGCTCATGGATATTTGTGGAAAATAATAATTTTATCTTATTACAATGTTTTAAATAATTTACATAATCCTGGTGACATAGCTGTTTGAAACTCAAAAATGTAAACCTGAGCTGTCATGGATACACACATGCAGAAGCTTACTTGATCAATTTGTTATAAAATTGACTATTTTCAGTAGGTAATGTGGTTTACATTTACAACAGCCAAAAATGTGGCTGTTGTAATTGAGGTTCATTTTCTTTTTCACTAAGGGTATTTTATTAAGTATATTGCTTCTTAATTATTTTTCTTTAAATTTTTTTTCTCTAAAGACATTTTATTGCTAAAGGGCACAGTGTAAGCTGTGTGTCAAAATGATTGATCAGCAGTCTGGGTTGACTTTTGCTGTTTTTCCTTTCTCTTGCTGATTTGTCAAGTGAGGTCTATAAATAACTCTCAGAATAATGCTCATTATAATGTATTAGACCAACCAACTAGAGAGCTCATAGAAATTTAATTAACCCAGGGGGTACAAAAGTTAAAACTCCAGCTCCCCTTAGAAAAGCCCCCAAATCTCACTGTACTCTGCCCATTTTAAGGGTGCAATAACAATTATTAATGGACTAGAAGCAAAAAATAAATTGATACTAAGAAAGAAGAGAAAAGAGAATGGATAGATGGGTAGGTGGAACCAGATATAGGTCATGTTGCCCATGAGCAAAGAGATAAAAGGAATTGGAAAAGGTTTTTATTTGTTCTGTTTGTTTGAGTAGATCAAGATTTGGTAAGACTAAAGTTAAAGTGATTAGATGAACCTTTTTAAAATAAGTTGCTTTAATAAAACATACTATTACTAGGTACACAGAAGTTTAAAAATCATGAACCCTTTATCAAATTTAGAACTTTTACTCATGTTTGTACTTTTTCTTTCTCACAGGGTTGGCTATAAAGTAAGGGATATTTTGTTGAAACATAACAGAGAACCATATATTTGAGAACTAACCAACATGAAAGGAAGATTACAATATGTATTTTTTTAAAGCTTGCTCTATTAACTAATAGCTAATGGGACAAAGTTCTACCAGTGGAAAAATACAAAACTGCTTTGAAGACTGTGTACTATTTATATAAAGTAACAGAATCTGACAGTGCATGACAAATGCATCTTCACATAGGCAAAAGAGACAACTTTAATGTAAATTGCTAGACAAGCTTCTTTTTATAAATTATCAGTGAAAAATACTGAGGCTGTTATATTTGTTAATGTCCTTAAATTAGCTTGGTTGATGGTTTTTTGATAATATGATTTTAATGTTAAAATTTAAACATTAGACTTGCTCTCAGGTTAAGTCATACATATAAAATATACAAAATAATGGATAAGTCTTAAGCAGCACCAAGCCTCAAATTTATTACGTAGACATTCAATATATGCTTCTTGGAGCTGCTCCTGCTGGATGAGTTTTCAACCATGGCACAACAAGTTTTTGGTGTTACAAATTTGATAGCAACATTAAAATGTCAGCACAAACTGTCCCACTATTTAGATGTCTAAATAATTTGAGTCACAGAAATGGCTAGGGATGGCTATTTGGCATTGGCAACTATAGTAATTTCTGCATGTTCTGTTTCCTCAGAGAAATGTGATGAGAGACAGCTTGGTGAATGCTGAATTTTACTAAAGAACCACAGGCTTATCCAATAGCATTGATCAAATAGATGTAGGTAGACTACCAGTCTAGAGATAGAATTTAGAGTCTTCTGGGGATGAGCATGCAATATGATCATTCCTGTAATGGAAGTGTACAGCACAGCAGAGCTTGGGAGTCATGGGAAGCTGTGCACAGATGATGTAACAATTGAGCTAGTTCAATGGCCAAAAAAAAAAAAAATGTGACAATGAATATATACATGTTCATGTATGACTGAAAAATTGTGCTCTACACTAGAATTTGACACAACATTGTAAAATAACTATTACTCAATAAAAACATGTAAAAAAAAAAAACAAAAAAACAATTGAGCTAGTTCAGAGGATGATCACGAGTCTGCCAGGTTGGTTGGGAAAGGAGTACAGGTAGGGTTGGTGTAGCAGACCCCACCTGTTTCAGTGCACACCGGCTCAACTGACAACTCCTCACATCTGTATCTCTTTGCTTGAGAACTTCCTCTGGCTGCTGGAGCCCAGCATGGTAGTCTAGTTATGCTGGTGAATAGCACCCTCCCCTCAGTAGCCCCCTACCAATGACTGACAGGCATTGGTGTACAAATGCTCTGGCTCCCTCAGCCTTTGGATGGGATACCTCTGGGGAGCAGGTTCTGTATTCTACAAAGCATTCCAGTGATAGGAAGCTCCAAGGGTTCACTGTGGAAACTTAGTAACATCCTCATTGTCTTTCCCCCAAATAGTCCCAATTCCTCGTTTCCTTCTGTTTCCTGGGATAACTACCAAACAAACTGTTTGTGCTCAAATTCTTATTCTAGGGTTTGTTTTGGAGGGAGTTTCGTGTATAACATAGGACCTTGGCTATATTATAGACCCAGTGAGTGGAACTGCAGAAACAACCAAAACCCAAGAAGTATAGTAACAAAATATTAATTATGTTATTGTGAAAGAAGCATCTTCATTTCATGGGAAATCCAAAGGTCATACCAACCAAATGGGGATTTTGCAGGACAGCAACCAACAGAATTACAAACATGAGTGAAAGTGGTATGTAAAAATTGTAGTCAGCTTATGAAATACAATAAAAATTTATTGTGTTAGAAATATTCCATTGTTCAAGACCTCAGAGACATGTTTCAAACACTGTCATGTTTTGCTGTGGATTCAGATAACAGGTGTTGTCCATGTAACCTCATTAACCTAGAATATTCCAGATTTGTGTTTAAAAGTCCCTTTAACTTAATAAATAATAAATGGAAAAGAGGATATCTTGGAACTAAAAGATGAGTGAAGACCTACTTTGAAATCAGAAAAAGAATAGTATCAGAATCAGAGGTCAAAGGACGGAGTTATATCCATCCTCAAATTAAAAACTAAATGTTTGCAACTTGTTACAATCATTTTGAACATTAAGCTTCATCCTATATATGAGTTTTAATATTTTTCGTGTTTATATTAAATTCTCAAAATATTTGTATATTGTGCGAGGATATCAGAACCTCGGTCAATTAGGTGCTGTTTATAAAGATGTCTGAAGCTAAGCATTGATAGGTTATAATACTTTACTACAACTAACTAAATTATTGAAGGTACTGGAGTAAGAATCAGAAGCTTAAAAATGTGCTAGTAGTCTTTCTCAGTTTTTTGTGGAAATTTTAATTTTACACATCAAAGTTAAATGTATTGTGTTCAATGTACTTGATTTTGGTTCTGGTAAATATAAAAGGGTAAAAATTGGATATACGTAATTTTTATATTTTAACATTAATGAACACATAACAAATGAGTTGGACATCGAAGGTCTTACCTGCCTGCTTCTGAATACAAAAACTAATTATATTTGAATATAATATAGTTCAGCTCAAGCACAACCTCTTAAACTCCTGAGATGACCCCAGACAATGCCAGTTGTTTTATTCCTCTGCTAAAATTATAGCTTGTTTACATTTATGTTATGCTTTCCATTGTAACATATTTGTACAGTATATTAATACACAGTATTTTCCTATATAAGTGCATGTAATGATACAGCTGTTAGACGCTAAACCTGTTTCTCTGTACCCTTGCTACTTATGTCTTAGGGCTGGGCATATAGCAGAAGCTCAGGAAATGTTTGAGTGGATGGATGGGTGGATGAATGAATGAAAGAATGAAAAAATGTTAATTTAGAGCAGTCATTGAGGAAAGTGATGTACCTGTTGACTTAAAGTTACCATAACATTAAAATATTTTCAGACATTATTCTAGGAGGGCACAAAGGACCAAACTTGGGTAGATGTCAGGATGCCATATTGAGGAAAGGGAGGAGACAAAAAGAGGTTGAATTGGAAGAATTCGGGAAAATGAAGAAGGAAAGGGAAGTAATCTATTTTCCAACACTGTGCCATTTCCTTTGGACATCAAAGACAATGTAAAGCAGGAATTTAAAACACTGGAGACAGAGTGCCTGGGTTGAAATCACGTCTCTGTGACTTCTTAGCTGTGTGACTTTGAGGAAGTTAGCTTTTCTGTCCGTCAGTCTCTTCATCCCTAGTTTGCTTCATAGGGCTCTTTATACTAAAGCATAAAGCTGCAAGTAACAGAAAACTTAAGTTGCTTAATAAAAAAGGCATTTAATTGTCTTGTACAAGTAGATGTCTTAGAGGTGGTAAATTCTAGGTTAGCTCAACAGCTCAGGATATGAGGCCACTGGGCTGCCGTGTCTGTCTTCTGACCTTTCTCTCATGGCTTCAGGATGCCTGGTCTAGCTCCAGGCCTCCTCTTCTCAAATGGCAGCATCCCAAAGTTCGGAAACAAGTGGAGGGATAATAAGTGACCTGGCAAGGGGGCTGCCAGAGAACTTGGCATCTGTCTGGTTTTTCAGGAAGGGAAGTCTTTGCCCCAACCCCTACCTCATTTATTTCCCTTTTTAACTAGAACTAAAGGTAAGGGAGGTTTAGGAAAAAATGTGTCTATTCTTAGCCTTTCCAGCAGAAGGACAAATAAGAAAGTGATTAAAAATGGCAGCTGAGTCACCAGCCAAGAGTATATGTCACTATTGTTATAAGAATTATTACTGCTTAACACCATGCCTGGCACAGATTTGATGTTGTTATTATTAAATACTTATTATTTGATAAGTATTACTATTATTATTATAACTACTCTGGAGTGCACTGAAGAGAGTAATTCCAGTATTAGTAAAGGCTTTCCATGGTAATATAGGCTCCTTCCTATCACTTACAATTATTTTTATAAATTATTTATAAACTCAGACATTACTATTCCCCTTTTGGTATTTTTTTCTACTCCTATTCTGATTTGTGCAAATTGCCAACCAAGAGAAGTAGTTTGTTCTTGTTTTCAGGACTGAAATGTAAACAGTGGTTTTTCTAATATATCAATTAAGATGAGTGGAAATTTTTCTTTTAATTATTTTTAATATATCCTCAGAAATTAAGGTTGAATGTTACCTCAGAGCTTCAGAACTTATAAAATTTTCATTGCAGAGAACCTCTTGAGGTAATAACTTGCCACATAGCCATTCCTGTGTGGACTATTTAGCTAACGGGAAAATTCATCTAATATGCTGTTCTCATCAATTTAATCTTTGAGGACATCACTTATTTCAGTTACAACATGAATTGTAGTCAGAGAGGACAGCATTGAGGGAAGATTAAATAGCAGTGTGTTCAGGGAATCAAGTAAGAATACCACAGAAGTAAACAAAACAAACAAAATGAAAAATAACCACTAAAGGAGAAAGAGAAGGATGAAAGTAATAAAATCTACAACCAAACTGTTATGCTGACAAATCAGGAGATTCCTTTCAATGTACTAATCAGTAGTCTTTATATTGTATACAAGTTATATACTAGTATAACTTGCAAAGTCAGAAGCCTTGAGCAATAGTATTTTTCATGTTTGTAAGTGGAAAAACAAATAATCACATTTAAAAAATCAATTTTATATTAGATCAAGCAGAAATATATATGAATATTTGAAATGTATTTCATGGGTGTACTGAAGGATCAGAAGGCCAATTAGAGAGAGACTCTTCCCAGGGAAACCTGATGTGATTTCCATTTAAAAAACAGTTGAAATATTGGGAAAATAATACTGTTACCCAGACCTCTTATTGTTTGTATGCTGTAATCTGTTTATTTTTAAAAACTGTTTTCTTGAGATATAATTTTTATACCAAAACATTCACTTGTTTGAAGTATACAATTCAATGGTTAGTTCTATTATTTTTAAATGATGCAAACAATCTGGAAAAAAAAGATAAAAGAACAGAGAATGCTTAGAAAATGCTGGTTTCCAATTAGAAGCTCACATAAATACTAAAAAATCAATCGAGAACAAATTTTTTATTTAACACCCCAAAACAAATTAGAAGTAACATTTATGCATTGCATTGTTCTCTATGTTTTTGAAGTCAGGCACCCTTAGTGTTAGCATAGATCACCTGCCTGGGAACAGGAAAGCACCAGCTTTTCTCCTCCAAGCCTGGAGCAAATATAAACAAAAATGGAGAGTAAGCAGGGGGAGAAAGAAACTGAAGAAGACCTTTGATGTGGAACCAGGAGTGTGAGTTTGACAAAGGAGATTTTGTGGCCATGCTTCATTTTTATTTTTTCTTTATTTCTAATACTTCCTCTTTCCAAAGTTTCATTGTCTGTTTTTAACTGCAAAGGTTTCTTAAACATATATTTTCAACTGTTTAAATAATGTTAAAAGGTTACTTTCCTAAAAATAAGACTTGAAATTTGTCGTCCAAGCCCGAAGCTTCCTTTTGGACATTTTGCAGGACTCGAATCTTTTGCATATGAGGCTGTCAGTGACGTGTCAAAATAAGGAACTGGTGAGGATTACAGCTCAAAGTCATGTAGAAGTCAAGTCCATGTGGAAAATAAGAGAAGAGCCATCTTTGGGGGAAAAAAAATAATTGGAATTGCTTAGCCATTTTACCAAAGTTTATGTTGACACAATTGCCATATATGTATATTATCTATAACCCCACTAATGAGTCTTCAAAACTCAGTTATCATTTCTTCATTTTACTGTGTTAGGTTCAAATAAGCTTGTCTTAAGTAGTTACTTAAATGTTTAAGATAATCTGTTCACTTGATACTTGTTAGACTAGTAGATTTTTATTTGATATTTGTTCTTTGTACAGAGGAGAAGCTATATCAAATGTAATGGATTTTTGCCTTAGTCTAAAGCTGTGAAAATGGTGGCACTTAATCTTTATTTCTTTGAAGTAATATCTTTTTCTTCTTTGTCGATTTTGTGTGAATTTCAATACTTCAAAAAAAATTAGTTTTAAGGAAAGCTGCAACATAAAAAGTAACTTTTGCATTATTAAGCACATGCTAGGAACATTATGTTTACCTCCACTCTATAAGAAAATTTTACCTTTGGGTCTAGAGGTTAAAGGAAAATTTGGTACCAGCCACTAAAAAATGAAGAATTAATATTTATTTACAATAATTGACAAGGTTTGCTTTCCTTCCTCTAGTTTTGCCCAACTCTGATCTGTTTTCTATAGATACTAGAGTCATTTTGTAAAACATAATCCTGATCACAAAACCTCAAGACCTCCCCCACCCCATCCACTTTAATGATACAGTTCGAACATTTTGGTTCAAACTGTCACCATCCACTCCCAGCCTATTGTTTTGCTTACACAAAACTTCTTGTCTTCAGTGGGGATGAGTATAGCTCAAGTGGTAGAGCACATGCTTAGCATGCATGAGTTTCCTGGGTTCAATCCCCGGTAAAATCAATCAATATACCCAATTACTCTCCCCCAAAATAAATAAACAAAAAAAATTAAAACGTCCCATCTTCAAAATGTACCATGGGTCCTCTCACTTCTTTGCCTTTACCAGGGCTGTTCTTACTATCTAGAGTGCCTTTTTCTCATTTTTGTGGCCAAATTCTTGTGCTACCAGAAACTGCTCAGCAGTTGGATTTCTGTCTATGCTCTAGACTAAGAGGTCACCCACAGAGGCTCCCTCTCCTGTGCTCCCTTTAGCATTTAGTGCATATCTCTATCTAGATCTGCACTAAGGAGCAAACCTGGGAGGACCTACCTAGCCCCTATTCTGTAGTGGGCATCTGATTTCCTTAGACATTCATAATACCACTAGAAATGTCCTAAGGAGGAAGATATTACACTTAGTAGAGCTCCTCTCAAGGAGACTAAGATGTGTGGTTGGGAAGAATTGATTGAAAAGTAAGTAGGGTTGAAGAGTAAACATCCCCAGGGAGTAGAGTCCAATCACAAGATGGTCTTAGAGCCAAACTGCCTTCTCAGGGGTATCAGTCTAGGTATCTGTGACACTTCTGTGTTACCAGGTGGAGTATTCACATTTGGTGTTAAGAGCTGAATGACTCAGGGCTGTGGAGGAGAGGCTGGACCCAGCAATCTTAAATCATTCTCATGATAGTAAGGTTTAAAGGATTATCCCTTCTTGAGCTACTAGGTAAAAAATTTGTATTTTTCACTTGTCTAGGAGGCCCTCTTTGTCCAATCTTGTCTCTAGTCTAGCACCTTCCATGCTACGTAAACTTCTCGTTTTCACAAGTTATGTTCTTACGTGTTCCATCATTGTGTGGATTATATATTAATCTTTTTGTATCCTTGGCACCTGACATAGTTCTGGGCACATAACAAATAGTCAGAGGGGTTGGTTGGATTAACAGATCTGTTCAGTGAGTCAGTCAAGTTTAATTAAATCAGTTTAAATGGTGTCCATAAATTTTCTAAAACTTAAATTTGGGGTCAGGCTGCAAGTGTGGCACCAAACAAACTCTAGACCTAGAGACAGATACTTATGTATTTCCTTGACAACTGAAATCTTGAAATTTGACTATATTTTACTGAGAAAAAACAAGGCAGATCTAAATTTGCTGATGTTTTTCCTTTTGCCTGAAGATAAGCATATACGGAGATTTATCTGGCCCAGATGTTTCACAGCATAAACTACTGTAGGATAAAACTCTCCAGTTAGATCTGTGATTCCACGTGGCTCTGGGTGAGTTAGCCTGTTAGGCTGTCCTGTTCCACAGACCCTGTAGTAAGTGTTAGGCAGTATTCACTTTTTATTCAAAACAGGTAATGCTGAAAATGCTTATGGAAATTGTTGGAAACAATGTAGGAAGGAATTAGTATTAAAATCTAACATACTAGCTCCGGAAAGAACTCACCGGAGCCTCAACCTCACTCTTGTTTTATACCATGATCCCAAGGCCCAGAGAAAGGAGGTGCCCTCATGAAGTTCGCACTGCTTCTTGGTGGTACCGCCTAGAGAAGAAGCCAGCTGCCTTGGCTTCCATAGTACTCCCATTCCATGTAGTCATGTCTCTGTGCCTTCTGCTTCTTGCCCTTCTCTCTGCCCTCCGTCAGAACTGGAGGGGACAGATGGCAGAGTTTGTGTTGAAAGGAGGGTGGGTAGGGAGCTGAAGAGTGACTGAGAATTTCCTGTGCAACGAATAGGAAAGATGCCAGTGATACCAACAGAACATGACCTTGCAGGTTCAAAAATAAGTTTTGGCTCCAGGTGAATGCTTACGGAGTCACTAACGTAATTCAGGGGTGCTGAAAATTATCATAATTGACAATTACAGAATTTTCTGATTTAGTTGAGTATGTTGCTGTAAGGTTGTGTTATGATGAGCTCCTTTTGTTGACTTTCTTCTTTGTCTGTTTGCCTGTTGCCCATCTTTCCTGTTGTGAGGGTTTAGTGAGTTTTCAAATTGGATTTTCCTGCAATGATTTGCTGCCAGGTTGACAGTTCTTAGAAACAGAAATTCTCTATTTTCTGGCTACCAGTCCAAAGAGCTTAGTTCAAGGTGTTGACTCTGATCCTCAAAGTCTTCAGTGGCTTAAGTTCTGGCAAACTCAGAATCTATGTGACATGTATTCAGCCAGGAAGATAGCATTCAATTCAGTCATTGCTTTAACCAGTCCTTTTTGTGGCAGGGATCACAGCAACATTGAATCTGCACAATTGCATCTGTCAGAGACTGAGATGATAGAGATTTCACAGCATTTGGATCCTTCACTCTGTGGAGATAGTGATTGTGAGAAAGAAAAGAAGCCTTAATAATATTTGAAGATAGGAAGCAATAGGCTTCATGTAGAACAGATTGTGGATTATATCATGGAATAGAAGATCCCTGTATTCACAGTTGCTGTTTAAAGAATTTTATCACACCATTTGGATGGGCCTCTAATAAAAAGAGTAATATAGGATTGCAGTTTGGTTAAGTATCAGAAAGGAAATTTTAGTCAAAATATTTAAAATATAATGAGAAAAAGAGAGGGAGAGAAATTGAGAGACATGTGTGCCTACACACACACACACACCCACAGACTTTTTTAGATAGTTGGCAAAATAATGAGATCACAGAGGAAGGAGATTGGACCAAAGATGGTGTTAGGAGCTGCTAACTGACCATAAAACAGCTATAAAAATATGTAAGTGAGTACTTATCTGAGCTTGGGTTGGGGTTGACCTTCCTTTAGCACATAACATGTATGGTGGGAGCTGCAAAGGAAATGACTACAGAGTTGAATGTGTAAATGTTAGAAAATTTTTATAAGTAACAAAAAGAACATAAACAATATTAAAAGACAAGTGGAAAACTGTAAAAATACTAACAACTCATATGACAGTGGGTTAATACCCTTAGTAAAAAAAAGAGCTGTTATGGGTTGATAGGAAAAACAAAACTCTATTATAAAGAATAAGCAGTTAAATAGAAGAATTACAAATGGCCACAGGAAAAATGGAGCTTTATAAGTTACCCAATGAATGCATGGTACATTTCTTTTTCTGTGATCAACTTGGCCAAAAGTTAATTAAAATTAATGATATGCCTGGTTTTATCTATTATTCAGTAATAGGGACATTTTTATATATTGCTGAGGGGCAAATAAAATGGTACATTTTTCCGGATAGCAATTTGGAAATACCTATCAAGAGCTATCAAGAGCCTGAAAAAACATTCATCACTTATGAACCAGTTATCCTTCAGCCTAAATTGTATCTTAAGGAAATGATCAGAGATGTGCACAATAGTTTATGATCAAGTTTATCCATAAATAGTATAATTAAAACAATAAAAATGGAACTAGGCTAATTATCTCTTGCAGTAAAGAAAATTCTATATACCCATTTAATATTACAGTTTCTTAGAATATTCAATAACATGGAGATCAGTTTATGATCTGATCATCATATTAAGTTATACATAAAGTATAATTTCCAAAATATTTGATAAAATTTCCAAAATCACAATAATTATTTGTGGGTATTCAAATTATAGGCATTTTAATTTTTTTATACTCCTATGAATTAAAATTTTTCCTATATTGAAAAGTTCTTTTTTATACTCAGGGCAAGACAATAAAGATATATTCCCCTGCTTTTTTACATACAGAAATTCACTAATTGAATAGTTTGATGAATTGCAGCAATTATATACAGTTGAGTAACTCCCATTACATTCAAGATACAGAACATTTTCATCACCCTAAAAAGTTCCTCATGTCCCTTTGCAGTTAATTCCATCCTCAAACAATTCCTGGCAACCCACTGTTCTGCTTTATGTCACTAATACTTTGTACTGTCTTGAATTCATATATAATTTTGAGATCCATGCTGCTATGCTTGCCATTTTTTTTTTGTTCTAAAGATTGTATTTTGAGAGAATACTCAGTATATGGTTCACTCTGAGAATTAACTCGGGAGTGAAGAGGCCATGGAGTATAATGAAAAGTACAAGAGATGTGGAGGCTGGAGAGTCTGTTTAAGTCATCTACATTTTCTGGTTCTCAGTTTGTTCATCTATAAAATGAGGTTAACAATAACCTTTTCCTTACCCATACTTCAGCATCATTGTGGGTAACAAATCAGAATATGCTTGTTAAACCACTTTGTGAGGCATGAACATCAATTTTTGTTTTAACTATTATTGTGAGTCTGATTATTATTGCTGATGTGTAGGTCAGCATTCCTATCCCTTTCTAAAGCAGATGTGCCTTTATGTATATAAAATAGAATTGCCCTCATAAAGGTATATTCTGACACTACGTTAAGTCCTAAAAAACTGCCATCATGGGAGATGTTTGAGAATGAACCAAACTGTCACAAATGGTAAATTACTGAATTCTCTAGCAAGAGTTACTAAGTTCTGCTATCTATACTCCCCCTTTTTCCTCTTTTCATTTTCTTTTCAAAATCCTTCTGTATTTAGAACTTGGTCTCTACTAGCAGGTTACAGTATGAGAATATCCTTTTTTAAAATTAATTTTTGATAAGTAATTCTTAGTCTTTTCAAGGGAATGGAGTTAAGATTTGGGGAAACAAAAAGGTATTAAAAAACCAATAAGTTTTCAAACCAGTTTGCAGGTAAGTACTAGGTACCATGAGATAACTTTAAATGACTTTTTTAAAAAAAGGATACAACAAACATGTCTAGGTCATTTACTCATCAGTTACTCATTCTGTAGTCACCAAATTTTGGTTGAATTTCCATCATGTTCTAGACATTCTGTAGGACCTGGGACATAGTTGATAATTGAATTACAACTCTTAGGAATTACATTCAAGTAGGAAACAGAGACAAAAAAATAAACCAACCATTAAATACAACTTCTGATAAGAGTAAAAAGAATTCAAACAAAAACCTGCAAAGGGTGATGAAGTAGGGCTAAAGAGATCAAGAAAAGATTTTCTAGGAAGGTTATTCTTAAACTGATACTTGAAGCATGGGAAGAAGCTCATCTTGGGAAGAGCTGGAGAAAGGAGTATCAGGAGAAGAAGAAACACCATATGTAAATACCCTGTGACACAAAATACAGGAACGAAAAAAAAAAAAATCAATGTGGCTGAAGCTTGGTGAGTACGAAAAGGTCCATGGTTGAAGCTGGGGAGTTAAGCAGGGTCCAATTAGTCACAACGTTACAGACCGAGATGAGGAAATGTGAGTTCTGTCCTAACTCTCTGTGGAGAACTAGATGCTTCTATGCTTGGGATTGTCTTGTTCTGTTTTAATCCTGAGTGTTTTCATAAAATTGAACGGATCATTCTCTCATCTGATCTGTAACCAACAGTTTACTTGCAAAGAATTTAATGAAGATGCAAGGAAAAAAATACACATATTAAAGCTTTATCTACCTATTATTTTCTAAAACAATAATTTCTTAGGATTTTCTCTTTGAGATAATTGCAGCTACTATAGAACATTATAGTTCTTTTCTCTGTTATCATCTTTCTACTTCCTTATTGGGGAAGGCTTCCCAGGGACAGCTGGGGGTCCCATACAGTCAACAAGATACCCCATTCTAGCGTCTGAATTGTTTAGGCTCCTGTGGTTGACTTTGGCTAGATTTAGAATAACAGCAGTTGGAATCTGATTTATTAGTCAATTTAAAAGCTATTGTAAATCAAATTTTTTCTTTGCTACCTTAATTTTCTAGCTTAACAGCTTCAGTCAGAGCTTCAGATAGAGTTTTGATATTATTTTGTTCTCTCCCCACATGCTTTGTACATTTCATCTGAAGGTCAAGTAACCTTGAATAATCACCATAATTTTGTATGATTGTGCAGATACTTTTGGTATTTACTTACTATGATAGTTATCAGGTTTTCTGGCCATGTGTACTTTTTGTGTGATTGAAACTTACTGTTACCCTAGTAAGTATGTAGAATATTGTCTATATACTTACTAGGAATACTTGAGGAATGATAGATAATGGTTTTATAAGATATATAACTAAAGTATCTGGAACTAATTCAACTGTCTTAAAATATATTTTATTTTAAATTTCTATATTATATAGCATACAATATCTCAGGAGTTTATATTTGAATTAAAACCATGGCTCTGAACTTGAACAAGCCTTTCTGTGCCTCAATTTTCTCATCTAGAATATGTAGGTGGGGATAAAAGTAGGATAGTAATGAGAATTAAATGAGTATTAAAGAACTTACCCCACATTTGCAAGGATCATGTGAATCCTTAGGAAATAATCAATTTTCCACTTAACAAATACTATGTCCCAGGCTTTGTGTTGTATATGGGGCATACCAAATGAAGAAGGACAAATTCTTGTCTCAGCAGAGAGGCCTGAGCTTCTGGCTCAGGACAGGCTGCCCCAGCCAGATGGGACTGGAGAGTAGGGAAGGGATGTGAACATCAGCAATAAAAACACAAGAAACCTAAAGCCATTGGTCCTTCTGGGCTCCGCAGGATTCTGATGTTACAGTTAGATCCACTAAGTTACTTTTTCCGTTTTCAGATTGCGTCTGTGATCAAATACTACCTTCCTTTTGGAATGCAACCAAAAATTGTATCAAGCTGTTTGTTTTTAGTTAGAAGCAGCATATTGTAGTGGCTAAGAGCTTTGATTACAGGATCAGATGTACAGATTATAGAATCAGATAGACCTGGATTCAGGTGCATTTACTAGCCCTGTGACCTACTGCAATTTTCTTAACTTTTCTGAGCCCATAACTCCCTGAGACTATTTCCTCAACTGTAATTTGAGGATAATAATGCTGCAAATTTCATAGGTTTGTTGTGAAAACTAAATGAGCTATCCACTTAGAAGGCTTAGCACACTTTAGCGTATAGTAAGTGCTCAAAGTTGTCAGTCATCATCTTAGCATTATTATAATTAGCTACTGTTTATTTTTTAATATTTGCTTTATTTTATGTTTTTGTTTTTGTTTTTATTTTGGGGGTAGGTAATTAGGTTTATTTATTGACTCATTTATTTTAATGAAGGTACTGGCAGTTGAACCCAGGACCTTGTGCAGGCTAAGCAGGCACTCTGCCACTGAGCTGTACCCTCCCCCCTTACTGTGTTTATTTTAAAGATGAGGATTCATAAAATTATATAAAGTGCCCAGTGACTTAATGTGGATTCAAACCCAGTTCTCCCTGATTTCAAAACCTATATTGCTTGCTTTGATTTCATGTTGCCTCATAAGAAAACAAAACAAAAACTAGACCAATCCCTCTCAAAAACTAAAATCATGTAATCCCTGTCACTGGTATTAGTTAAAATAAAAATGAAAGGCTCATGGTTGTTAAAAATATGCTACAATAATAAATATCAAAAGTGATACATTTTATAGAAGGCTGACAAAAATAGATTGCAAGTATGGTTTTCATTAGCTTTCTTTGTTAAAATCTTCTATTGTGCAGATCTACCGCTTTGAGGATTTTCCAGATCACAGCACGTCTCTGTTTCCCAGGTGAGCAGACCTTATGGTTCAACTCAGTGCTAGCCATTAATGTCAGAAGCCGTGATGCACAAGGTGGGGTATGCGTGTGGGGCTGTCTCTCTTCTCTCATGGGTGGGAGTCAGATGGTGTTTGAAAAGGTATCTGTGAGGCTTGAGCTTGAACTATTATCTCATTTTAGCATCCATTAGTCAAAAGATCTGACTTGTGCTGCACTGTTAGCAAGGAAATATTGAGCTTCCCTCCAATTCACACAATTTATTCAAGCAGTGATTGGAGATTCACTGCTTTAATCCCCCTCCCAAAAGGTATTCATTTACAGGTTTGTTTGTTTTACCAAGTTGGCCAGATTTATGGTTTTCACAATGGAAAAGTATCTAAAACACCTATATGCTGTGTGTATATGGTGCACAGGTACATGTGTAGGGGAGGGAATCTAGGCTCAGAATGGAGGACATCTGCAATAATGAATAGCATTGCAGATATTAAAAGAATGCAAGTATTAAGTGGTTTAGAAATGCACATCTCAAATTCCTGTATTTTTAACAAGCCTCCAGGGACTCAGTAAAATTCCAGAATCATACAAAAAATAATAATACTCTTTGTGAATGAAAGTGTTAGGGTTTCAAAGCTTGAATGAGGATGTGTGTTAGCCCTTGGCCTTTGAATATTTGTTACACTTCTTTATGTATTCGTATATGTAGGATTTCTATTTCTGGTAAGACAGAAGCTGCTTATATACCTTAATGTTTGCCAACTGAAACATTTTATATATTAAAACTTAGCACTCTGTTAGTGGAATATGTGATCCCTTCCCAGCTGCAGAGAGGAAGGCAGTAAGCAGTGCCAGGTGTGGTTCTCTTCTATGTTCTCTGCAGCTTGTCTTCCTACTGGAAGAAACAAAGGAGGAAATGAAGGTGTTTTGTTTTGCTTTGCTTTTCCTAGAGCAGCAGCTTTGGGAGACACAGCGCATATGACTCTATATTGTTAATAATCAGTTATTAATATTTTTGAGCTTTTACCGTGTGCTGGTTTCTCTTTTGAGGACTCTGCCCATATTAGTTAATTTGACAGTATTCCTTTGACATGGGCAGTGTTATTATCCCCAAGTTGCAGATAAGGAAACTAAAGCATAGTGAGGTTAAAGAACTTCCCAAAGCTGTATGAAATGGTAAAACTGGGGTTCAAATCCAGGCCATTGGATGCACAGCCTATGCTCTTAAGCACTATGCCAGTGGTGTCAGTGAAAGAGATAACAATCATCATCATCATTCATCATTATTGCATTTAAATGTGCCAATTGCTTTTAATCTTCATAAAAACCTTGAGGTGGAAACTATTGTAGACCCCATTTTACATGAAACAAAAACCCTGGAGGTTAATTTGCTCAGGGCTACACAGTTGTAACTGGTGGAACTTGATTTTGAATTGAATGTTACTTCAAAGCTAGCAAATAAAGACAAGGAGAAGGAAGCACAGATGTTCAATCCCTCCACATATGTAGACACAAGCATGGATTTTCCATTGCTTCCCATTCCCAGGGCTTACCACTACCTCCCTTATGAGTCAGGGGCAAAAAGAGGAAATTACCAGTGGGGAGAGGGAAAGCAGAGGGGCAATATAGGGAGAGGCATAATAGGTACCAACTATTATGTATAAAGTAAGCTACAAGAATATATTGTACAACACGGGAAATAATGCCAGTAGTTTATAATAACTTATAAATGGAGTATAACCTTTAAAATTGTGAATCACTATTTTGTATACCTGTAACATAATATTGTACATCAGGTATACTTCAATGGAAAAATAATAATAATAATGCCACAAGAGAAAAATGAGGACATTACATGCATTTCAGATACAGTGGAGGTCACTTTGCAACAGAGGTTCCATGTGGCACACTTCACTTAGAGAGGAAGTCAGCTGTTACTTAAACCGTATATCGAGTAAGCTAATTCATGAAGAAAAAAATTTTAAAGAAACTAAATTATTAGTGAGTTTGCCCTCAAAGCACCCTACAGGACCTTTATGAGAATTCCAGGAAATTAAGCATGTTAGACACCATCATATTTAAAGTGCCCTATAACGTAATATTGACTCTAACCATGAAGAAGGTTTTTACAGAGCAACACTCCATCTTGTGGAGAAGAAAGCTCCAAGATGTCCCGTATGGAGAAGAGGAGGTCTAAGTGGAGCTTGTTGCCTGTCTGTATACATTTAGAGAGCATTCTCTGGAAGTGAAACTCAGCTGGGAAGTTCCACGGAGGCACATTTTCTCTTAGTCATGGGAAGTACTTTCTATCAGCTAGGGCTGTCCAGCCGTGGATGGGCTCCCTCAAAAACTCACCTGCTCCTTATCACTATAGGTGTCATGCCAAGGGGGACCACACTCAGGGAAGCTGGGGAGAGATCCCAATGTTGGGGGGAAGTGGAGTAGACCACTATTTGCACTTTGCAATCTTTTCATTGTATACAGTGTGTCCTGTATTTTAATAGATTTTAATGTCTTTTAGAATCTATTATCTATAAAAGATGCTAAAAGTGGAAAATTACCTTAAGGGTAGAAAACAAATTATTTTATGTATTTGGAGAATGTATATTTGGGACTAAGTTAAGAACTGTTCTGTATCAATGAAATCTATAATGAGATTTAATACTTCAGAAAATATTGTAGAAGGATCCAAAATTCCTAAAAATTTTATGGCTGTGTTTGAGTGGGGTGAAAGGCAAGAAAGAGGAAAACATGGGGGTGTTTTGGATAAAAATGATAAATTGCCATGAATGATTTTCTGATAAAGAGGGTGAACTATCAAACACAACAAGCAGGATGTTGATATTGAAACTATAAAATATTGAAGCAGATGAAACTGTCAAAAAAGACCTACCCTTGGGCTGGGTCCTCTTATTTCCGTTGGATGCTTGGCTATAATCCTTCTGTACTATGTATACTATGTTAACTGATAGGGCCTCAAAATATCTGTTCAATTAATTTCCAGGCATCTGAATTTCATTGTTAAAATAACATTGTAAAAAATTGTGTTGGGCAGTTTTTTAAGTGTTGTGTATGGAAAACATATTTCAGCGGATTTGAAACACTCTGACCTACCCGGATGCTGTTGACATTTCCTTTCTGCTTTCTTAGGTTTTCATGGGTCAGCCCCTTGTATATCTAAGGGATATAAAGGAAGACATTTTGCAAAGTGGTGCAATGTGACACTGAGGGTGCCGTGATTTTTTTAAGGAGAAGGAGCATGGTTTTCAAAAGCAAGGAATATAGCCTGTCTGTACTGCGGCTCATTGTCAGCATTGAGATAGCTCAAATCTTACCACGATTCTTAAATTTGGCATCATTAACACAGGAAATAAAACACAAGGATAATCAGTGGGAAGTGGGCTTACACAGCAGGGGAGAAAATTCGTTTGGTCAAAGGCAGCCGTCGGAGTGCAGAGATTTGATGTGCTGGATTTGTTATTTTGGGGAATACTGAAAGCTAATGTGGTGATGTCAGGCATTTAAGTCTGTTAGAATTTATTCTATAGATTTGTAAACACCCACATTCATAAAATTGGTAAACAAGCATTTTGGATTTATGAGATGCTAAGGTCTGGGGCTGGGCTTGCTTCTCTCTGCTCTTTCCTCATTAGACTCCTGTCTGAAACCTGGGGAGACATCATCCCATGTGAAAATATCATTTCTTGAAGCAGGACAGGGTCCTGAAAACCTTGCTTGAGATGCTGTGATAGCAAACAATTCTGGCCCACGCTATTCCAACAATGGAAGAAAAACTTCCTTTCATGCACTATCATTCTTCTTTGATCTTTACTTCTTTTGCGGTGTAGTCTCCAATTCTCTGGAGGTTTTGTGCTCGCTCCTCTAATTGCCATTAGAGAGGGCTGTGAATCCTCCTCCTTCCCTATTCCAAAGTTCCTAACTATTCTCTTTGACCAAAGTTATTCAGTAAAAATTAAAGGGGCTAGGAGGATCAAAGGCTGTGTGTTTTCAGAATGATGCTGTCATTTTTATGGGGTCCTGAACAGTATGGATCAGTGAGAGGCAGGCGAGAGGCGGCTGCAGTGCTTCAGCATTTTCACAGAGCCTCAAGGGAACCAACCACTTAATAGCATTTAATAGCTTAGGGAGGCTGGTGCCTTGTAGCCTAACTAAAGGCGACATCTTGCAGTCTGATGAATGCTGCTCTTCAGTGTAGCATGAGGAAACCCACACTGCCCTCATAGTCTCCCACCTTTCTCTTTACCCCATTTATTTTAATCTATCTAGCTTGACTTCATTATCTGGTACTAAAAGTATGTACACTTGTGCATTCTTAATGGAACTCAGCAGCGGGTTCCCACCTTAACATCAGCACATGCTGCCTGGAAGATGGTATAAGGGACTCAGTGTGTGCCAGGCGCTGTTCTGAGTGCTTCACTGATATCTTAGCTCACTTACTCTTCACAGCCCTAGGTGTGTGATTTCATTTTTACCTCCATTTTACAGATGGGAACTCTAAGGCACAGAGTAAGTGGGTAAATTGCCCAAGGCCAGGGGCAGAGTTAGAATTTGAACCGTGCAGCCTGATTCCAGAATTCATGGTATTTACTGCTTCGCCATCAAACCAAAGAAATAATCGGAAACAAATGCCAAGCATTTCTTCTTCGTGGTCTTGTAGCTCAACTCTTATGTAAGGTTAAATCACCAGAAAACTGAGGCAGTGACTTTATGGCTGTGGCTCCCTTAATGATGAAAGAAGTTGGAGAAAAGAGGAAGCTTATCTATAGTCTTGTAGACCAGTGTCAATCTAAATTCCAGTCATATTAGTTATGTAATTCAGATTTATTACTAATTTCTCCAGACTTCAGCTACTCAATCCGTGAAATGTGGATATGACAGTAGCATGTACTACACAGTGTTCTTGTTGACATGATCTTATGTAATGCATTTAGTGCCGAGCACAGTGCCTGACATAGACTGTTAACTGTTACGATTTTAAGCCACCTTTAATCTTTTGTGGAAGTAGAATGGTGACCTACAACTAACCAGTTGTGTGTGGGGTTTATTAAAGTGATACTAGTTAAGAGAAGGTGATCAGACACATGGATTTTATTACACAAGGGAAGTCAGTAGTCAGGATTCTACCAGTGGACTAGATTTTCTGCAGTAGTGTCCTTAGATCTGTCGCATAGGACCATTGCGAGGGAAACAGGGTTGTAATGCAGTGTGTCAGGTATTTATTACACCCCAGGGAGGATTCCATGTTTTTCCAAATTCTGAACTACAGCAGGGTCCCAGTGTATCACATCTGCTGTCACCTCCCCCCATTCTGCTTCAGAATGCATAATAGTCATGATGCTGGAATTTGCCATTCTCTTCCAGTTAATTAGAAATTGAAAAGCAGTGTAGTCATAGGGAGGGACATAAAGAGGAAAAATAAGTAAGATGGCACTGCTTTTTAAGGATGTGGGGCTTCTGGGCAGCAGTCAGTCAGTTGCACTCACAAAGTCTGATTCCTGGGGGACAGGGGAGTCGTGTGGGGGTTGTGACAGGAACTCCTTCCTCTTCCCAACCACTGGAACTTCACTATTCTAAGTGAAATTATCTAATTTCTGCCTTCAAATGGAAAAGTTCCCCTTTATTCTCTCTCACCACAGGAGCCCTAAAGACTATTCATGCCAACACAGCAACTCTCTCTTAAAGCTGTTGTTAGAAAATGATGGGGGTGGGTATCTCCAATTCAGGAAACTCCCATCTTTTATAGAAAGGCTTCCATGTGGCACCTTAAGGGTTAAACTTTTGTTGTAAATCGAGTATCAAGTAGCTTTCCTATTTCAAAACTGTCATTTCTAAAAGGTAAGCCAAACATATCTGAGTTTACACTGCTTTCTATGAAAGGAATAACTCACCGCTCCCAGTGTGTGTTAGTTTGCTCCTCTCTGTGCCGTCTGCCTCCTATTATCTATATAATGTATATATCGGGGTGAGGACCGTCAATCACAGTTAATAAAAACCCAGAACACAACAGAGATCCCTTTTACTAGAGATCCATTTTACAATAGGTCTCAATTTCTTATGTCACATAAATCAAAAGTGAAGTGTTTATCTAATCATTCGGAGGCATCCCTTCTCCCTCTGTGTCCTAGCCCCTCCCCCTGTGCCAGTTTCCAGCCCCTCAAAGATGCTTTGTACCAGAAAGTGCAAGTTCCCCATTCTGGCTTTATTGATGTTCCCTTTTGCTCTCCTCCTGGCTCCCCCTCAAACCAAGTGAGCAGAGCAAATGGCCCGGGTTTTCCCCCAATGCCTGACCTGCGTTTACTGGGAGGAGAGCAGGAGAGGGAGCGCGCATTCTGAGCAGGCTGCTCTGACTCCGACCACAGGCTGTTCCGTGCAGGCTGTCCCTCTCCTTCAAAACCGTGCATCCCCTCCCCGAAGCAGCAGGCAGTGTGCCTCCATTCAGCCACATTTGGTATGCATGAGCACGGCTGCAGGGAGAGGGGAGGTGGCTTTCTTAAGAAGGTTCAGTGGCTCAGGCAACGCCACTTGACTAGTCTCCCAAGTTGCAGGAAGCCTCTGCCCTGATGGAATTTGCAGGTGTGGAGATGACCATGGGATGCCAGGGCCGTGGGGGACCGTTTATTTTCTAGGCGCTGCTCAGGTTTGCGGTTTCTGGTTTTCCTGGTGGAATTTGGAAGGGGTCATGAATCAAACTGATGCTCCTCGACCCCTAAATTGGACCATCCGGAAGCTGTGCCACGCAGCCTTTCTCCCATCTGTCAGACTTCTTAAGGTACTGTAACTTGCTGCTTTGAATGGCTCTCATTGTGCTTTTCAGGTCTAAATGCCCAACTTTGCTCTAGGCTGGGACACACCTTTTGGGGAGCACAGATGTGTGCAGTCCTGGCTCTGTTGCCGGTGGTTGGAGAGAGGTTCTCAACGCCCCTCACCCCATGGTGTCAGAGAGGGAGGATGGTCTGAGCCACGTTTGAGAATGAGATTATGGTCGCAGAGAATGGGCTGCCTGAGTGCTCCCCACCCCCAAACGTCCCTAAAATAGAATTAATTAACTTCTTTGGGAGGGTGGGAACAGTAGTGGGAGTGAAATCTCTTACTCCCGTGTGTTTAGCTCCTGGATTCTTTTCCCTCCCTGGGGAAGCCCTTCGACCCAGTTTCCCTTTAAATGGAACCTGAGAGAACAAAGGATTCTCCTCATTATTTAAAAAGCCCTGTGTCCTTAGGTAGTTTCTCAGGTAAAGACAAAGAATGAACCCTCGTCAGATTGTGACTTTTTTGGGTATACTTGTTTTGAAAAAAAGCATGATAATTTTAGTCTCTGAAGTGAAGTCAGGAGAAGGAAAGTATTGTTAAATATATACTGAACGTGTGCCTGGAGCTTTCTCTCCAGCTCCGAGTTACACAAAAGAATGGCACTACACCTGAGCTAGGATGCTACCTGGTGTCTGCAGCACTCCTCTTTCTAGAAGCAAAGACATCAAACATACTGAGAAAGTCCCCACAACTTCATAATAATTCTCTTCATCATCTGCCTTGTAGGGAAGGAAATACAAGTAAAATTTAAAAGGTGTAGAAAACAAGTATTTTTCCTCAGAAAAGAGGACGTGGTAACACTTATTTGGGAAAAGTACGTTATCTCTGGATATCCCACATCCATCTGAAGTTAAAAAAGCAAGGTGAAGTTCTTAATTCTCTTTTCCATATTAATATGATTTTGTGATTTAGGGACCACTGGACATTGAGTCCAGTGTCACAATGGAGGATTAATAAGTTAACCCTGAATAAATTACACTTGCAACCTTTTTTTTTCCCGAGGCTGTGTTCTGGTTGGGTCAAGTTTGATGTGGACAATTAGTTCTGTACAGCTAAGTGGCTTCTTACAACAGAGTATCACTTTGTCTAAGTTTCCCTTACCCTGTTCAACCAATACTAGCTGAAATTCACTTTCACAAAGGCTACCCCCACATCCTGTTCAAACACCCACCATATTGTTGTTATGGCGGTGGTTTGCTTCCCTAAGAGAGTATTTTGGAGGAAAAGCAGGTTTGGGAGTGGAAAGTGGGAGAAATGCTTCCTTGGATGTAACTGCTTTGCCGTATTGGAATAATATGAGTGATAGGGCATGAAAAAGAATGAGGTCAGGGAACTAACAAATGAATATAAATTTTCCTCCAAAATCACTTCTGAATCGAGGGTCTGGGGCGAAGAATGTCTTGGCAAACCTTACTGTGACTGAGAACGTTGACTCCAGCAATACCATGTGCAATAGGAAACATTTTTCAGTTAAATCACTTACTGACTTTACCCCCAAATAAGGCTTTTTAATTAACATAATGATTTTTTTAAACAGGTGTGTGTATACCACCTTCGATATATTTTTATTCATTCTCTCATTTTTTAAATAGAAAAATGTTACTTATCATTTGCTAGTCACAAAACCAGCAGCAAAGTACCTATTTATGGTAGATTACTAATTTTTAAAAGAGCTTTCATCTTTTTTAACTGAAAGTACTGTCCATGCTCTATACCAGCAGCCGTTGTCAATACTACACCAACACCATAGTTGGCATACAGCTCAGTCCTACCATTCTTTACAAACATGGTGCTTTGTAACTATTCATCTAACAAAATGCATTAATGAGTATCCTTCCAATTCTCTCAATATCTGAAAGATAGGATGTGTTTTACTAGAGAACTTTCTTTCCAAATGACATCTGTATTTTTGAAAGCTCGTACCTATCCTAGGAGACTTCAGATATTGAGCACATTTCAAGCTCAAAAACAACAACAACAAAAAACAATGCTACCAAATTCTTTCAGCAATACTTAAAAAGAAACGAAAACTGCTTTTGTATAAGAGTTAATTTAATTATCAACACTCTGCATATGAATGCCATGTAATTTTTCCCCCTCTGGATTGTGGCTGTCTAGTCTTTGCCAGTCCCCATGATTTCTTGCCCTGCTTTTACATTTCAAGGAAAATGGAAGTTGCTGAGTAATCATTTGCATCTTTTGGACAGTGTTCTACCTGGTTTAATTTGTAAATTAAATATTTAATCACAGTAATCCTTACTGTTCTTTCCTTACTTTCTGCTCTTTTCTTCCCGCCGCCAACCCCCCAAATCTCTTACTCTGTCTCCCTCACACTACCACCACCATGTTAATATAATGGATGGATTCTCCAGAGTCCATTGAAACTTTAAGCTAATAAACCCAATTTTCCTATTCAACAGGTAATTTTTCTTCCTCTTCCGAGCATGTTTCTGATGTGCTGTGCCCCTTCCAGCCCTGACTTGTCAGTAAATGCAGTGTAGGGCATGACGGCATGATGAGATTTCACTAAATTCAGATCACTCACTGCTTCTGATGGATTGAGCTCCAGCCAATTTTCCTCCCTATCCTTTCCTTGAAAATGTGTGTCTCCTTGCTGACTGTCTTCAGGACCATGCTAATGTTTAGAAATGGCTTCATAATCCTGTTTCCTGTATCTCCCATTTCCTAATAGATACAGGATACTAAAGAATTAGAAGGGAAAGGCCAGCCTCTGAAGCATGAATTAAACCCAATGAATGTTATAAAATACTTAATATTTCTTCTGAAAACATCTCATTTGTGGTTTTGTCCATCTTGGAGAAAATTTTGAATATGCCAGCCAGCTCACATTTTTAATTTGGGATTGCATTTGGAAATACCATTTGAAAATGAATTTTTGGATAGACACATGATGAGGCTAGCCAAAAGACAGAGGCTGTTTTCAAAAGGGTACATTTCAAATGGGACCTTTTCCAAACTATTTCTTTACAGTTATCATTTGCTTCATTCTTACGTGTTTCAAGATTTCATCTTACTGTTAATCACAAAAAGTCAAATTTATTTCAGTGACAGAATGTTCTTAGCATATTTTATGTTCATTATCAAGACTGTTTCTGCCATTGTTTTATTTGGGAGATTTTATTTTGGTAACTTCTGTTGAATTTGAAGATTAATTTTAGAACAGGGAGCTTTCTTTGTACTGAAATCTTGGTGGACTTAATAAAGGGAAGGCTTCTGAAAAATGGGTTGCATTGGGGAAGAGGGAAGCTCTGCTCTTGTAACAGGCTTTGGGTGCACATGTATAAGATACTTCCTTAATGAAGACCAAACGATCAGTATCATTTTAGGATTTTCAGAGAAAGAGTATGAATTTGCCACTTTGAGCGATGTCAGAAAGAGGTGAAAGAAATCATATTTTGGATAGTTAGGCCTAAACACTGGGTCCTAATTTCATTGTGTTTCTAACAACCTGTGTGACCTTGGGGAAGTTACTTAACCTCTCTACAACTTGGATCCTTCTCTTTAAAAATGAAGAGTTTAGGTTTTGGCTTGACTTAGGTTCAATGCTACAATTCCACGTGGTAAAGGCTGCCATGCTCTGTGGGCATGGAAGAACATAGTCTGTTGAGGCTAAAAGTAGTTAAACAGGGTTGGATATTAAAATGGAAGGAGGACTAGAACAGTTGTAAGGTTTAGATCATAGAGGGCCTTGTCTGCTAAGCTAAGGCATTTGATAGTTATCCTGAAAACTAGGGAGTGCCATGAAAGGGGTCTACCTAGCAGCAAGGTGACCACTAGATTCATGTATTAAATAGATTGCTTTGGCTGTAGTGTCTAGAATGGGTGAGAGATGGTGGGATTGGGAGCTGAGAGATTAAATTTGAGGCCTGAAGAATTGATGAGGACCTGGGCTAAGGCAGTAGTAAAAAGAGGTGAAATAAACAGGGCCTTGCTATATTGATTAGCTGTGGTAGAAGGAAGGGTCCTAGGATATCTTTGGAGTTTCAGTCTTTACTGTCCGATGGTCCCAGTGATGGTGGTTCCAGTGGCTGAAAATAGAGGTCCTGAGAAGGAGGGACAGAACTTCTCACTTGGTGGTTCTCCTTTGGTGAGCTAGAAAAGGTGTGTCAATTATTGATTCTAGTGGGACTGAGACAAAAGTAAGGAGTATAATTTCATCTTGTTGATGAGTATGAGTCCCAGTGAATGCCTGATAGCTGAACTCTTTTATGTAGATGATATAAAATCAGTAAGATCACTTCTCATTTGCTTAGATTGTGTTTTTGTTCTTACACCCTGCCTTCTTATAAAACAATGCATAGTAAACTCCCAGTTTTTTGATATCTTGTCCAAAAGCTCAGAGTTTCAGTTCCTTTTTTTCTCATTTATGCTACTATCCAAAGAGGGACTAATGAAGGTGAACCAGGTATAACACAAAGGAAATAATTGAAAGAGCAGTGATCAAGTGAGGCTGTCAGCTCACAAATTCTGCCTAAGTACCCATGTTTTCTACCTCTGCAGTTTCATGTAATGGTAACCAACGTCTATTACATTGTCCCTGAAGCACAGCAAGATCCTAATGTTAACGTAAGTTGGATCTGTCTTCTATAGTTGACGCCAGGCATTCCAGAAACTGGTTTCCCTTTGGTGTTCTCAGACTCTTAGCAAACAATTATGTTGAGATTCATTTCAATTTGTGTTTTAAATTTATTTCAAGGTCTCCCTTTCACATCTAAAATTCTGAATCTTTACATGGTAGATAGAGTATAACAAGTGTTTTTGCTCAGCCAGGAACCACATGCTAGTGAATAGCAGTTAAGTTTCCACAGCAAGAGGGGAAACATACACCTATTATATCCAGACATGTTCCTGAATGGTGGCGAGTGAGGTCAGGAAACTCATTATGGACCAATTCTAGTAAGTGCCTTAAAGATGGGAAACTTGAAGAATAAATTGCTTTTAGAAAAACACACTGTGTTGTTAGGCAGAATTTTAAGGGCTGCTAATAAAGAAACCGGTCTTTCCATCTTAGCATGCCAGCTGCAGATTCCCTTTAAGAAAACGAGAAAAAGAAAAAGAAAAGCAAATGTGCCCCAACTAAAACCCAGGAGAGACAAAATCTGTCTGGTGTGTTTCAAATGGTGGCTTCAACTCAGACTGCTGAGCAGTGACCATGTGATTTGCCTCTTTGTGAAATGTTCCTCGGGCAGCCTGAAGGAAATTCCTGAGGCAAAAAAAAACCCCTCTTGTCTCTCTGGAGAGCTCTGTCTTCTGATGCCCTCTATTGTGGAGTAAAGAACGAAAGTGAATGGTCACCGCAAAATGAGGGAGGACATAGCTGGGATGTCCAAGCTCAGGGTCGTCTGGCTCTGGGATTGACTTGTGAGGTTACAGTAAAATTGGGCAAGGTCTGCCTCAAGGGACAAGGTCTGTCTTCCTTGTAGATGACTTCCTGCAGAGTGAGAGAGCACTGCCTCTCCAGCAGTCACTTTCCATCCTCACCTTCTCTCCATCTCTTGGTGTATCCTCAACTGGCTCCAAGCTCATCTACAGACGACTAGATCATATCCTTTCTCCCTTTCCATTAGCTAACATGAAAAAGTGTTAAAGACTGTGGCTCACAAAAAAGGTATTCAGTAAGTGTTTATTGAAGAATAAATGAGTGAGCAAACATGGGAATGATATATGAAATCCTAAGAATGCTTAGGAATCACTTGGGAAGCTGGTGAGCAAAGCACATATTCAAGCTCAACACCCCCCCCCCCCCCCCCGGAGTAGATGGTGGATGCTGACTCAGTAGGTAGGTCGTGGGCCCAGGAATTGGCATTTTAACAAGCTCTCCCAGTAATTCTGATGGGAACAGCTCTTAGGAGGACCACCTATTGAAAGAAACTGCCATAGATTCAGCTGAACTGGAGGGAAACTCAATGAAGTGCCCTCTCTCCCTTTTGCCAGTACCTGGGCAGAACAGATTCAGTGTTAGTCAACAGTGGGAGCAAAAGGTTTTAAATAAACAGTTCATGAATTCATGAGTTTTCAAAATTTTTAATCATGAAAGATCATTTAGCTAGAGAAGTCAGTTGAGTTCAGGTGCCCTGTTTCGGTTTGTAGATGATATAACTTCATAAAGTGAAGGAATGTTTGTCCCTATTTTTATTTTTTCTCTATTTGATATTTCTGTGAGTGTTATTTTCATGATTTGTTCCAAGCATATGACATACAATTTTGGTTTTTCTATCTTATTGAATTTATAAGCAATATGATTGTGAACCAGAGCCCCAAAGATAGTGTCCATGGTCAAGATTCTGGAGTATCTTGTGTATGCCTCCTTTCAACTTCTTCTATAATGGCACTTGGAATTGCAGTACTCACTCATGTGCATGTCCTTTAGACCCCAGTAGTATGTGATAGTACTAAGTGAGCAGTGAGCAGTGAGCAGTTCACCTGGGGAGGCAGGGCCAAAGCATCCATAACTGATGCATACAATAGTAGAGATACCCCTACCCTTGCTCCCTGTCTGCTTTTCCTACATCCTTCAAAAACTAAGGAAGAAATTTTGGATGGGGGGGGGGGGCAAGAGAATATCCAGGGCTTTCATTTGGAAAAGCACATTCAAAATTAAAATTAACTTTGTATTTGAATTTTTAAAAAATGATGCCGAGTATTAAATATGGAAAATTTAGCTGAACGTAATTTTCTTAGCTCCTTAGCATGTAAGAAAGATACGATGCTCTAAAGGCTCGAGTGAGGCAGGGGCAGGCATAACAAAATCTCTAGGAGGGGGACATTTAAGTTTTACATTTATCATACATAAAATTTATGTTTAAAGGCATTTGGGAATTTTGCTCCAGCCAGTGACTCTTACTCACTTCCCTTTTCAGAGATACATGTGTAGAAGCTGCAATTTAGGGATAACACTGATAAGTTTTGCTCCTTTTTCCCCAAATAATTCCAAGGTTTAATAGAGAGATAGACAAATAGCTGATAGATGATAGGTAGGTGATACACGAGTAGATAAGAAATAGATGGATAGATGGATAGATGGATGGATGAAGGGAAAGAGAGAGGGAGGGAGGAAGGCGGGAAGGATTCTATTGTTTAAAAATCTATTGACAGCAACATTTTATATACTAAATTGCTTTACTCAGAGCAAGATTTATCCACCGAATGAGCTCTTGAAGGAGTGTTTCTCAAAGTGTGGCCCAAGGCTGCCTCTTACAGAATCAGTTTCCCAGAATTCCACCCAAGCCTATTAAGGTAAACTCCTGGGAGGACCTTGAGAATCTGCATTTTAACAAGCAAACCCAGGTGAACCTTATGCTCTGTAACATTTGAGAATCTCTCTTCTGAAGGGTGACACTGTAGTAAAGAGAGGTTGGCTCATTAAAATGACACTTTACTATCTGATTTTTATTGTGAAATTTTGAGCACCCACTATATCTCTATATAAATTTATATAGGCTCGTAACATTTCCACATCTTGAAAGTCCTCATGCTCACAGAGCACTGAATGACTTTCACAGTTGTTTCTTTTTAAAAGAAATTTTTTTTTTATTGAAGTGTAGTTGATTTACAATATTAGTTTTAGGTTACAGCAGAGTGATTTAGTTATACATATATATTTTTTTTCTTTTTAGATTCTTTTATATTCTTTATATGTTATTACAAGAAGTTGAATATAGTTCCTTGTGCTGTACAGTAGGTCCTTGTAGTTTATTTTATATATAGTAACATGTGTCTGTTAATCTCCAACCTCAAATGTATCCCTCCCTGCCTGTAGGAAAGCTACCTTAGGTGCTAGGAATGTGCAGTTGATAGGTGGTATCCTGGATTAGAAGAAAAGATGACATATTAACTTCCTTCTTGTTTCCTTCAAGAGATAGAACACTTACCTGGTTGGAGGCAGAAAGGCTGCAGAAAGGAACAAGCAATAAGTCTAACTTCTGCTCTAATCCTCTAGCTATTGCTGAAATAAGCAAGCTCCCTCACATCTGGTCCTTTTCCTCTATTCTTTCTGCCAGTTACTTGAATCATCCATTCACCGGGTTGCCCAAACTGCAAAACTTTTGCTTTGTTTCTTCTCATCCCCTTTGTAATCAGCCAATCAGTTCTGCCAGGGTTTCTCAAAAATAAGTCCCTGATCCATCCCCTTCTATATATTCTTAGTTCCCGTGACCAGTTTCTCCTTTTCTTGGGCCCAAAATACTACAGCTGTCTGCTTCAAATTGGTCCTTCCCACAGCCACCAGAACTGTCCACTTAAAATGCAGGTAAGAACAGGATACTGCCATGTTGGACATTCTTCAGGGGTTCTCCTTTTCTTGGAGAATAAAATACTAAATTCCTTGATATGATGCATAAGACCCTCACTGATCTGTCCTCTGCCTACTTGTCTGCTTTCATACTTTGTTTTTCCCTTTCTCAAATCATGAAATTTTTAGCTGGGCTTTTTGCAAAAGCTGTTTCCATTGCCTGAAAAATCTGAACCACATCTTCTTCACCTCACACATACTTTAATACTCAATTTAAGTGAGTCGAATGAATTCAGGAAAAATCTCCAAAACTAGATTAGGCTCTTTTTTTACACATGTTTATAAAAGTCAGTGGGTATTTCTGTCTTTGCTTTTAGCATGTGATAGTATTATTTGCTCTTTTACCTTAAGATCTTCTTAAATTTGGGAACCACATCTTAGACAGTTTCAAATGTGCAGCATTTGGCAGAGAGCATAGGATAATTGCGTGCTAGTTGAATTACACTTGAATAGGAAAATGTTGGATGAAAGGGATAACTTCTTTTGATGCAGTGCTCGGAAGCTGCTGCTTAGAGGAGCAAAATGATATTATAGGGTCTTGGCACTTGTGTCTAATTAAAGGATACTTTGAGCTTAAGTTGACATACTTCATACGTTCTCCAAATTGGAAGATTAGTTAAGGAATTGAACCAATAATTAGTACTCAGTAAAAGTGATGCAGAATAAAATATGTACTCAAGGAAGAATCTAAGTAGGTAGCACCAGATATCTGCTTTGAAAATATTTACTGAAAGCAAAGTGAGAGATTGAAATCACCACATCTACTACTTATGGTGGAGAAAGGGCATTCCTTAATTTAGTGATCTAAGAGACTTTAATACTTTCAATAATACTATCTGGGTTGCACTGTGAATTAGAGGAAGTACTATTAGAAGAAAAACTACACTGTTAACTTGCTGGTTTATTCTTGCTTTATCCATTAACTATGCCTTTGGCTAATGTCTGGAGATAATTATGTAGACACAATTAATGAAGTATTTTGTCATTTCCATTTAAAGGGAAATGTGGCTTAGGATTTGTTTTCCTATTAGCATTAGGTTATTTAACTATATTTAACTATATCGGGTATCATAGATAGATGGTATCAAATAGGAGTTTTAGTTTATCTCTGGGTGACAACCAAAAACGTCTCCATTGCCAAATATCCTTTGGAGGGGGCAAAATCATCCCCATTTGAGAAGCACTGCTTTAAACTTTTCCTCTTAAAGATGGGTATTTTAAGGAGTGGGTAGGTAACTGATATCACTGGAAACCCAATGGAGATGTTCTAGTGATGTAAAGAGGATGCTTTAACTTTAGACACACTTTCTTTTTCATTGTACAAAAGACTGAAAGTTAGCTTACATTTGGGAAATTAACTGGTCGAGTTCTCTTCACTAAACATAGAAAGACTAAGGAATTATTTTCTCATCTTATTGTCAATCATCTCTGGTAAGAAAATTTGGATGTGGCCAATTTGTCTGAAAGTGTTTGAATTTCCATATATTACTGCTTTATGAATTACAGGCAGAGCATATGTCATTTGATTGATGTACTAAGCAAAATATTTAATTTTTACTGTTATTTTATCCTACGGTAACTTCTACTTAGAGCTATTTAAGAATAATACAATATAAAGATCATTTCAGTGAACAAATGAAGAAAATATTTTACTTCAAGATGAATTTTTTGTATAATGTTAGCTCATGTGAATGATCAAAGATTCTGAGATAAATCTAGTAATTAGCACAAGGAGGCTACATAATTCAATTTAAAGATGAGTGTAATTAAAGCTAATTTTCAGTCATTAAATTCAGCTTCATCAAATAGACAGAAAAACTAGATTTTAGCTCTAATTCTGATTAATTACTATCCTAGCTAAGTTATCTAGAATAAATAGTTTTATCTTTCAATGCCCAGTTTTCTTCTCTATAGAATGACAAGATTGGGTTAGATAAGGGTTGGCAAACTTTTTCTATAAAAGTCCAGATTGTAAAGTGGCTTGTGGATCATATAGTTATCCTGTCTGTCACAATTCTTCAGTTCTGCCACTGTAGCTTGAGAAAGCAGCCACACACAATAACAGCATAACAAAGGATTGTAGTTGTGTCCCTGTTAACCTTATTTGTGAACACTGTGCTGCTGGGTGAACGTTTATATGTTGAAAATTCACATGTTGAAATCCTAACCCAGGAAGGTGATGGTATTAGTAGGTGGAGCATTCAAGAAGTACTTAAGTCAAGAGGGTGGAACTCTTACGAATGATATTAGTGCCTTATAAAAGAGGCTCAACCGAGCTCCCTAGCCCCTTCCACCATGTGAGGATACAAGGAGAGGAGGGCCCTCCCCTGACCATGCTTTAACCCTTATCTTGAACTTCCAGCCCCTAGAGCTGCGAGCAGTAAAATTTCTACTGTTTATAACTCACCCAGTCTGTGGTACTTTGTTACAGCAGCTTGAACAGAGTAAGACAGGCTGAAATTCAAATTTCATCTGTGTCATGTGTCATGAAATACTATTCTTATTTTTATTGTTTTCAACCAGTTTTAAATATAAAAACTATTTTTAGCTCATCAGCTCTACACAAAGAGAGGGCAGGTGGTGCTTGGCCTGTGGACTGCAGTTTGCCAATCGTGAGATGATTAAGTTCCCTTGCAGCTCTCCTATTCTTGAATTAATTCATAATGATAGAAAGCCATTCAATGCGCCTATTTATTGTAAAATTGCTTTGATATCTTAAAGAGCTGAGAGTGAATCAGTAATTATAATAAGGTTATCTCATGCTTGTTGGAGAGTGGTGTGTGGTGGGCTTACTGTCTCACAATGTAGCTTGCATTTAGTAAATGTTAGTAGGGAATACGTGTTTTCTGTCTTTAAAAATCTGAATGCCTCAGTTGTTCAAAAGATGTAATTATTTACAAACTATATTGAAATGTACAGAGACTGATATAAAATGATATTAAAACTTAACATTTAAAAAGTCATTTTCAGTTTATAGAGTTCTTTGCTCTACATCAGATAATTTAACTGAGCTTCATAGCAACCGCATGAAACAAGTATAGAAAACACCATTACTCCTCTTTTGAGCTGAAAAAATTATGGCCCACATATTTTAAGCCACATATTATTGGACTTTTCTGTTTCCAAACTCAAGATTCCCTCCCTTGCACTCCTCTACATCTTACATCTGCCCCCTGCCCTGCCTTTACTCTCTCCATCTGAGATCCAACTAGATTATAGAGCTATCTCATGTATTGGTAATACAAACAAGTAGATCATTTGGATACTTGACAGCAAAAAGAATTAAATGGCACATTCTCAAAATGACCATTGATAAAATATGAAACTTCTCTGAATTTTAGTTTCCTTAATTATAAATTAAATAAAAATACTCCTTTAGGTTGTTGAGAAATTAGTATGTTTGGTGTTGGTGTATGCTGTCATCAGTATTCAGTGAATATGAGTTCCGTTCTTTTAATCTAATAAAACAGAAATGGTGCAGTGCAAGTGAGCAGAATTTAAGATATCTTCTGTAATCATTTGGATTTAGGGACTATGCACTATTTATGTGCAATGAATTATACTTTGTAGTTATTAGAGGTTGTATGAGGGTTCTCCAGAGAAATGGAACCAATAGAGAGAGAGTGAGAGAGTGTGTGTGTGAATAAAAAGATTTATTTTAAGAAATCGGCTCACATTATTGTGGAGGCTCAGGAAGTCCAAAATCTGGTGGTGGATACTGCTAGGCTGAGACTCAAGAAAGAGTTGCAGTTTGAGCCTAACGGCAGTCTACTGTAAAACCAGAAATAATTGATGTCACAGATGAAGTTCAAAGGTAGTCTTTTGGAGAATTCCTTCCTTTCTGGGAAAGGGTCAGTCTTTTGTTCTATTCAGGCCTTTAACTAATTCGATGAGGCCCACCCACATTATGGAAGGCAATCTGCTTTACTCAAAGACCATTGATTTTCATTCAAACACACCCTTACAGAAATATTCAAAATAATGTTCAGCCAAATATATGAGCACTGTGGCATAGACAATTTGACACATAACATTAGCAATCACATCAGTCATTGTTATAGTTATATTAAAGTTACTACTGTATATGTGCAGTTGTCCCTTGAGCAACATGCATTTGAACTGTGCGGGTCCTTATATGCAGATTTTTTTCAATAAATATGTACTGTAGTACCACATCAACTGAGGTTGGTTGAATTTGAGGGTGTGGAACTAAGGATACAGAGGGCTGGCTTTAAAGTTATATCTGGATTTTCAACTGGGTGGAGAGTCAGTGCCCCTAACTCCTGTGTTGTTCAAAGGTCATCTGTGGCTTGCTTGCCAGTAACAGAAATCCACTCATTCTAACTTAAACAGAATTTTTCTTGTAAGGCTGATCTCTGAGAGATCTAGCAGTTGGAATGGAAATACATCCAAACAACACAGGGACCCAAGCTTCTCTGTAGTGGGGCCCTAGAGTCTCTCATCTTGGCTTCTCTTGGCCCATCTCCTCTATACTTATACCATAGACTGGCTTCCTCCATCACTTTGTAGTTTGCTAATACTTGCCACAGTGTCCAATTCGGTATGATCTTACAGTTACATTCCTTACATCCTACCAATTTGGCTCTCCCATTCTCCCAAGGAATCTCACTGAGTCAGGTTTGGTAGATAGCCATCCTTGCCTACATCACTTTGGTCAGGGAAATTGAATCCCCTAATATAAATATGGCCATCTAGACCTATTCTTCTAGCAGGTGATGTGGGCAGGAGTAGATACTCTTAGCAAGGTTATAGGCATGATGAATCCCCTACACACACGCAATAGCTTGATTGTTCTGGAAGCTATCCAGGCCTAAAGAGTACAGCAAGGAATCCAAAATTAAAATTTCATTCTGCAAGTGAAGATAAACAATTAGTCTGCATCTTTTGCTAATATATGACAGTAGGAAATAGATTTCAACTATAGATCCTGATTTTATTTTATTTTTTAAAAATACTTTTATTGAAGTGTAGTCAGTTTACAATGTGTCAATTTCTGGTGTACAGCACAGTGCTTCAGTCATACATCAACATACATATATTCATTTTCATACTCTTTTTCACTGTAAGTTACTGTAAGATGTTGAATATAGTTTCCTGTGCTATACAATATACAATTATTGTTTATCTATTTTATATATATTAATTAGTATCTGCAAATCTCGAACTCCCAATTTATCCCTTCCCACCAACTTCCCCCCGGTAACCATAAGTTTGTTTTCTATGTCTATGAGTCTGTTTCTGTTTTGTAAGTAAGTTTGTCTGTCTTTTTTTTTTTGGATTCCACCTAGGGTAAGTGATGTCATATGGTATTTTTCTTTCTCTTTCTGGCTTACTTCACTTAGAATGACATTCTCCAGGTCCATCCATGTTGCTGCAGATGGCATTATTTTATTGTTTTTTATGGCTGAGTAGTATTCCTTTGTATAAATATAACATAGCTCCTTTATGCAGTCATGTGTTGATGGGCACTTAAGTTGTTTCTATGACTTGGTTATTGTAAGTAGTGCTGCTGTGAACATTGGGGTGCATGTATCTTTTTGAATTAAAGTTCCCTCTGGATATATGCCCAGGAGTGGGATTGCTGGATCATACTAAAAGTCTATTTTTAGTCTTCTGAGGAATCTCCATACTGTTTTCTATAATGGCTGCACCAAACTACATTCCCACCAACAGTGTAGGAGGGCTCCCTTTTCTTCACAGCCTCTCCAGCATTTATTGGTTGTGGACTTTTGAAATATGGCTGTTCTGACTGGTATAGTGATATCTCATTGTAGTTATACTATAAAGACACAGTATTCCTGATGAAGAGGCTTAGAGAGCCAGGGAAAATAGTAAGCTCTCTTCCATTAGAATCAAGAAGAAATGCTTTTAAAGTTTACCGTGAGATAACATCATGTGTTCCAGTGTCTCCTTAAATGCCTCCCTGAGTTCTTTCCCATTGTTCATCATTTTACCTTTGTTGAAAGGTCCTCTGGAGCTTTTAATGGGATTTGTCAGCTCTTCTGACTGAATGAAATTGCACCATCCCAAATTTACATCCCTGAGAAAAGCAAAATAGCACATTGTTTAGAAGTAGTAATGTGCTAGTGAATTGAATATGAGAAAAGTTTTATGTTTTTGTTTAATTAACCATGCTTTAAGGGAATTCAGTATGAGAGATTAGTGTTTTAATCAGAATATTCCTATTTTCGTCAGTGTTCTTTTAAAGGGAAAGTTCATACACATTTGAGACTGTCAAAGTGAGTATTGTTTTATTTCTAGGTGTACAGCAATTCACAAATCAAAACAGGAATATAAAATTAGCTTTTCTACCCCATTCATATATTCTTTCTTCACACACTTATTCATTCTACAGTCATCTGTTGCTATGTGTCAGAAGTGTGCAAAGGTATTTGAAGCTCAGAGATGAAAAATACTAGCCCCTTTATCAAAAAGAGTAATAATGGAGTTAGGAAGACAGACAAACAAATTGGATGTGATGCTATGTCTAGAAACATGTATTTATATTGACAAATACAGATAAGGGACACCAAATAATAGCCTGGAGGGTACTAGAAAAGGTAACTCCTAAACTAAGTATTAAAGGAGATCTTTAGGGAAGTTGGGGTGGAAAGAATATTCCAGACAAATAGAGTAGCGTGTACAAAGGCAAGGACGCATCCTAGAGAGCAGAGCTCGTGGAAGGAACTCCCATGAGGGAAGCTGACGGATAAAGGGTAGAGGGAATGTCAGAGAGAGAAGTGGGCTGCAGAGAATGACGTGCAGCTCAGGGGCTGCCTCTGGCGGTGGACTTGGGGGTGTTTGTATTACTCTGTTGTACAGCTCATACTCACTTAACAGTCTGCACAGTTTAGGCTGTTCCCGTTGAAGTGCAATGTTGCCACCCCCTCATCCTCTGCCTCGAAGAAGCTCTGTGGAAGCACCACTGCCCCCAGCTGCGCAAATGCAGAGGCGAACTCAGATTCATTAGTCACTAAATGTAGGAATTGCTCAGCAGCTGCAGGAGGCTCTATTAAGAGGGTTACACTGTAGGAGGGATCATCGCTTTTCTTTTCCGTCATTTTTTCTCCTGTTCCCCCAGCAAACTAATTTTCCATATCCAAACAACTTTGTAAACTGCCTCATTCACGGAGAAATGTTTTGTCCTGTTTTATCCATTTTTAAATGTTTTCATCCAGAGTGATAATGACCTGATAAAAATTACAGTAAACAAAAGTTATGACTCAGAACATGCTTCTTTTGCTCTGGACAGCTATAAAATGTTAGGCAAAGGGAATAATGAACTTACTTCACAGTTGTCAATAATGGCATATCACTGAGTAGAAAGAGTAGGTGTTTGTTCAGATGTGTCATCATTTAGCAAACAAGTAAACTCTAGATGTCAAGACTGTTTAAATCTAAACTGACTTCCCTGGGATTCCGGTCATCCCCCACCATCGTGTAAAAGCCTCTAACAGGTGAACTACTCAAGTGAACGGTTGAACATCATCAAGAAAACTTTCTAAAGTCGAGGCAAACTTATGTACAGTAGAATTCGTGAGTTTTCATTCTACACATAATAATATTTTATAAATATAACCGCCAATATGGCCAGTACCCATAAGAAGACATTAATTTATATCACCCTAACAAGTTCCTGGTGCCCTTTCCCAATTAATACCACCACCTAAGGTCACCACTGTCAGGCTTTTATCACTCTATATTAGTTTTGCCTGATTTAGAATTTTGAATAAATGGAATCGTATAGTGTATACTCTTGCATCTGGCTTCTTCCACTCATAATGTTTCTGAGATTTATCCGTTTTGTTTTTCTATCATACTGTGTAATATCACATTGTATGAATACAATATAACAGGTTATCCTTTTCCCTGTTGATGGACATTTGGGTTATTTCCCACTTCGAACTCCTGCAGATAAAGGTGCTGTGAACATTGTTGTGAACTTATGCTCTCATTTGTGTTGGTTATATACTAGGAATGGAGTTGCTGGATTATAGGGTAGGCATATATTTGACCTTAGTAGAAACTTCCAAAGTGTTTTTCAAAGTGGTCATCTCATTTTCTACTCCTTTTTACACAACGTATGAGAATTTCAGTTGCTGCATATTCTCACCAAAATTGACATTGTCTTTTTTTTTTAATTTTAGCCACTCTGATGGGTGTATAGTTGTATCTTATTGTATTACAGTTTTTATCTCCTTGGTGATGTTACACTTCACATGCAAACATATTTTTAAAAAAACAAGAATAATAAAAAAAAATGTATGGTTAAATCTGGGGAACAGGGGAGAAAATGAACTTTGACTGAGCTATTATTGTGGCTTGAAACCAAGAAACATGACTTATATCTTGTTATTTAGTCTTTAATGAGGTATTATTTTCTCCAGTTTTCAGATGAAGAATTTGTGATTAAGAGACATTAAATAAAGCAGGGATAGTAATACTGTTAATTACTTTGCAATGTAGTTGGAAGAAATAAATAAGTTACACACATTTATATACATCATGTTTTTTACATAAAGTACTGAGAATAGCACTTGGCAAGTGAGAAGCACTCCATATGTTTTTGCTGTTTCGAAACATAATACTACAAATTATAAATAAAAACAAATTAGTTTGTGGCTTTTAAGAACCATCAGGATGTGGTAGACTATAGACTTACCCAGCTGAAGTCAACATGAGGAAGTTTCACAGAATGTTGACTGTGCTACTAGGGATGTGTCCACATTAGCAGTGATAGACACCCTTGAGGAGTTACTAAATGGGTCTGATTGTTCTGAGCTATAGTTATTTTACAGAGTGTGGTTTGGGGAAGTGTCCACATTTCAGAAAGAGGGCCTAAGCTGTCATTGAGTGATGATTTCCCTGCTTCCACCAAACTCTCAGCTGTATCCTACACATGGGATATTATACTGAGAGCTGGAGAAACAGACTTGTACAGTGGTTATAGTTAGCAGTGACACAGGTTACTATGCCAGAATTTCATAATTTTTTCCCCTCAACTTTGGCTTCTGAAATCAAAGGCCTTATTTGAAAGGCTTCTCAAATTTTGACCTCAGCATGTTGAAAGACTAGTTTTCATAGGATACTTAGATGATAAGAGAAAAGATACTCATCACTTTGTTCTAAGGTTCCTATTTCACTTTTTCTTTTTAGTAACTCTTGTTTTATAATAAGAAAATTTAATAGGGGTATTTACTTTGGCTACAATCAGGATTCAGTGGAAATATAAATGTTTGAGAAAACTTCAAGCAGTGCAATTTAGCATGTGATTTATTAGGGGGGAGGTATTTTTAAATGACCAAAGTTATTATCTTCTTTACTTACTTACATTCTTCTTATGTCAAAGTGGATTTGAGGTAACAATATCTTTATTTAAAACTAAAAAACTTCTTTAGCTAATTTTTAAACATTTTAACTGTACCTCAGAATTTTGTTGAAACAAATATTGGGGGGGGGGATATACTAGTTTGTCAGAAAGCGGCAAAGCATATGTACTGTATTTAATTCCATAAATATTTATGAGCATTTCCTATGTTCCAAGCTCCATGCTAAACATTAGCAATATGAAGATGAAAATGACATAATCTGTACATTCTAAGATCTGACCAACTAATGGGAGAAATCAACATGAACAATTAACCATAATGCTTTCTAAGAAAAATGTTCCAGATATTAAAAGAGAACACTGTGCAAAATAACTGATTTTTCCAGAGGAAAAAGGTACCATAAATTGGGTTATATTGGGGTCATATGAATCTTAAAAGATGATTTCAACAGAAAGAGAAGGAGGGAAAGGACATTCCAGGTGGAGAGAAGAGAATGTGGAAAAGCATCATGGTGCAAAGGAGCCTGGCATGTGAGGTGGTTTGAAGTTGATCATTGTAGCTGAGTAAAGTAGGTGTGGGGAAAAGAAGGCATTGCAGAAGAAACGAGGGCAGGAAATGAGAAGGTTTCCATGTGCCATGTTCAGTAGCTTGAATTTCCCATCTTAAGTTGTTTCTAAAATGTTAAGGGAAAATGTATTCAACAAATATTTACAGAAATCAGCAGTGTGGCAGAGTCTGAACTAGGCACTAGGAATACAATAATGAGCAAAGATTCATTCTCAGCTCTCAGAGGTCCCAAGTGGAGCCAGAACAACATAGAAACAACATAGTGGCTGATTCAAGGATAGGTGGTTCTCTTTGCCTAATGGGAAAGGAGCTGAGAGCAAAAGGGACGGTGCTTTGTTTTGCTTTACCTTTGAAAGAACACACTCCATCCACTACCAAGGTAAAATTGTTCAGGTTATGAACCAAAAATTTAACGTATCTGTAATGTCATTTCTGATTTGCTTTGGCGTGGAGGGGTTGGTAGAAATACAGGTGAAAAGAAGAGTTTATGCTGGAACTCCACTTTCACAGACTTGGTGTTCAAAACACACATACATATCCCCCTAAAAGGGAAGCTGGAGTAGAATCTTGCTTTAATTGCTTCTTCTGAAAGGCCCAGAGAGAAAGCTGTTGGGTTTCGCAGTACTTTAACCAGTTTTGTTGTCAATAATACAAGAGATGGGTGCTTAAACATACCTTTCTCACAAGGGAAATGCTGCCACATGAGGCAGTGACCTAAATTGTCTTGGAACATCAAACTTCCTAAAGTGAAAAGGATACATCTGCCCATTGAATGTTAAACTAGTCACTAAACTAAGTCAGAAGGCCTACAAAGAGTTCATTTACTGTGCTGTGTCTTGGACGGTCATTACCTTGGAGAAATTAATTGTCCTTCCTGCACAAATTGCTTTTGATGGAATAGGTGTTTTGCCTACTCATCTTTGACAATATTCATCTTTGATGATACAGCCCTGAGCCAATTTTTAGATGTTCTTAACTGAGTTTGAGCTATTTCCTTGAGAACAACTCATCTCACTCTACTCGTGTTCCTCACTTTTCTCCTCTATATCTGTCTTGAATTACACATATACACACAATTCAGCCCTCCCTCCAGTCATTAGAAACAATCTTAATAATTGTTGGAGACTACTTCAGCAGTTTTCTTACATCAGCTTCCTTGGAATGAGGATGTCAGTGAGGACTAAGAAAAGACCTGTGGCTTGAGTGATCTGGAGGGTCAAGCATGACTAAATGGGAAGCTGTGATAGGGTGCTCAAGAAGCAAAACATCCACAACCATTTCAACAGCAGAGACCATACCTTGTTCATGTTTCATTGCACAACACCTACACTGAAGTCACAGATGCTTGTGTGTTTCCTGAGTGGCTGAGTAAGTGAGCACGTGGGAAGTAGAGGCAGTGGGTAACTATTTCAAGAAGATAAGCAGTGGAGGAGAGGAAACGTAGTGGGTGGGCTTCAGGTGGTTACGTGGTACCAAAGGAAGGGTTTATTTAGCTTTTAGACACATAAGAGAGCAAGTAAAGAAAAGGAGGATTTAGAATTCATACATGATTTAAAAAAGAAAAGATGAGTCAAAATCAGAGGCCAGGAGTTCTCCTTGGAGAGGAAATGTCTAACAGTGGACACACAATAAATATTTGTTGAATAAGTCAACGGGTGGGTAAAGACACTTCATCTTCTAAGACATAAAGAAGATAAACTAAAGGTATAAAGATTTTGATGGAGGAGAAAAGGAAGTTGGAAACTCTTACGATCTAATCATCGGAGATCATTGTAGTAAAAATTTAGAAAATGATGGCTGTATGCCGGGAGGCATGTTTTGTACATTACATATGTTATTTCATTTAATACTTACCACAAACTTGCAAGGCAATTGGGGGGTAGTATTTTGATCCTTTATAGTTAAGGAAAAAAGACTTAACCTTATAGTGAACTAGACTTAGGGAAAATTTGTTCCTGGGCTAGGATTTGAACTTAGAGACTTAGCCTTCAGAGGTGATCACTTCCTAATAGTAAGGGAAAGAGGCTGGAGACTTGAGTATCCTTTACTTCTAATTTTCTGGTGGTTTTCTATTTTCTTACACTTATGTATATATTGATGTATGGATTATATATATTCATTAAGGGTGGAGACATTGACTTGGTATTTTTGAATTTCTTTCAGTGGCTAGCAAAACTCTTGGATTATTGTAGTCAATCAAAAGTTTACTTGTTAAGTGATGTGTTAATCAAAGAAGTTAAAAATTGGGATAGGAAAGTTAGGAGTTGAAAGTCAGAAAACAGTTAATTATTATAAAGCGTGATGAAACATAGAAATATCCCCTGAATTGTGGCTAATAAGGTCTAAAGCCCTGCTATGTCAGATAGATCTGTCACTGGAAACTTTGGGTAAATTACTTAATCTCTTTAAACCTCAGTTTCCTCATCTGTAAAGGAAATAATAATAATACCTCCTTCTTAGGGTTGTTGTTACTATCAAATAAACTAACACATGTAAAGCACTTACTTAGGCCTTACACATAGTAAGTGATCAATAAATATTAGCTATTATTATTTGATGTTGAATGGAGAGGGAGCTCAGAGTCATAACACAATGTAGAATGGTTCTCATGTGGAATCTAAGTTGAGTTTTGTATCCTAGTATGTGTGAGGCAGGTACAGTGGGCAGGCTCCAGGCTTCTGGGGAAATAACTCATCCCAAGGTACAGTCATACATAAGCTTGAATCATTAAAAAGGCCCTACACCAGAGAAGAGTGTTGGTTGTGGTATACAGCATTGAGCCTACCCTGTGCATTTCGGGAAATAGGGGTTATGAATTAAATATAATGGGGAGATGGAAGAGCTCTTTTCCTCTGAAGTGCCTGAGATACCAGAAGAACCAGCTAATATTGCTTTAGCTTCAGAGTCATGGCGTGAGGCCCAAGGAATGGGGAACAAGCACTTCCCCCTTCACCCAAGCCACCCCAGCCGGTGCCGGCAGCAGTACCATTCTGACCACCTGGGAGAGAAGTAGGGGTGCCTAGGGAGACATGGATATCACTTCCCGAATGTTGGTCTGGAGGTGGTGACACTTGTGAGATGCCATCATAGGTTTCACTGGCCACCAAAATCTCCAGGGGAGCCCAAGATATCTTTGGACAAGGCTTGAGGAGCATTAGAAATCCTCTGGTTGAGGCTAGAGATGGAGACCCATGCTCAGTTATATCCATACGTTTATAGCTTCCAGGCCAGTGTGGTCAAGGGAATAGGAATTATGGAGAATTCTAGAGCTGAGAAGAATGTAACTGGTCATCTGTTTGAGTTTTATCCTTTAACCTGTGGTCCAGAGAATCTAAATGATGTTCCCCAGATCACATGCAATAAGAATCTGTTTAGTAAAGTCTGAGCGATGGGAGCATTCACCACTGCCTATGCCCATTACCTACTAGCAGCATGAAGTGTGACTGAGCTGAATATGTGTGAAGGTAGTTGCATTAAGCCAGAAAACACCAAAATGAACAACCAGGCAGCCTGCTTGCTCTTGTTTCCCCACATATATCTGCTCCTTTATCTCTCTTTAACAGTTGCTAGCTAACTGATGATGTGGAAACAGACTTCCTTAACTCCTATACACTAAATCAGTTTCTACTGAGACACCACTAGGTTGGCTGAGAATCACTGATTTCTACCCCTATTCTTTGTTTGTTACTTTTATTTTCCTTTCACTACTTTTGGTTTGGGGTTGTGTTAATAGAGTGAGGACATCTAACATGATCCATGGCCCTGTAGAGGCTAATAGATAAGTAAACACATTACAGACTTTCCAGTGTTGACCACAGAGCCATGGCCTGGGCGTGCATTAAAGACTCCAGGCTGGTATTGGGTGACTTTTTGCGTTCTGTTTTCTTCCTCTGTGTAGCAGAATGCTCACAAGAGTTCTGGTTGGTTGAGGAGCTTTCCTATCCGCATCTTTCCCTTCCTGGACTGATTTAATCACATGCCCCTTCCTTTCCTGTCTTCTCTAACTTCATGCCATCTGTGATATTTGGCAGCTGGTAGTTACACCCAAAATACCCCCTTGGCCCCAACATCTATTGGTTTGGATGAAGCTGGAAATATTTTATCTTTTGACAGTGTCTTTCAAAACCATAATTGTTTAGTTTATCATCTGTTACATTGGGATAATCATTTCTTTTATACATGGCACTGGTGCATACTTAGACTTCTATTTCTTTTTAGGCCGTAAAATGCAGAGGCACATAAGCTAGAATAATGGGAAATTTGATTTTCCTATGTGGTATGTATTTGGTTCTAGGAGAAATTCGGTGGCATTGAGAATACAGAATTGGAAGTGTCAGAAGGTTGTCTGTGGTGAGTTTTAAGCTCATTAAAGTTTAGAACACAGAAACTAAAAAAAAGTATATATAATATATATAAATATAAATATATTTTGTGTCCATGATGTTAAGTGTAAATAAATACCGTAAGATACGTAAATTAAACATACCCTCATTTACACTACATGTATGTGTTGTGTGTATGTATGTACAAATAGTATTGGTCAATTGTATTTGTATATATATCTGAAAGTGTTCACTATGTTACCAAATGACAAAATTACAGAAAATGTATATTATTATATATTTTCTGAGTTTTTAAATTTTTTTTAAATGAGCATGGAGCCCTTTTATAAAAAGGAGCAAGCATTGTAAAGTAAATCCATGTTTTTGGAGTCTTTTTGACAACAAACCGTAAAAGCTTGCAGAGTCAGGAAGGACGCAAATTGCTAACATTACCTGGGCTCTGGAGAAATAGGTCACAGGAATTGATTGGTTCCCCACCGCATCTCCTTCTCTGAAGTACCAGCTATTTTGAGCCAAAATTATATATGTGATCAATAAAGTGGCTGCAATGGTGTAAGCAAACAGATTACTCCACCAAGTCCTCTAGAGACAAAGTCTGATTATGCTTGAATTCTAAATTTGTATTTTATTTCAAATAGTTCCAGATAGTTCATGCACAGACAGTGTGGAAGCATGAATTAAGTTGACCACCAGCTGATCTGAAAGTTAACTTTTAATTATGAGGGACTGTTTGTTTATAGATAATGATTGCAGCACTCCAGGTCAATAAAATTGGCCAGTGCCATGTTAGGTGCTTACAGTTCCTTCACCATTTTATTTTATTTTTATTTCTTTAATTAAAAATTTTTTTATTGAAGTATAGTCAGTTTACAATGTTGCGTCAATTTCTGGTGTACAGCACAATACTTCACTCATATAGGAACATACATATATTCGTTTTCATATTCTTTTTCACCATAAGTTACTACAAGATACTGAATATAGCTCCCTGTGCTATACAGTATGAATTTGTTGTTTATCTATTTTATACATTGTAGTTAGTATCTGCAAATCTCAAACTCCCACTTTATCCCTTCCCACCCCCTTCCCCCAGTAACCATGTTTGTTTTCTATGCCTCTGCGTCTGTTTCTGGTTTGTAAATAAGTTCATTTGTCTTTTTTTTTTAGATTCCAAATATAAGTGATATCATATGGTATTTTTCTTTCTTTTTCTGGCTTAATTCACTTAGAATGACATTCTACAGGTCCATCCATGTTGCTGCAAATGGCATTATTTTATTACTATTTTTTTTGATGGCTGAGTAGTATTACATTGTATAAATATACTACAACTTCTTAATCCAGTCATCTGTCAATGGACATTTAGGTTGTTTCCATATCTTGGCTATTGTAAATAGTGGTGCTGTGAACATTGGGGTGCATGTATCTTTTTGAATTAAAGTTCCCCCGGATATATGCCCAAGACCTTCCCCATCTTATTTAATTACATGTATGTTCGCACAGAGGTTGGGGGTTCTGATGATTGGTGGGGGATCCTGTAAACTTCTGCATCTACTGGGTCCCATTCTCACTCTTACCTCTGGAAGAGTTCTGTAGCACACAGAGGCAGTATAGGATGTAGTCTTTGCTTTTTCTCAGGTTTCCTGCCTCAGGTTATTTTAATGATGTTCAGTTAGATATTTGACGATGGATATGATTATTGGCTTCCTTCAAATCCTAGCAGGATAGTTCTAGCAATTTTTAGTAATTAAGAGAAAAGACAACTCTCTATAAAAATCAGTTGCTACCACACTTTATGCTGGTTTGATTCTGGAAAGAAGCATAGCATTTTTAACATTATTTGGACTTTACATTTTTTTCTAACCACTAATCTGTTTTTAGGTTGGAGCAAATGAACTTGTTTCTGAAACATTCACTTGACTTAAAATCAGATTTGGTCCTCCAGAATCAAGAAAGCTGTGATTGTGGAAAGTTATCCTGCTTGAATAAGTACCTTTGTTTAACTCTTAACTGGATAAAGCCATGGTGGTCTCCAGAAAAGAAAACCATAGGTCCACTTTGATTTTTATGACTAATCTAACTGATAGTGGAAGGGGAGGACTATAGTTCCTTGAGATGTTATTCTGATGAAATAGTAGTCTGCTCCCTATCTCTGGCAGCTACCTAAGTGATCAATGGAAACATCCTCATAACTATTAGAAGAAAATAGACTTAAATGGAAAATTCTCATTCTCCTGCATTGGAAGAGTGACTTTTGTCTTCTGCCTGTTTTAGTTTGTGGTTAAGAGCTTGTGAGGAACAGTCCAAGAGCATAAAGGGCTCTCCCTTCATGCCCCTCGTCACATCTGCCCCTCCTCCAATTTCGTGTTCTTTCGTGAGAGAAGAAAAAGAAGGGAGTCTGGAAAATGATTCTACCTCTTGTACATGATGATGGAGTCAGCGTGACCCCTTCTGTATTCATTTAATAAGCAAATCTTTTGTTAGTGAAAACAGGAGAGCTTTTGTTCACATGAATTGTAACAGCCAAATGTAATCAGAAACTCAGTCCAAGAAGCAAAAAGGAAAGTAGTAATATGTCCTTTGAGCCCTACTTCAGATAAAAGCCAAGGCCTTTCCCAGGGCTTGGATTACAGTCTGTTTTGTAGATACTCATCTGTAGGGATGATACGGTTCCTCTTCTGAATATGAAGTAGTTGTTTTGGATGGAGTGGGCTAAGAGGATGTAGGACCTTCCTGGAGCGGTGTGTACTTCCAAAACTGGAGAGATTTATGGCTGTCTTTTTCCTGTAAACCCTGACTATATCCATTGAGATAAATGTTACATTAGAGTCAAAAGTCTATATTCTATTCTGAGGATGATTTGTTTTCTTTAACAGTATATATGATTAAACCAGAGGCAAAGTTTGATTTTTAGAATATGCCTTTATAGTAATATCTAACGTACCACAGAAAAATTATTGTGTGATGGCCACAGTGCTTACTGCCTTTCATCCATTTCTGTCTTTCATTTTTCCAACAGACTTGTGATATAACATTGACCTTTCTGTATACAGTTTAGAGCATTAGATGTTACACTACTTGGAGATGGTAGGAAATGGTAGCTGAGGTTTGAACCTGGTCTATGCCCTTAACTACTAACTGATTTCCTCCTACTGTATTCTTCTCACTGTGCTCTTCTACCTCTTCCATGGAATACTATGGATTCTCTAAAAAAAAAAATAAATAAATAAATAAAACACAAAACTTAGAAATGGAAGAAAGGTAGAGAAGCAGTCAAGGTAATAAAATGAGAATATGCAGGACTGGAGGAAGATTCAATTTTCCAAACTTAAATGTCTGTCAGAAATGGTTTATACAAGAATAAGAACCTTGTCTATATATTTTTTTTTTCATTCTTGCATCCCTAGCACCTTGTACAGTGCTTGGCAACCCAGTATTTTTAAACAAATCAATGTTTATATTGTAGCATCCATAAATTTACCACAATGTTTATTGTAAAAGATATAATAACAAAGAACAGAGAATAGTGATTTTGTCAATTCAAATAAAGACTGATGTATTAATCTTAAAGATTCAGAAATTTTGAATCAGGGCAGAAATAAATTGGATACTTAATCCAGTTTGCCCTTGTTATTCTTAAGTCTGTATTACGATTTTAAGAAATAGTCTGACATTATTTGTGGATACCTTCCTAATTAGATCCTGAAATTTCACATTGAGTATATTTTACAATTTATAAAATGTTAAGGGAAGGCAGAAAATCTGTACTTGGCAAATGAAGAAGCCAGTCTTTTTTTTCCATTAGGGGAAACAAATTTGTGAGAAATTGCATTTAATTCAATAAATCCATATCTTATGTTTCTCATGAAGATAGATAATCTGTGTCATTTTATGTTGTATAATTTTAAAAGATTGCTCAGATTGCTTCACTGCACAACTCCAGAGGGCACCATTCCTCCTGCAGTGAATCTGTGTGAATGATGCCCTGGGCTTAAGGGATGCCCTGGTTTCTCAGCTGTTGGCAGCTCTGCCTTTCCTTTTCTCCATACAGACTATTTAAGCCTAACCAATAGGTTCCTATTTTCAAAAAAGAATTTATCCAGGGAACTTTTTCCTTATTAATGTAATAATTAATTTCATTTAGTATTTATTGAATATGTATGTCAAATTTTGGACTAGAAGTTTACAGACATGATCTCTAAAAGCGATTTGCCAACTGTCAGAATGAAAAATACTAGACTGATGTGATAGTGTCTTTATCTGCAGATAAGATGTGATGGATGATTTAGTGGTACAGATACATGGAGGCATAGATATACAGAGATATAAATAATACATGCTTGTGCTTGGATAGCTAGAAATCAAGGCTATTATGATATTTTAAATTTGAGTCATCCACACAAAATTCTTTATTCCTCAGGTACACCCTTACCATTCACAGTAGTCAAAACTCCCTTTATCCATGGGGTTTCCAGTACTAGAAGATGCATGGAAACTGGCCTTTTCTAGGGTGTATATCCTTGACTTTCTTTAGCGATATGTGTAACTAGTGATTTCACTTGAATCAGCTATGGCTCTTTGTGAGCTGAAAATGACAGAAAATGCAATCCCAACCAATTTAAAGCACAAAGTAAGTTTATTGGGTCCTGTAACTGGAAATCCCAAGAGTGGTTTGGCTTCATGTAGACAGTGTTGCTAGTATTTGGTTTCCCCTGTTCCACCTTTTATTACACTTACTCTGGGTTATTTCCATTCTCTTGTGGCTCAAGATGATGGCATGAACTCTGGATTTAGATCCTCGTGTTTCACAAGCTCTGATCAGATCCTATGGCAAATCCAAACCAACCACTGTTGCAAGAGGGGTGTGAGGCTCTGACCAGCTTAGCTACCTTACATGCTCCAACCCTGAACTGGGATGGCTTCTCCAGCTGAAGACTAGCCACTGTACCTGAGAGAAGGGTGACTCCAGAAGTTTGAGTTTCAGTTACCAGAAGTGAGGTGAAAGGAATTCTGGGAAGCAGGAACAACAGATGTCAATCACAGAGCCCACAAAGAGAAATTTGACCTTCTTTATTCTTTGCCACAGCCAACACATCTTTTGTAATAAAAGTTGTCAACATGCTATAAAATGAGATGTCCTGTCTGCAAAGGAATGGCAAGCACAGCATTTTTAAGTTTTGATATTTCAGACTTATCAAGTCAGAGTCAAAAGGTTGGGTCAGCAGCCATTAAGCAAAAATGAATTTAGAGTGTAGAAAATGACAGTAAATTTTTATGACTTATTAAAAGGGTGAGGGGTGGGTGTTAAAATTTCCTACTATAGATATAAATCAAGAGTCTGAAAGTTTTACTGAAGCTTTTAAAATCATTACATGTAACTGTGCTAGTAATCATACCTAACATGTATTAGGTACTTCCTGTATGCCTGGAATTATACTAAATACTTTTAATCCTAACTTAATCTTCTCAGTAACCCATGAAGTAGGTTGTTATCCTCATTTTATAAATGAAAATGCCGAGGCTTGGAGAAGTCGAATAACTTTCTTAAGATCAGAGTGAGTGAGTAAGTAGTGAAGTTAGCCTTAAAATTTGGTTCAGTTTGAGAGACAAAAACTTAATCTGTGTCTTCAGCCTCCTCCTTTAACAGGAACAACCCATAGCAAGAAAAGCCTGCTTTTTGTACTGTCAGGGCAAATAGGAAGAACAGTGTAACAGCCTAGGAAGTATGTTTTAGGGGAGACCTTTATAAGCATGCAGGCAGGTGTGGAAGATGGCCAGGATGCTGATGAGTCTGGACAGTGGGAGATGAGAAGGTTCACATCAAAGAAAAGGGACATGATGACTTCGCCTATGTCTTAGTTCAGGCAGTTGTAACAGATTACCATACACTAGGTGTCTTAAATAACAAACGTTCATTTCTCACAGTTTTAGAGGCTAGAAGTTTGAGATCCGGGTGCTAGCAGGGTTCTGATGAGGGTCCTCTTCCTGGTTCCCAGTTAGCTGTCTTTGTACTGTGTCCTTACGTGGTAGAGAGGAGAGAGAGGAAGCAAGCTCCCTTGAGTCTCTTCATATAAGAGCACTGATTCCAACTGGCTCCACCCCTGTGACCTAATTTCCTCCCAAAAGCCCCATCTCCAAATACCACCACATTGGGTTTAAAGTTTTAACATGAATTTTGGGAACACACAAACATTCAGTCCATACCATTCCTCTTGTGAGAACTAACTTGTAGGTAGAGAATTACACTTACCCTGCCTAGAATGGTTGCTGGATATTTCAGGAAGACAGTTTGCAGATAAGGAAACACTTCTTTGCAATTACCCTTTGGCATATTCTGTTACTTCTGTCTACAGTGCTTCTCCATTCTGTTTACACGTCTAAATACAACGTGTCCTTGAAAGCTTGAAATGCCATTTATTCCACTAGGCCTTGCTTGATTCTCTTCACCATGGCCACCAAGTGAGGCATCTGCTTCCAGGAACTCCCAGAGCACTAAAACTTTCCTGTTCCTAAGACACTCACCACCCTTACCTCGTGCTGTCCTTTATTAATGTAGAAATCTGATCTCTGACTCCAGTCTGTAAGTGAGGACAAGTGCTGAGCCAGCTTCATCCATGAACCTTTCCAGGGTGCCCCATTCAGCCTTGCAGATGCTCAGGACACCTCCTGAAGTGGCCAGGCCAGTGAGACATGAGCTCTGTCCCTGGTCATCTTCAACAGAGAGCTGAAGACCATGGTTATGGGGGCAAATTCCTGCATTAGGTGGAAGACACATTAAATGACTTCTAAGACCCCATTCCATTCTAAGATTCTGTGGTATTTAGTGGCAGAATTTTATGCTTATTTTTTATTTTTTCAGATTGTTTTCAAACATTACTATACATCTGACCAAAAAAAAAAAAAATCCTAAATGAATGTCTAGCTCTTAAGTATCTAGATGTCTCTAGCTAGACAGAAATATTTTAGGTCATATAAAGCAAGATACAGATAATATAGAGTCCGTTACTATTTCTTACCTATCCCTAAGTAGATGATTCATACAAATTATATAGAGATAGAAATGCGATGTTAAGAAAAATACATATTATATATATGTGTTCTTGCATGTATGTTATATCCTTGTAGAGCATGTTCAGAGTTATAAAACACGTCTGCAAAAGTCATTCCATTTTATAGTTATATAGAAACTATATATACATATAAGCAAATGTTTGTATATATATAACAATATATGCAACCATATGTACATTTTATATCTATGTGTATATACAGTGCATATGTATTATACACACACACACCACCTTTACAGTAATTTATAAACATGACTTAATATTTGATGTTGCCATTGCCTTTTACCCTGGAACACAGCTAAAATAGTGCCAGGATTATTTTTCAGGAAGAATGAACTAGAGAAAGAGGAGAACAATGTATCAGAAGCTGTCTCATTCCTCCTCAAGTTTTCCATTACACCTTCTTCTCACTCGCTTTCCACCTCTCTACTTGTGGATCTTATCATCTGGTCCCAATGCACAAGTGCAAATTTAAAAATTTGAGTGGAGTGACTTCCGAAATCCAAAAAGCATAAAGAATCTTTCAAAGAGAGGAAAATTAGGTAAAGCAGTGTTACGGAATTTTAGAGCTGGAAACGATCTTGCCAACATCCACATACTAATTATGTTACCTTGGGCTAGGTAAGAATGAGGAAACTTCATTGTGCCTTGGAAATTCTGCTACTTTTACCTAGAAATGTCGTTTGGCTTTTTGAATAGCACATTTGGACTTTCTAAAATTAAGTAATGGTAGTTAGCTTGAGTCTAGAACCAGAGAGAAAAATTGTTGATATATTTGAAAACATCTTGGTAACCATGCAGATAACAGTTTAGTTTAGGTTATATCTATAGATTATGTTGACTTCCAAAGATATTTAATATCAATCTTTAAAATGTGATATAATAAGTAGATTTTAGAATATATCAACCCATTCAGAGTTCCATATATTTCTGTTCTCACTTCATAGAAGGCAGTTCTTCCCTTCCTATCTGAGGGTCCCACTCAGTCAAAATCTGTTTGAACAGCTCCCATTCTGAAATCCATTTTCTTTTTTCTGTCTTCTGTATGATGTGGGTTCATAAATGCTTCTCTCAAGTGCCTTTTCTTCCATAGTTGACTGTGGAGTCATTGTAACCTAATGGGTGTAACTGTATCTCATTGTTGATAAGAGCTCACTTAACAATTTTTGACAATATTTGTATTTCTAGCACCTAGTCCAATATTGAGCACAATGGAGACATAGTAAACACTTGATTAAAGAATGAATAACAGCATAAGGGGAGGGTATATAGCTCAGTGGTAGAGTGCATGCTTAGCATGCACAAGGTCCTGGGTTCAATCTCTAGTACTGCTGTCAAAAAATTAAAAAAAAAAAAAAAGTTAATCACTGAATTCCTCTTTATTATGGGGGAGGGTATAGCTCAGTCGTAGAGTGTCCATCTAGCATGCATGAGGTCCTGGGTTCAATCCCCAGTACCTCCATTAAAAAAAATATATACCTAATTACCTCCTGCCACAAAACAAATGACTAAAATAAAACAGCATAAGGGTTAAGGCAGATGGACTACCATAGATGCAATTTCTTTCTGTCAGCATTTAAATCCAAAGTATATTATGTCCTAAAGACAATAAGGCATATATATAAATATATATGTGTGTGTGTGTGTATATATATATATATATATATATATATATATATATATATATATATATATAGTGGAAAAAAGTGTGTGTGTATATATATATATATATATATATAGTGGAAAAAAGAAGAAATTTTGCCATTTGTGACAACATGGATGGACCTTGAGTGTATTACTCTAAGTTAAGTAAGTCAGATGGAGAATGACAAATACCATATGATTTCACTCATGTAGAATATAATAAACAAATGAAACAAAAATGAACACACAGATACAGAGAATAGAGTAGTTGTTACCAAAGAGGAAGTGGGGTGGGGGAAGGGTGAAGTGGGTAAAGGGGGTCAACCCTGTGGTGAAAGATGAAACTTTTGGTTGTGAGCACACTGTAGGGTGTACAGAAGTTGAATTATAATGTTGTACACATGAAACTTACATAATCTTATTAAGCAATGTTACTTCAATTTTTTTTAAAAAAGGGACATCATGTCTACATCTTTTGAGCTTTTCAAATATTGTAGCTTCTAATAGTTATTTGCTTTGTATTCATTCAGATTGTAATTTTCAAAATACAATTACACCATGTACTCACCCTGAAGTCCTTCATTAGTTGTAAGTGTTTTCCCAGTCTTTATCCCCAATAGAATTGGCCTAAATGTACAACAGCCTATTTTAAAATCTACTTTGCTGATTAAAAGAGGGAAATGAGCTTGCACTTGCTTGCTCACTCTCCCTAAAAGCTTATGAATCCATATACACTTATTTTACTGTACAATGTACCCAGTCATGTAGTGAAGTGTAAATATATTGCAGGCCTACCATGTGTAATTCACTGCTGGGTTCTTTGGGAGCACAGAGACAAATAAAATGAATTCTTCCCTCCAGGAGTCTAAATAGTATTCACAGAACAGATAAACTGCAAATAATTTTTTTGTTTTTGTTTTTGTTTTTGTTTTTGTTTTTGTTTCAATAAAAGGAGCACTGAGATACATGTTCTTTCAATGTTATGTACAGAGAGAGTGGTAGAACAAAGAAGGATAAAATTAATTCCTGTGGGTGGAATTTGAAAAGATCTTTAGAGGAAAGGGCATTTGAATTGAGCTTTGAGGTGCATGGTATAAACATTGTACAATATTAGCAGTATAGAGAAGGGAACTTCCAGGAAGAAGACATGTTTTGGTCAAAAGGCTGGAAGCAGCAAGGTTAAACACTATTCTTTGGCAAGATGGGAGATGGTAGAAATGGGGTGTGAGATAAGGCTGGAAAGTCAGATTTGGGTCAGAGGTTCTTGGTGAGCAGTGAGGGTCTTGCTTTCATTTCCCAGGCAGCAGGGAGAAAATGAAAGTTTTTGAGGGAAGGAGAAGAGTTTTCAAGAATCAGAGATATTAGCATCAATGGCCAGTGACTTTATAGATAGGAGGAAATTTGGTAATTTCAAAAGGAAATGAAATGCTGAGACGTAACTCTTCTCTTCTCACTCAGTGGGACCAGGGAAAGCATGTGAGGTGCCTAGGGTGTGATTTAAAGGAGGCACTCATTCTAGGGCCATGCCAGTGCATGAAATGGTGCCTTTCTTACTTTCACGAGTTCTGGCCCTGCCTGGAAGATTAAGTTGGCATCACTGTAAGAGACACTCATCCCATTTCCTGTGAGAACTCTCTTCCTGTGTGTACTCGCAAAGTGATCAACTGGATTCTTTCCTTGGGCCACAGTTTTCAATTTCTGTAAGGGGAGAAGGCTAATTTGCATAGAAAAGTTGCACTGCAGAAGAGAAATTATAGTGAACCACCAGGCCAATTAGGAAAAGAAAGTCTTACTCTCTGTGAGCCTGAAGCTCCCATTTATCCTGACTGGGTGTGTGTAAGGATTCCCAGGTCTTTGTCATTTTGACTTCTTTCAGCTAGATTTTCAGCTTGAGGTAGAGAAAAGGACATCTTCAACTGATTGGTGATGAGCACCTAACTCTGAGCCATGAATTTGTGTCAGTGGTCTATTACAATAATCCAAACTTATCATTCGTTTTTAAGGTTGCTGAGAAAGGAGGAAAAAGTTGCAATTAATCTTTTCTTTTTAAAAACCAAGAAGTATTTGCTCAATGATGGCTGAGATCCCTTCACGTTACTGCTAATTCATTGTTGACTGCCTTGTGATACCACGTACAATCATAGATTCTTAGAGCAGATTTTATTTTATAAATACATTGTATGGTCCATTGTTAAAATTAGTGTACATTACATATGACCATCCAGTCAAGAATATCTACTCAACTACAGTCAGCCAGCCTGTTCCGCATCCATGAGAAACAAAGAAGATAATCAGGAGGCACCTAGCACAGCATTGGCACGTTGTCGGTCCTCAGTCAAACACTGGCTCACTTTCTTCCCTGCTTTCAAAAATCTCCTTCCTCTGTAAAATCACTCTCACCCCGACAGACTTGGTTTACATTGCTTTACTTCAGGATTCCGCTGCTAAGATAATTAATTACTTTAGATAATTTTTCTGATGTATTGTTTGCCCCTCTTATGCCAGGCAGTTGATTGGTTTGATTGATATTTTACCACTACTTAGAAGGAGAGGTTGGTTTGAATATATATATACACACACACACACACACATACACATACATATACATATATACACACACATGTACACATACACACACACACATAAACCCATTCAATTCATAAGTCTACTAATTCCAAAAACAACACATAATGCATAAAGTAATAGTCATTAAAAACAGGGCTACATTTACTCCTTTTCTTTATACATCCCCATCCATTCAAAACAGTGCAGCGTGCAGTCAGAGCATTGTGATGTTTACAGTTTTGAAATATGTGACTGTTAGGATTGGCTCACCCAGTAAGATTCAGAGAGAGAGGCAGGGTGAAGATGGGAAAGAGCATGGGCTTTGAATCAGTAAGGCTTGGGTTTAAATCTTCTATCAATCAGCCTTGTGGCCTTGAGCGGGTTGCTTCCTTTCTGAATATTTGTTTAAGATATTAAATTGCCCACCCCACTGCAATGCTATAAGTATTAAATGAGATGATGTATGTAAATCATTCAGTGTAGTTCCTGATCTATGGTTGGCGCTCAATAAATGGTAACGATAAATGACATTGATGACAATTTTGTGAAATTATTTCCATCTCATACAATCACTCAGCCACTTCAGTTCCTCTATATTCCAAGGGATTTACTTGGAATTCAGACTCATACCTCCTTTATGTGTTCAATGGATTGTATGAAATGGATTGCCTGTCATATCATCTGAATGAAGGCTGTTCTTTAGAACACACACACACAGATACTTGAAAGATTTCCCCATTCAGGACAAGCTAGAAATCTCTGCATGAAATCTCCATGTAAAGACAATTTCGAATTGTCTTCTAAGCTGTTATCTGTCTTGTTCCTGCCTTTTCAATTCCTTCCTGCTCTCCCCAAATCTCTTACAACAAAAGTAAAATTCAGTACCTTATTGTGTTTTTATAAGACTTTTCTTGCCTTCACCACCACAGACATTACTGTTCCTGGTAAACCCACTCTCAGTGGTTATGTTATTAACCTTTATGACTTCTTTTCCCTGACACAGATCATTTTAATTCCAATAACAACCTGTTCTTTCTTCTTTGATTTGACAGGGGATCAGGCCATATAAGATCACATAATCCACTAAGAATCATAGACCATTAAAGCTGGAAGGCATTTTATAGGGTATCAGTTCACTTTGTTCTTTATACACGGGGTGAAAGGGAAGTTCTAAGAAGTTAAAGCATGTTGTGAACTGTCATTCAGTGTCTGAGATTTCTGTCTTGAACCAAACATAGATTTCCTTTATCTACCTAGAATGAAATTAGAACTCAGCTCTAACTTACTATTATGGGCATCCTCTCTTGTGTTAGTAAGTATTACATGAAAAGACATTATAGAACAGTAAAATTATACAGACTTGTTGACAAGGTAACAGTCCATCAATGTGAGGAAAACTGACATCATTTGAATGGTGTCCTAAGTTTTATTTTTGACATCAGCCATTTGGGTATCTATGCAAGTGATCATCATTAAACACCAGGGGAATTTCCCTTAGCATATTTGATATATTTCCATGGTCCTTGAGACTGGCACTGGGGTTGAGATTATACAACTGTACAACTATTAACTAAACACACAGTTAACTAAATTGATATTTTAGGAACACTGTTATATCTATAACATTCATTAACCAGGTAGATACACTTTTTCTGCATTCTTTCCAATAGGATTTATTTTAAGACTTCAATTGATGTTGTTACATCTGTGCAGGGACATAAGGCTTTGCTAGTAGAAAAATTAAAAGGTTGATGGATAGGCAGATGTGACTTTTATCTTATTCAGAATCATCCCAAATTATAACTCCAGTAAGTCAGTGTGGCAGCATAGTGAAGGAAAGAGCCAGAATGTAAGACAGATGTTTGCACTTTCATTAGAATTGCTTGATACCAAATCAAGGCTCTCTGAGTTTGGAAAAACCAATGGTAATCATTTCAGAAATAGCTTACAAAGCATGTCGTTAAATTAACTCTCTTATTTCTAAGTGCTCCCACATGTATGTGTGCGTGTGTGTGTGTGTGTGTGTGTTTCAAATAACAGTGACATGAAGTGTTTTCATTTAGATACACTACCAAAGATTCTTCTCAATGAAAGTTCTTATTTTAAGCTCACAGTTGCTTTCTTATCAGTGCCATAAAATTTTCAATAAAAGACTCTTGGCATCTTACAAGTCTTTCCCTGATTACCCTGAGTCCCTCAAAGACTCTCCTTCTTTGAACCCTTATATTTAATACTTGTTAAGCATTTTTATGTGCTGGGCACTGTTCTAAGCATTTAATCCTTTCAATAGTTACTAGAGTTATTCTTTTTATCCTATGTTTAAAGATGAAAACACTAAAATACAACTGTCAGCTTGTCCAAAGGCACCCAGTTAGTGAGAGGTGAGGCAGGAGTGGAATCCAGGCATAGCCCTCTTCATACATTTGTTCACTATTAATTACCATTTACTACATTTGTTCACCATTAATTACCATTCTCTGGGACTGTATCCTGTCTTTCCAGGTAGTTTGTTAATGCGTTACAGGCAGTGTTCTTCCTTATACCCTTAAAGGTAGAGTAAATTTTGGTTTGCTAAAGACCAGCTTAGCTTCACTCCCAGAAGACTGAGGGTAGAGGAGGTGCCCTGGACTTGCTGAGGTTTGAGCTTAAAGGGGCAGTCCTGCCTCCAACCACATGGCATTTCCATTCTCTTCCCTCATTTTCTCCTAATCTTTGGTTTTATCCTTTGCAGGTGCAAAGTTGACTCCAGAATGTGTATATAGAAGGAATTTAGTCATCCCTGCAGGAGAAGGGACTTTAGAGACTTTCATGCCTACTATGCAAATACAAGGCCAGCTACATAATTTACTAGGTCTAGTGCAAAATGAAAATGTGTAACCTTTTATTCAGAAAGCAGGAAAAAGTGTATTCCTTTCTTCTATGGTCTCTGTCTCAACCTGTCTGATTAGTTTTTATTTGCTCTTTAATGTTGCGCTCCCTCAGGTATGGGGAACTCACTAGGCGAGTGCACTCCTGACTGCAGTAGGGAGAAGGGGAGAGAGCAATTGCTGGGTGGTGTTGTGGTTGGAGATGACCAAGAATCCACCCCAAGGAGGCAGCGGGAGATGGAACTGGGGTTGAGCCCAGGCTCTGGAGGCCCAGCACATCCTTCAGTGTCCCATTAGACCTCACTTACTGAATACAGATTCAAAATAAAATTACAAAGAAATTCAAGATGGCATCTGCAGAGTTAACTCCCAGGGGTGGGCTCCCCTGAAGAGCAGTGGTTGCAGGACCATGAAGCTGGCTGTTTATACATGTTTATTTGGTATGACTTAGGGGTCAGAGCTGATGGGGAGTATGGCTGAAGCCCCTCTAAGCTACCTCTTGCTCTTGCCACTGTTAAGGTGATAGCATCCTTTGAGGTGGTTATTGCTGTCTCATTCCAATGATTAGATTGCAAATCTTAGAGGGCAAAGCATCTCCTCTCTGTCCTTATGAGCTCTACCAAGGTGACCAGAGGACCACTGGGAGTAATGTGAGCACTGTGGAAAGTCCATTTCAAGATGGACCAGCCTTCGCAACCCAACAGAAAGGACTTGTACCACTTGATGGACAGCAGGGTCTTCACGTCCATTGGACTCACTGAAAAACGTTGTCGACTACTAAGCAAGCTAAAGAGGGAGCAGATGGATGAAGTTTGCATAGCCAAGCACTGCACTCCACTGGGAAGACTCACATGCATTTTTAATAAAGAACTACTTACTTTTCAGCTTATCTCCAAATGGTACAGTCCTGAATGTGCAAACTGACAGGAACTTTCAAAATCATCCTTTTCCAGCCAGGCACTTTACCAAAGAGAAAAATGAGGCCTGGGGAGGTGCCTTGATTACAATTTTCATTTGGGCTGGTCTTTCCCTCAAAACCTCACACAAGTGTTTTGGGACAGAAGCCAACCTGAGGGAACAGTTCAGAGTGCCACCCTCTCAATCATGTCTTCACTCCAAACCCCAACTTGTCAGTGTCCACAGATGATGCAGATAAACTTTTTCCTGCCTTAGAGAGCATATTCTTTTTCCACATTGTGCCTGATTCAGGTGTTCTGTACAATGTTTTGTTTCAGGAAAATTATACTCAGAGACTGAGATTGTTTTTGCCAATATTTTATTTAACAAAGATTCACCGTAGGAATTAAGTTCCACAAGCCAACAGCATACGGGATAATGTCTCTTAATAAGCCAATAAAGAAATAACATACAGTAAACCAAAAAGAGATTAATTACACTCTTGTTCTAGGGAAGGGGAGATGACAGAAACAAAGGCCAAATTTAGTTGAGGTGTACCTTTATCTGAGCTAGTACTCTGGGGAAGCAACTTAACCACTAGCTAATGTCCAGTTGCTGGCAAAAACAAAGTCCACTGTTGCTGGAGCACATTGCTAGGGAGTGATGGTGCTGGTTTGGCAGGGCGAGATGATCTTCGTGGGGCCCCTACACAGCTTTCACCACAGCTGGTAAAAGGGAGACCTTTACTGAGGCAGGAGCTAATGCCCTGAGGTCTTCCGAGAATTATTAGATCAGCAGCAAAGAGCCACCTTGCACAGACTGAACACTTTCAGATAGTCCTTGTAAATTCTGAGCATTTATAGTCTAAATGTCCTCTCGCCATGCTTGCTTCTTCATATGCTCTTACTGATAAACCCTCAGTGGTGCCCCTCAGCAGCTGAGCTACTGAGTACTGGTCAGCAACCACAGATGTAGATAATGATATCCTGACACACAATTTCACTTTTATATCAAAACAACTCATAAAAACAACTTCTTTTGTGTCTTAAAAAAGTGGATTTGAAATCATACTATTAACTGAAAAAAATGCACAACTTAAAAGTTGAGAGTTATGTTTTATTCGAGGACTTTACTGAGGACTATAGCTGGGAAATCAGCCTCTCAGATAGCTTCTAGGGACTATTCCGAAGAAGTAAGGGAGGAGCCAGGATATATAGGAGTTTTTGTTGGGAAAAAATATATATAGTTGAACATCAAAAGATTACTGCTAATCACAAAGAAAACAGACATTTCAGGTTAGTGATTTTAGTGCTTTTCTATGCATGGGAAGAAGCAAGAGCCTGAGCTCACTGAAATTACTGCTTTGATTTGCATCTTAACTATCTAGGGCCAGGATCCTGTTTTTCCTCCATCCTGAATTCCCCTCAGAATGCCCTTGTGGGCGGCGGTTGATGGCAGGCATTAGTTTTTTACCAGAATGGCAGGCAACATTCTTTGTCCACAGTATCAAAGCACTACAGAACACCCACATACCCACCACCAACTCTGATGGACACAGTGAAACATTTCCTTTCCCTTGAGATGTTTGGATTATACAAACAGAGCCCTCACCAGGCCAGCACAGAGGTGTCTCTTTTTGCCTCCCCAGGAATTCAAAGTGGATGTGAGGGTACACTATTTAGGTCTGATGTGGAAAGACAGGTTTTCTCTCTACTGAGCTGGACAGTGAGCGCCTTGAGGATTCTGAAGTTGATCCAGACTCAGTGGGAAGGTGGATCTTGGCCTTTGGCAGTGGTTTTCTGGGTGTCACGACAGAAAGGGTGGTACTTCTGCCACTTATTTCCTTTGTACTGGCAACTGCACTTACTCTGGATTTCTACCTGGATTTGTTATGCTGTAAATTGAGGTGCTATTGGAAAATATTTTAGCTGAAATTGTAGGCTCATAGACAAAATTTTATAACAGGCTTCTCCATTAGATCCTTCCAGCAGAAAGCCTCTCAGCATATATCTAAAGAAGCAAGATGATTAGAGGAAGGTCCTTTAGGTAATCTCTTTAACATTACAAACTCTTATTTAATAGAATATTATATCTACACATATGCACATAAGTCTAAATACTTTAAAACTTTTTAATTATGGTGATTTATGTTTTTAAAATTGTTGAAGAAGTAGTACAGTTTTTGGCAAAAATTTTTAAGAGTACAGGAGGGCATGCAATGAAAAATATGATGACATCTCATCACCAATAATTAATTCCAAATTCTCCATCCCAAGGGGCAATTACTGTTAAAAATTCTTTCTTTCTGAAAATTTGCTGTGTATCAACAAAAGTATGTGTTTATACACATGGGAAGATACTTTACATTTTATTCTGTATCTTGCTTTTTGTTCATGTAAAATTATATCTAGGAGACAGTTCCACATCAGGACAAATAGATCTGCTCATTTTTAGCATTAACATATATTTCCATTTCAAAGATATTTCTTAATTTATGTAACAAATCATCTAAAGAGGATGGTTTCTAGATGTTGGCAATTACAAACAACACTGAAAAAAATCTCATAAGTATGTTTTTGCCCACATGTACACATATATGTATAAGATGATTTCTCTAGAGGTAGAGTTACTGACTCCAAAGATATGTGGGCTTAAAAATTTAAATATTTCCAAACACTCTGAGAAGTTTGTGTGACTGGTTAGCATTTGAAAAACAGTGATGGAATAGAAAAGGACAAATATAAAGCTAAAACAGATGACTATAAATTTAATTAATATATTATAACATACTAAAAAGCATAAAGGAAATAGTAATTTAAATGGAATCTAAAAACAACAAGTAGTTTAATTTATCAAACATTTGTGCCTATTTTATCCCGAGCAGTGTTAGATGGGTGAGAAAGAACTGGAGGGTGCGAGGAGGAAGATGGACACAGGTGAGTGTGGCTATGTGCCTGTCTCACTCTTATGGGGGTCCCCAGACCACTAGTACAGGCAGCTGTGGGTAAAAATATAGCTGTTTCAGAAGCACAGATGAAAAGGTTTTAGATAGGTATGGTGTTGGTGGGGAGAGGGCTCATGTTGACAATACTTTTTGTACCTCAACTATCTTTGTGCTTCAGCCTATAGCATTTATGTACAATTTAGGAAGAACTGATTTATGGGCTGCTCCATGTTTAACCATGGGTTGAATTCCAAAAGTTCGTTTTTAAGTCCCTTTGGAGCATAAACGTACCTTTCCTCGCAGAAACATTGCCATCAGTTGTTCCGGTTCCTAAACCATCATACAAAAGGAAATCTTACCCACAGTGTAGCAGAAAAATTGTGCATGTATGGTTAAAGAAGACAACAATATTGTGATAAAAACAGGGAAGTAAGCAAAAGACAAAATAATTTAAATTAAGTAGCTTACTGTCAGTGCCTGCACTTGAAGACAACCAGGTTTAGTTGGAGGAAGATGAAAAGATCTGGAGATTCCAAAAGACACTGGCTTCCGAAAGGCAGGGGCCTTAGCAGTTAGCCAATCCATCCTAATTTCTACTTTTTTGTCCTTTGCACTGCCTTTATTTTGTGATTCATGGAGATGGATCAGAGGGAGAGGTTTTCCTGAGGTGAAAAGGAAAGAGTAGAAAGAGAAGTGAATTCAAGTAGGGTGTGTATATCTATGTCAGAAAGAGTTGTCCTGAAATGTGATTGAGGACTGTATGAATAGTCAGGTGATGAAGCTTAGAGTTACACGGTTCTACAGATTGCCCAGGAGGTCATGATGTGTGTCCCAAATGCCTTGGCTGATCTTCAGAGGGAAGGTCGCTTGGTAGTGCTTGCTTGAAACCAATGGTTCTCAACCCTGGAAGTTCTTCAGTCATTTGGAAATGCAGATCCCTGGCATCAATACTGGAGATTTGATAAGGAATTTCTGTTTTCTTCTCCAAATGCATAAGGTGTCTAGGTGATTTCTGATCCTCGGCCAGGACTGAGAACCACTACAGGGTTGGACTTCATAGCCTTGGGTGAAAGGGACAAAAGACTATATATAATCTCTTCTTCTGGCCAACTGTTTGTAGTATATGGAATGTTTATTTGTATCTCAGGAAAAGTGCATTCTCCTCTTTTTGGAAGAGTGGAGGGTGTGAATCCTCAGTTCCTGGAGACAGGATGGTAAACAGGGCAGGTCTCTGCAGTCTTTGAGTTTATGTTCAGGTTCTTGCTCTATTCAGTGATTCTGATAAGTGATTCTCAGTCACACTGCACTTAATGCCTGGGCTCCATTCACAGATGTGACTCCTTGATTCCAGGAGGGGACTCAAACACTGATACCATTTTAAATCTCCCCAGGCGATTCTCTATAGTGGAAGTGTTGAGAACCTTGTCTAGATTTACATGAGACTGAAGAGGAAACAGTCTCTCTCCAGTTTTTCTCCTCTCCCAACTCCCAGCTCCCCTCCCCTTCCCTCCCCTCCTGGAATTCCGATGTACAGAAAGATGCTAGAACTGTCAGAAATTTTTGAGATGAGGAGAGGGAGTATGTTGTTCATCATACTAAGAAGTGGAGAATGCTAAGAACAACAGAACAACGATCTTCAGTGACCCCCAGAGGCTTTTCCCAAATGGAGTGGCACTCCCTTTTCCACTGGATAGTTGCTGCAGGGAACTCCCTACCCAGTCCGGAAATCTTAAGAGCAGATAAAAGCTTTTCTCTTCTTCTCAAGAATGACTACTTGACCCAGTAGCAAATTAGCCCATTTAAAAAAAAAATTTTATTTCAAAGATTTTTTTTTTATTGAAGTATAGTCAGTTTACAATGTTGTATCATTTTCTGATGTACAGCATAATAGGTCAGTCATACATGACATACATATATTCGTTTTCATACTCTTTTTCATTATAGAAACAGACTCACAGACATAGAAAGCCATTGTTTTTTCTATAAGATTTAGTGATGTGCTAGTAAATGTTTAACAACCAGCTCTGGGAAGAAGCAGAATTCATGATTGGTAGCATTTAATAATTGCATGGTATAAATACTCTCCCAAGGCTGATTTCAAGCTGACAGCAGTTAACTCACTTGCAAGGGTCGTGAAAGCTGAACAAGTAGCAATCCTAAGCCGGCAGTTGCCAGCACAACACTAGGTGTATCTTACACCCACCCACCCCACATTCCAATAGTCTTTGGTTTTCCATAGTTTCTTTCGCATAAACGTACCATTGGCTCTTTATTGTATGTAAGTGATACTTCAATCAAACAATACAACATAAACCAAAATGAAAGATTGAGGCTAAAATTTTGTTCCTTTTGCCACAGTTGGTGATTTCCATCTCTTCCCTTTTGCTTTTCATTTGTAGGAACAACTTACCTTGTTGCTAGTTAACATGTACTCTGAAGACTCTCCATTGCTAAAGACATCACAATTTAAAAAGTGTATAGTATTTCTATTCTGAGACATCTTGTTATAAAACTTACGCCCAAGGAGCTACAGTTTTCCTTAAGGCACAAAACAAAAATTATTTTAATATTTGCTTTTTTTTCAAAATTTAAATAAATGGCCCAGATATTAGTTATGGTTTATTTATGATCCACAAGGCACTCATTAGATGACTTTATGAAGTTGACTCATAATGTGGAAGCCTAAAAATAAAACAGAAGTATATTTAACTTAAATCTATCAAGTAGTACAGGAGAGCTGTGATTGCTTTGTGGGCATTTATTATCCAAATCTCCATGGAAATAAGGTTGCCTAGGGAAGGAAAGATGACTATATCATGCAAATACTCACAAATGACTGACCACTTATAAAATTAGCCCCTACACAAACTACCCTCTCCACTTGACATCTTGTCTGTTTAAACACTGAACAAAATGACTGCAAACTGTCTTCAAAGTGAAATTGGAAATCCTTGAATATGCAGAATTTCTTTGAAGGGAGTGGTGGTGAATGGCTTGAATCTTGTGCAAAGCCATAAACAAATGATGGTCTGGTTGAATCAGCTGAATCAAGCAGTGAGACAGAAAAGAAATCTGAAGTTGAAGACATGACAGTTTCTTCAGAAGTGAATTATTCAACTATCGAAATACTGAGAGAGGCCTCTGCAAAATTTGATAGAAGTTTTTGCCAAAATGGCTAACTTAATAAGGGCGCTACAAAGAATCATGTAATTTTGTTGGGAAAGTTAGCTACATTCCCATCCACCAAAACAAACAAACAAACCAAAAAAACCCCAGAAAACAAAAACAATTATAGTAGAGCCATTTGTTCTTAGAAACAATAATAGGCTAATTCTAAAAATCAGCACACAGATGCAGTTATTATTTAGTTTTTGACATATAACATAGAAGATATTTTTATAATTTGAATTTCATTTTTCCTGGGTACAGTTCCATTCAGACTTTTCATCCTCCTTATTTGTAATGGAATATTTTTTCTTGCTTTAAATAGGGTCATTTCAAGTTAGCCTTTTCCAGGTAGTGGTTATCCTTAAATAACCATGATGATGTACTCCTGAATTCAATCTAGAACTTGCCAGGTCCCTACTTTCTTAGTAATGAGGGCAACAATAATAATTATTAAAAATCTGCCATGCTCTTTTCTGTTGTAATTATGTACTATTCTAAGCACTTAACAAGTGTCACCTCTTTCAATCCTTCAAACAACGCTGTGAGGTAGAAACATTTATTATCATTATTTTAGATGTGGAGTAACTGAAGCAAGAGGCTGGAAGTTAACTTGCTAAGGAGGGGAGGTGACACAGGTTACCTGATGCTGGAGCCTGCTGCCAATGCTTACCAGTGACATAACAGGGCCAAGAGATACCAAACCCTCAACTTCTCGAAATCTGATGGTAAAGTGTCCAAAAGTCGTATCCTCACCTACTTTAAAACATAAAGTAAGTATTACATTAGGTGGAGTAAACAAATATCTCTACCAGGAAATCCTCTCCCTAGTAACTGGCTTATTTGTGTACTAATCAGAGTTAAAATGCTGCAAGAAACAGCTGCACAGACTGCTTGCCTCATGTGCAGAAAAATATTGTACAATATTTGGACAATTACTTAAAAAAGAGGTATACACGTTGCCTGTTCTGGTAGTTGCTGGAATAGAATTAATTGCAGGCTATTGAATTACATTGTTAACAGTAATCATGGTGCTGCTGGCCTATTAGTCAGATGGAGCAAAAAGCATGTTGTAGTTCTTAAAGTTATTATTATTATTTAAAAGCCTCACATTAATAGAATCAAAAGATGTATCCTTTACGTAGAAGAAAAATGGTCCATCAAAGAAAGTTTACATTAGAACAATTTTATATGACAGAAGCATACTCTTTTCCTTAGATTACTGGCTTTCCAACGTTTTAATACCTAGTTACAGAAGTAAAAATCAAGATAATCATAAATGCCTTTGTGTCACTATAAAATTCAGCCTCTCTTTTTCAGCATTATCTCAGCATTTTTTTGTCTGGGTTTTTAAAAGTTAATTCGTGCATCATGGAATTCCTGCCATGTATAAGCTGCCAGTTTGAAAAGCAAAGCTCTCTGCTTTAATATTATGTGACACAAGAAATAAGATTTTCCAAATAAGTTGGTTTATTGTTCATTGATGATCTGTGGAGTGGAAGAGGGAAACACATTACATCTCACTTTAAAATTGAATTCAAGAAAATATAAATGGATATATTGGAACATGGGCATTAGTCATAGCTACATCTCTGGCCAGCAAAATTAAAGCAACTAGATAATGTCAGAGGTGAATCACTGATGAGACCTCTGTACTTTCTCAAGCTCAGAACTGGGAAGTTAAATGAAGGGCTGAGAATACGTTATGATACAGTATGTTTCTTTTCAAAAACTAGTAGTCTTCCATTACTTTGTAATGAGAACCATATTACATACCCAGTTTTCCTTTTTGCCTCAACTTCCAAGTTCAGAGGCATAATTTTGGCTAGAATAAGGATCTTGCATTAAGCCTGTATTTTTTACTGTTAAGTCTCACCCTTCCTTCTACCCTTTCATTCTCATCCTTAACTATTTCAATTTCCCTTTTTAGTCTTTTGTTCAGTTTTATTTTTGTCTTGTTTCTGTGCATTATACTGTATATTGTTTTAGTTTTTTGCAAATTATTTTAAATCCTTGAAGAGACAGTGTAACTTTGTGAGCTCTGGAGTAAGACTGCCTGGATCCAGATCTTGACTCTGCCACTCAAGATCTGTGTAATCTCAGGCAAACAACTGAACTCATCTGTCATTCATTTTTCTTATCTATAAAATGGGGTAATAATGATACCCAACTCCTAGGGTTATTGTAAGGATTAAATGAGTTAATATACGTTTAGTACTTTAGAAGGGGGTCCAGCACATGGTAGCTTTTCCATTTTATATGTAATATGAGTAAGTATTAGCTATTGAAGAGATGGATGGCCAGACATGCTCTAGGGGAAGAGAAATAGGCAAATATAAGATAAAATGCTTTGTAGAAATGATGATGGGTTTAACTAACTTTAACTTAAAAAAAGAATCAACTGATGATGACTCTGAAAACAGAATGTGGTCCTGATACTCACCAACTGTAACAGCAAATGGAGAAATCTCAAACACTGTAGAAGCTGTCATTAATGAAGCCATTCCATAAACTGCTGGAAACTAGATCTAAAATGTTTGAGTTTCCCTGTATAAAGACATCAGGATGGACACTTTTTTTGTGACATTATTTTCAATTATTTCTTCTTTGAAGTTATGTCTTATAGTTCTGGGCCCCAAATTCTAAGATTGCAATCTTATTAAGAGATTAATCCTACCTAATCAAGAGATCCAGCCCTCCACCCCAAATTAAAATCCCATTTTCTACTTTTTCTTCTTACCTCCTCCTTTCTTTGCTTTTCGGGTACTAAGATCTCTGTGGTGACCCTTGAAGGGGTAGAAGAGAGAGAAATACACCTCACATTTCTCAATTCCCTCTGCTTGAACCTATCTGCTAGAAGCTAACCTGCATCCTCATGCCATAAGCAGGTAGTAATGCGCCCCATACACTGCAGGTTCAGAGGACTTAAATGAATCTTCCAACGTCTTAAATTTAGTGAGTAGCAGAGTTGGATTCAGACCCTGGTCTGTGTAGTAGTAAAGCTCATTCTCTTATGGATACGGCCTGTTTTGTATCTTTAATCACCCTGCCACGGAGCCTGCGGATAAAGATAGAGCTAAAATACGTTAATTCGGTCTTCTTAATTAGGAATCAGCTGCAGTGGATGTAGCGTTGAGGGTTACAATTCCATGTTGTAAATTTTGGAAGAGAGATTTTCCTAGGTAGTTTAATATTGTCATAATGATAGTCCTGTGGCTACAATCTTTTCACAGCCTCTCATCCTTTATTCTTTGTGACCCTTCCCTTTCTTGATTACCCATAGCTCATTTCCTAAAACATTCTCCTATATAAACCATCTTTATTAAGTACAGGCTATGCTTTTGTAACCCAGAGACCCAAAACTCTAGTGCCTTTAGCAAGAGAGAAGTGTATTTCTCTCCCACATAGCAATCCAGGACGAGCAAGCAGCTCTGCCATTTTCAAAATTTGGCTTTGAATTTTGACACTTTCCAAGGAAGTGAGAAAGAGGTTGGCCAGGAAGGAAATGGCTCTGAAATGGCATATTACTGCCACTCACATCTTGGCCCAGACTCATTCATACAACAAAACTAGTTACAGAACTAGAGAACCTGCTAACCAAGTGACTGTGGGGATAGACGTTCTTCTGCCAAAAAAAGGAAAGGAAAACCCATACCTGGGCACAGTCAGTGGTCTCTGACTCATTACCCCCAGACTAAAGACCTAGACTCCTCATTGTCTCTTTTATTGAAGATGACCTAGATTCCAATGCCTCTATGGTGATCTCTCACCTTAGTTATTCACTTTTTTCTCTGGAGACTTTAGGGTTATATCAACCTTAGAGCTGAAAAGAAATCTTCCAAGGCAACAGTTAAGATCTTGACAAAAATTAAAGTCTGTATATCATAAGCCCATCGGCTGAGTTGGAAAATTGTCCAGCCCCTCGCCAGGATGGAGAATGCTGCCTGTGTGATGGGAAGAATGGGATTTCTGTTCATATTAACTAGAGACACAGATTTATATTTGTAGTATAAAAAGGCAATAACTACACTGCAAAGAAAATTTCTGAGTTGGATACCTCTTTTACTCCCTCCCCAAACCTCATTATTTAAAAAAAAAAAAAAAGTGACTAGGTTGTATGTTGTTATTTGCATGGATATCAGTTGACAGTGCGTATATGGCAACTTGGGAGTTTTGCAAATGTTGTCCTTCTAAAATATCTCACTATGCTTTTGTGTTGTTTTGATTTTTTTTTTAAAAGAAAATACATCTGATAAGAAATCTGGCCCAAGAGAATTTAGAGAACAAAGCTTACAGAAATTGCAATGGATTTGTTCCACAAGCTGGGGCAAAGCTAAAAGCAAATGAAGCATGTTTCTCAGCTCTCTAACAGTCCTCTCTGTTTCAGTTAGAGTGCAGAGCTGTATAGCTGAACTTCTTGTAGCACCATGCATCATTCATGACCTGATGGAGTAGACAGAGTGCATAACAATCAATGCAGAAATCCCAGAAATTTGCTGCATGAATAAGTTCACCAGGAGGTTACAGACATCTCCATTTTGTGTTCTGCTGATCTAGGACATTACCCCCTCCCATTTCAGGAACAAACTACTGATAAATTTTAATCATAATACTTCATCTCGATATGTTTCCTCTTAATTTAAAAGTTGATTTGGGTGATGAGAGTTTTGGCAACTGATAGATTGAAATACAATGATTGTATGGTCAACACTTATTAAAATCTAAATTAAATAGAAAAACGGTAACTTCTTAAATTACTAGGCTGGTGGCTTTAAATCCACTTTTCTTTGCTTACAATAAATTTTGTTAGGGGAAGAGACTAAAAGGTATGCTTTTTTTAAAAAAAATTAATTTTGGTATAGAGGTCTTCCTGTTCCTACCTGCCTGTCTCTCCCTACCATGGGACCCCCCGTGGTAACCATTTTTATTACTTTCTCTATGCACTTACATGTAATGCAAATACATGTTCCCCTGCTGATCTCAGATACAAGGTACTAAGCAAGGTACTATATATACTGCTGTGTACTTTGTTTTTCTTACATAAGGCATCCTAGAGAGCTTTTGATAAATGTACATAAACAGCTTTGTCATTCTTTTATAGAGTTGCATACTTTCTTTTGCGTGAATGTGTCAGAGTTTATTTAACCAATCTAAGGGGCGCTATTTAGTTAAGTCATCAACCACTCTTAAGATAGGCATTATTATTCTGGATTTTCATAGAAAGCCAAAGCTCTGGGGAGCTTCTGTGTTGCTTCCATGGTGATATCTATCTTCCAGGGTCTGGTAGGTAGATTTGGATTTGTATTAATTACATCACCATGATGGAATCAGTAGTATCTGTTCTTAAATACTGGCTAGCCTTCTTAAGAAAATATCCTTCCTCCACAAGCTCACAAGTAAGTTTTCCTATGCCAGAGGTTCTCCACTTCAGAGCACAAGAGAATCATTTCATGCTTTTGAAAATGCAGATTCCTAGGCTACACTCTCATAAGTTCTCCTCAGCATGTCTGGGGTGAGTAGCTGGAACCCAGCTATCCCAGATGTCCCAACTCCATCATGGCCATTCACATAGACGTCCTGGTTGGCAATCCTCATTTGGACATACACCCCTGGAGGCTTTGCGGGCAGTGATCCCTCGGCCACACTTTAACATACAGATGTAGATAGTCTCTAGGGGCATATATTTTTGCATGGAGCACCATGCTTAGTAGTCAGCAGCATTCTCTGATCCCATTGCCACCTGGTTCTGTGTGTTGCATCAGGCTGGGCTTTGTTCTACAGAGCACTTTGCACCCTGGCTGTGTATAGGCTGCCTTAGATGCCAACGGGTGCAGCAAAGCATGAGGCTGAATATCTTTGGGACTGAGAAAGACTATAGTTCTCTGTGGCAAATTAGCATATAAATAGGTGCTGTTGGAGTCCCAAATCCAGAGTGCACCAGGAATTGAAAGTATGTGCGAGGGATTTAATTAGGAAACTCTTAAAATCTCCAATAAGACAGAAAATAGAGAAAATTTCAGTGAGAAAGAATTGCTTCCTGAACTTACCTTTCATCTTTTTCTTGTTTCCACCATAGTCAGGCCAGGAATTGTGTGAGTAAGACCATTTCTGTAGACTGACCACCATAGATGTCAGAGCTTGAAGGACCGTCAGAGATCAGCTAACATGAGGATTCTTAACCTGGAACCTCTAGAAGGGACCCTTTAACTTCTAGGAGTCAGTAGACCCCCAAAGTCATAAGCAAAGTGCAGTGTTGAAGGAGTTTCTCATCCCAGAATGATTAAGAACCACCAGTCTAGCCTAGACCCTTCATTTTACCAGTGAGAAACAATGATCCAAAGGATTGCAATGACTTACCAAGGTCACATAATTATTTGTGGCAGGGATGGGACCAGAATAGGAGACTCTTAATATCCAGTAATGAATAACTCCAAGACTTCAAAAATAATACATGAAGGTGGGCTACAAAGAGCCCTTGGCGAGGAACATGCCATTGTCAAGACCTGCAATCTTAAAAACAGAAAGTGTTTGCTGACGACTTGCTTTGTGCTAGCCACTGTCCTACACACTTCACATATTAATTCATTTGATTCTCATAATGACTCCATAAAGAACACTAAGAATGGATAAATTGTAGGAATTAACTTTGGGATACAGAGAGGTGAACACAGACTGAACATGGTGGTGAGATTAGATGAAAAGAGGGAACAGGGGCCAGGAGAGCCTGGCAAGGGGGACAGGCACATGGGAAAAGGATAAGGATAAGACACGTGGGAAAAGGTGGTCTGAAGAATAAAAGAATAAAAAGAAATAAATGCAGCCATGATTTCCCCACCTTAAAAATAGAAATTTAGTATCCTATTGTTCCCATCCCATTTTATTGATGAGGAAAAGAAAGTACAAGAAAGTAATTTATTTGCCAGGATTTAAAGTCCAGCAGTTTGTTTCCACAGCCGTGTTCTTCATCACTATGCTGTGCCATTTCTTTCTTTGAAATGATGACTAATGCCAACTAGGAGAATGAGCACCAAAGCATTTACAGGTCCACGTTCTCATGAAACATGAGAGAAGGTCATCTTGGCTCTGTTCCTGCTAACTTCTGCACTTGAACGTGAGCTCTAGAATGAAGAAACACCACTGAGATGTTTTCAATGATACAAGACGAGATGGTCCTATACTAAAATGTCAGCAGTAGTTATCTGTGAATTCTCCAGTATGTGCAGTTTTATTTTTTGCTTGGTGCTTTTCTGTTTTCCAAATTTTCTACAAAGTATACTGCCACTCTAGTAATCATAAAACAAGCAAATATTATTTTAAAAATATTCTACGTAGTAAAAGACACCCAATATTTCATTGCCTCCTTTTTGTCTCAAACCATTGAAAAACATCCTTGACTTCTACAGACGTTTGCTGTCAGATTTCGGGCCTCTGGGGTGTATTCCTGCCTATCTTTGGAGTGCTTTTGTACAGTGGGAATTTCAAGGGCTGACAGAACTGCTGTAATGCTTTCCTGGGTTAAAATATGACACAAGTAGCGCCAACCCCTAAGAGGAAACACTTTTTCTTTGAATATTATCCATAGAATACTATGAATGGATGCATTTGGAGTTAACTTTTGAGTACGGAGAAGTGAACCAAGTCTGGACGCTGTGGTAAGATTAGATGGAAAGGGGAAACGGGCCAGGAGAGACCAGCAGAGGGGAACCTTTAGGATAAGCCACATGGGAAAATGTGGTCTGAAGAATAAGTAATGTTCTGCTGTGACTTCCCCACCTTAAAAAAAAAAGTAATTTAATATGCAACAGCCTTCAGTGCTCATCAGGAATGATTTATCATTGTGTGTCCATTATGCCAAAACTCAGAGTTGTTAATTGGACAGCAGCATGAAATATCACCCTGCTCTGCATATGAGGCCATCAGGGGCCCTCTCTGTTCCTTGCTGTCACTAAACAGTATCAGCACAGTTTAAGGACAGTGCTCCATCTGCCAGGACCCCAGTTACAAAGCATTTTTAGAATCTATTATTTATGGCTGAGAAGACCTGTGTCATAGAGATTGCTACAATTTCAAGTCTCAAATTAATGGGCAATTTCTTGGAAAGTCTGCATGGAATTCATTTCTGAGGATTATATCTATTGGTATGAAAATCAAACCATACCTTAGTTTCTCAGGAAACTTAACATTTCTCAAGTGTCTAGCTATGCCATAAGTAAGCTTGCCATATTTGAATAATAAAGGATCACAAAGTCAAGTCTTGCTTAGATATTATTGTCATCAGGATGTGAAATATTTCACTTCAGTAAATTGTTTCAGAAGATTGAGTTTCATAACTTTAAGGTGTTGAAGCTGTTTTCTCTAACTTTAAACACATGGGAGGAACATGTCTCAAATATGGGATACCTTTCTGTCCCTTCCAAAACAAAGCACTGTACTCTGGGTGGCGAGGGGGTCAGTCATCACTGTACATGCCATTGATAATTCCTGAAAAGTATTGCACGTGTGCAGCAGTTTTCCCCTACACGTAAGTCCCAGACCGTCGTCCTGGGTCAGTTTATGCATCTGTGTTTAAATTTGTGATCTCCTCCCTCGGGTCCCACTTCCAGATATCATTTCTTAGTCTTACCAGTGTGCCAGTCACAGACGTGTTGTGTGAATTTTGATTACTTTTCTTAATCTCCTTGGAGATTGAGGTAATTGAGGCGATTAGGCAACTGTTTTTTAGATAAGTGATAGTCTGCTATGAGCAGCTATAGATATTTTTGATGTTTTTTAATGAATTCATGTAATAATAGGCACTCAAAGTATTTAGAAGAGGTTAGTGACCCCATTGTTTAGAAAGGTGGGGTGAGCGATTGAGTCACAGAATTCTGTGATTGTGATTGATTTGTAGTACTTAGCCAATCAGTAGCAGCACTGACGGTCTCCTAAATATCAGTAGCAGCACTGATGTTCTCTTAAATCTCCCCGGGTTCAGAGCTCTCATTCATTCACTCATTCAAGTGGGAGTTGAGAAGAATTAATTTTGTTCTTGTGTGCAGAAAAATGTCAAGGCTATGGAAACTTAAGAGGGAATGGGACTTCAAAGACCTATAATGCCAAAAGAACTTTAAACCAGTTAGAGACATTTTCAGTATATTTAGCATGAAAAGTCACTCTTACATGACAATTCAACTTGGACATGTTTTCCTCATCCATTAGCTTTGAAATTCTTCAATGACTATTACCTTTGACAATAAAACTCAGTTTTATGGCATGGTTCATTATTATAGAGATTTTTACAGATGTCAACCACAAAATTCCACATAAGATCTGATGTATCAATTGCTTAAAAGCCTTATCACCTAACTACAGTAAAGTATATTATAAATAAGTAACTCCTGTTAGACATTTCACCCTAATTCACCTTGTTTAAAAGTAGAATTATTGTATTTCTTTTTAAAATTATCCTCTCTTCCTAATATGCCTACATATTAATTCTAGTTTTTGAACAATTGCAATATGCCATGCCCTACCCTGGGTACCTGAGAGACAATCCCAGCCTGCAAAGGTTTATGGATTAGAAAAGAACAGTAGATCAAATTACACTAATAATTATTTTATGACAATTATAGTAAAGGTTATGAATTACATTTTAGCACATTATATGAGTGTAATCATAAAACCAACTTTGTAAAACTTCTCTTATGGGAGCGCCCTGTCACAAAGTGTTTCCTGTGCTTATTGGCTGTGCCCTTGTTTGACCTCTCATAGCCATTTCTTTTTTTCCCCTTCCTGTGTTTCCAGCCTGATTCAATCTCTTCTCATTTCAGTAGGCATGTTATGCTGCCCTTCCATTCCAGGTCTTTTCCAGATGTCTATTTCCATAACTTACGACCTCTTTTATACTCTCTTCCCTTTTGTCCTTATTACCACGTATCCAGGTGAAGAATCACAAATGCCACCTTGAAAGCAAAAGCCCTCTGCTCCACAGAAACGTCTGGTGGTCTTCCCGCACCAGCAAGAGGAATGCCAGCCTTCTTAGAGTGCATTCCAGGCTGTTTCCAGCTTCCATACCCAGCCTTGACTTGCATGATTTCCATAAACACAGTCTCCCAGCTCCTCAGTCTACTCATTGTCGCCTGAATGTGCATTTACATACCTTATCAACTCCATCAGAAATGATCCCCTGAGTTGGAGCGTTGAATCCCACCAATCCTCATAGTTCAGTATAGATCCTTCCTGTAAAGATTTTTATATCCACAGAGGGTTCTCTCCTTTCTGAGCTCATTATATTAATCTGCGTTTCCTACTTAACAACACAGTCTGTCTATTGTTTCATTGTACTACAACGTGTGATTACATACCAGAGCTGACGGTTTCTAGATATCAAGGACTTTGTCACCTTCAGGACATAGCATGTGTTTTGCGTGAAGCAGGTGCCCAGTGAATATTTATCGATTTCATAGAAGGATTCTAACTGTATGCAGCAAAGGTGATGACATTTTATTGATCTGTATCAGTGAGATTCTCCATAGGAATAGCCTGCTAGGCTCCTCAAAGATGTCAGATTTGAGAGCTTCCTGACTCTTCCAAGTGGCAGTTCTTGGGGGAGAGTACATGCTGTGATTGGAATTTAGACCTGCTTTGACAGTGTGAGCAAAGTGGCTGGATTCCAGAGATACAAGACCAGTAGTGCTGTTTGGTTATTTACTTTAGGAAGCAAGGTTTGTCTTCCATGCCAGTTCTTATGTTATCAGTATTTTATCTTTAGCCATTTTTCTCTCCTGTGAATTTAAGAGTAAGAATATTGGATTTTCATTTACTCACAGAAACAAAAGTGTTTAGTAAGCAGTAGTCACAGTTGTAAGCATTGTTCCACTGGCAGTAGTGAAGTTGGCATATATTTTATAAAATTTGCCTTTGTGTGGTTTTCTAGTGTGTTTGTATGATAGTTCTTATAGTTAGCAGAATATAAAGTGCGAAGAAATGACTAATTTTGCTTGGTCTTGAATAATAAATGGAAAGCATAAAAGAAAGAGGCCATTTGGACTATAAGATTGTCTGGCTTAATATAAAGATATAAAACAGAAATGCCCTGAAGACCACCTTATTAGACTCATTGGCATATCCTGCATTTTAATAAAGGGTAGATAGATTAAAGCTGGAGAGCATTATGAAATTAGGTTTCTGAACTCCTGAAGGTAAAATGGCATGTTCCTGGCAAATCCAGGGCAGTGGCATTGGGGATTGCAGGTGGTTGTTTAATATTTATTATGAATCTTTGTTAGAAGTTAGTATATGTCTTTAAATTTTCATTACCCAGCTGTGGCTCACTGCAGACATTTCTAGACCTTAGGGTAGTGAAGCAACTGCAGAGGCTAGAGTTCCCCAGAAGCAGAGACCATTCCCATCAACCTTTGTAAGCTTTTCTGTGATTGGAGGGGAATCTTTGATTCCATGGTCACTCTAGGCTTGGGGGTCAGCAAGGTCACAAACCCAGTGTCGGGGGTCCCCAAGGCCACCTTCCCCTGCCCCACCATGTTCAGTGATTCACAAGGAATAATGGCTATGATTTGTCACAAGGAAAGGATACAAAACAAAATCAGCAACAGGACAAGGTGCATTGGGTAAAGTCTGAAGGAAACCAAGTACAGGCATCTATGCTTTGTCCCAGTAGAGCCACACTGGATGTGCTTAATCTCCCCAGCCATGAGTTGTGAAAATATTTATGAAACATTATCTACCATGTAATCTTATTAGACACTCAGTGCCCAGGGTTTTTACTGAGGACTGATCACATTGGCATCCTCTGTCTAGCACATACCAAAATCCCAGACTCCCAGAAAGCAAACAGGTGTCCAACAAAAACTATATTGTACATACAGTTTAGACATAGTGAGCCACTCTCATCAGTTTGGGGAATGGTGGGAGTCTTCTCAGTGTCCAAGTGTGCTGATGCCAGCCCAGGGCCAGCCTTGGAGACAGGACTTTCTGGGAATAGCAGTCTCAGGTTGGCTGTGCTGACTGTTTCCATGCACTGCCCAAGCCCTAGGTGCAGCTTGCATTTGAGGACTATGTGATTGGGATGTCCCAAGTTATCTCTGTCCTTGTTCATTTAGAAAATTACATATTCTTCATAGCCATGCATGAAGTGGCCTCTGTCTACCTCTCTAGCTGCATCTTATGCCACTGCCCTCTTTTTAATAAGAATCAGCCACCCTGGCCTTCTGTTAGGTCTTCAGTGCTCCCAGTGGTTTCCTGTTTCAGGGCCTTGCTGTCCATTGCACCAGGCTAAGCACCACACATCCTTCAGCTCCCACCCTGGCAATTACTTATTGTGGGACGTCTTCCCTGACCCTCCAGATGAGATAAGGACCTGCTTGTTACTTCTCTCCGACCACTCTTCTCCTTCTCAGCATGGATGACAATTGTAGTTAAATACTTATCAATACATTTCATTATAATATTTCATAATATTTGCCATCCCTGCTAGAGGTAAGTTTCTTGCTGGGGCTAGGATCATGTCTGTCTTGTTTGTAGCTGTATTCCTAGATAACTAGTACATCTGATGACCAGTATTTGTTTAATGAAGGAATACATTTCTTTCACTTTCAATGCTTTGACAAATAAAGCATGGCTTCATCACAGATGAATTCAGTACACTGAACTGAAGGCAGATAAACATGTAATTAGCCTGCGTGTGCTAAGCATTGAACTGACAATGACTGGTGGCTCACCATGTGGTTTTGAATCCTACTATCACAAGGTAAGGAGAGTGTTTTCCACATAGAGTTGCCGATTGCTGCAGTGGATTTCTGGTGGAGCCTGGGGTGTCAGATGGGCCTGGGTTTAAAATCTGGCTTTGAAATCTACTGATTGCTTGACTTTGGACCAATTACTAAGCTTCCAAGGGCCTTATTTTTCCTGTCTTTAAAGTGAGGATACTAAGCCCACCTTAAGAGTTGGAGGGATGATGGAGTGAAATCAGATGTGTAAGTTCTGAGCCCAGTATCCGGCACACAGGGAGGATTCAGTCCTGGGGAGCTGTGGTCTTAGACTGTCAAGGTGGATGGGAGCCTCCAGATCACACTGTCTCCTCTCACCTAATCCAGGAGAATCTTTTCCAGTCTCCCAGCACATACCACCGCTCTGTTAGAAAGCCAGTCCCTGGGAGCTGAGGCTCAAATGGGCAATGAGTTCTTGGGTTTATTGATCCCAAATCTGCCTGCTATAACTTCTAACCTTAAGGTCCAGCTTTGGGGCAACACAAACAAGACTGATCTGTCTTCTGCATTTCAGTCTTTCAAATGTATGACGACACCTGTCAGATCACAGTTAGGCCTCCTTCTTCCAGACTAAACATATGTAATGCCTTCAGCCACTCCTCACACACTGTAATTTCAGACCCTCTTGGTTTCCAGAACCCTTGCAGTCTTGGCTGCCTCCCTCCCCACACATGCTTCATTTGGCTGGTGTATCAGTCAGGGTTCTTCACAGAAACAGAACCAATAGGAGATATATAGATATAGATATAGATATAGATATAGATATAGATATAGATATAGATATAGATATCACATTTGTGTGTGTGTGTGTGTGTGTGTGTGTGTGTGTGTATACACATGCACTTTTTTTTTCTTTCTTTTTTTTTTTTTTTTTTTTTGAGGAATTGGCTCATGAAATTGCCAGGGCTCGCAAGTCCAAAATCTGGAGGGCAGGCCCCAGCAAATTGAAACTCAGGCAGGATTTGATGCTGCAGTCTTGAGGCAGAATTTCTTCTTCCTGGGAAAACTCCATGCTTGCTCTCAAGACCTTCCTTTGATTAGACAAGGCTCATCCACCCACATAATCAATGGTAAACTGCTTAAAGTTAACCATGTTGACAAAATACCTTCACAGCAATGTCTGAATTCATGTTTGATGAAATAACTGGGTACTATAGTCTAACCAAGTTGCCATAAGATTATCACAGGCAATAGACTTAAACTATGATGCCAGAGTTGAGCATAAAACATTTACTCTGTCTTGAGTCCAACACAGGAGAATGTTAGCTCTTTTGATCTGGAAACTACTTTTGTGTTAATGTGGTCTAAGATTGTATTCACTTTTTAAAAATAGCCAGACCACACAGACTTGTTTGCACAAAGCATCTAGACTACCCTTGCAAACAGGGAGCCTGGACCCTGCTTCAGAAGCTCCCAGTCCAGGTGAGAGGGGGAAAGGAAGCCCCCAAATCAGAAGAAGAGGCAGGGCTGGTGGGGGGAACTCTGTCAAGGAGCCTGGAGGGAGGGAAGGAGGCAGTTTTCTTTGACGCATGCCTATTTTGTTTTCAGTAGCCTTTAACATGCCCTTCCCCCATCCGTCATCCAGCCCTTCTGTTCATATGTCCCTAACTGCTACCTAGAAGCTACAAGCATAATTCTGGTTAGTAGTAACTTATGGTGTTATTTCTCCTGCAGATTATTTACAACCTAATAGATGACTCTTGAAATTTGAAAAAAAAACATGTCATAGCAATGTATTTGTCACAGCAGAACTTCAGAATTCAAAGACAGGCAGGGAGCAAGATATTTTTGGAAATTGGCCCAAGATTCATCAGGTGGACCAGCTGTGTCCTACTCTCCATTCATAACATATGTTCACTCTCCCTGTCAAGAGGCTGACCTCTGCGAGAACCACAGACACTCAGTTAGCTTTGCAGGGCCAGCCCTCCTACAACGAGGCAGCTGTGCTGCCTCTGGCCTTGGTTTGGTTTTCCAGTTCCCATGTTAATATCAAGTGGGACTGAGCAGCTGAAGAATCAGCAGGAGGAAACAGGAGATTGGGAGCGTGTTACTTCAAAAATAGTGTGGCCTGCAATGCCCAGCAGTCAAAGCTGTAGATTTGAAGGTACTGCCAGGTGGCTGCACAACTTGCTTGTAACATGTATCTAGTAGCTTCTGGGAAAACATCAAGGCTTGTACTGGACTATGCCCTGGGTTATTTTGTTCATAACTGGTATCAGTTTGTAGTGTAGAATTTCACCGAGTATGATATCCATACCATTGGTGACTCACAGATTTTAGGTGCTATGTGGCTTATCAGTTTTTATTCTAGACTTGTATGCTGATTTATTTTAGTGCTTATCCTTGTAAAATGTGTTGTAAGGTTATATTCTTTAATGCATATTTTAAAAGAATAGTTGTCTCATTAAGCTATATAAAGATATAGCTATTACATACTGCTGAAGACAATGTTAAGATAAAAATTTGAGCCTATTTAAAGAAAAATGTTCAATAGATAATAGTACAGATAGTATGCAGATATGGTAAAAGTTATGGTAATGACATGAGACTGACAAGCTGCCTGCTGTGCCAAGAGGGCAGATGATAGTGACATGAGAATGACCACGATTAGAAAACACATGTCCAGTGAAAAAAGGCTTTACAGTTAGAACTTTTTTCAGATTTCAGCTCCATTATGGCCTCTTTATGGTCTTTTGGTTTCATTACATAAAATGAAAATGTTAATACTTAACCTTTAGGATAGGTTTGAGGATTAGAGCTGATAGTATGAAGTGCCAGGCTCATCGTAGGTCCTCCATCAATAGAAATTTTTGCCTTCAATATTTTAGACCCGTTAGAAGAAAATGGCACACTTATAAAAAGATGAGAGCAGGGCTGGATATCTGGCAGTAAGACATAAAGACAGAAAAGCCTTTATTTAACCTATGAGACTGCATCAGTATAGCTAAGCAGTAGTTCAGCTACCCTGTTTAAAGCACTTCATTATCTGACACTAGCTTCTGGTTCAAAAACAGAATGAGAAGACAGTAACCTGGGGAGGTCGGGCTGGACTCTACACAAAAGTCGCCTCGAAGGTACAGAAAGTGTCCTGAAAGCTTTTCAGTTAAGGGTTCAGAGAGGGAAGACTGACAGCCCCCTGGCCCTGCAGAGGAAAGAGGGAAAGTGCATGGACCCTCTGGTCAAGTGAAGAGGCAGGGAGAGGGGCATGGAGACCCAATTCTGTGTCAGGGTCTCACGAGCCCCCAGCCAGGGTGTCTGCAGATGTAATAAAATGAGAGCAACACTACAGACTAAACCATTTATCCTCTTCCTCTGTTTTGTTGAAACCAAAAAGAGAACGCTCAGGCCTTGTCACTAAACTCCCAAGCCTCCAAAGCATTTCCTGTCACCATGTTGTTCATCTCAGTCAGTACACTGATAATCTTTCCCTCACAGGGGAGACCAGGTTCTGGAGCATGGATGAATCCAAGCCTGCTTTGTTAGTCTGCTGGGGTTGCTGTAACAAAGCACCACAGACGGGGTGGCTTAAGCACAGAAATTAATTTTCTCACTTTTCTGGAGGCTTGAATTCTGAGGTCAAGGTGTCAGTGGGGTTGGCTTCTTTAGAGGCCTCTCTCCTTGGCTTACAGATGGCTATTTTCTCCTTGTGTCTCCACATGGTCTTCCCTCGATGCTTGTCTGTGCCCAGATTTCCTCTTCTTAAAAAGACACAAGTCCTATTGGCTTACGGTCCTCCCTCATGACCTCATTTTACCTTAAGTACCTCTATAAGGCTCTGTTTCCAAATATAGCCACATTCAGTGATACTGGTGGTTAGAACTTCAACATGTGGATCTTGGGGGGACACAGCTCTGTCCACACACATGTCCATTAACCACACCTAGAAAAAAATAGAATTCAGTGTGACCTGCTGACTTGACCACGACCTTCATCTTCATCTCAGTGAAAAGGGTCTAATTATCTGGATCTCTGCAGTGTCTCCTAAAGATTAGAGTCAAAGAATCATCCTTGTCTGAAGTTTCAAACTTGATCAGATTACATCTCCTTTGAACATGTTATAAAAAGATGACAACAGGAGGCAGCACACGGATTGGTGTGTTAATTTCCATTTACAACTCATGAGTGTTTTGTAAACACTGGAATATAATGTATTCTTGTTTAGTTTTTCTAGTTCCCAATTCCACCCCCAAACATGTTATTTTAATACATTTGGTTTGAATCACGGCTCTGCCACTAGCAGCTTCAGTGCCTTAGGCAAGTTTGCCCATCTGGGTCTCAGTCCATTGTTGTGTAAAATGGGGATGTTTGTTATCTGGTAGAGAGGCTAAGGGGATGACGGGAGATAATGGCTCTCAAGTGCTTTGTACAATGCGTGACATACAGCAGGCACTCAATATGTGAGAGATAAAGCTCTAAGGGTTGTTTGTACATAAGATATATGGAAAAGAGGGTGGATTTGTAGTTGTTGAATTAGGAAGGTGTGGTCCCGTCCAACTCATGTTCTCTCAAGAACATAAGCTACTCTGGATTACTCCCAAATCATTCATTCACATCAACATTCATTCATGAGCTCAGGACACACTTACATTGAACTGTAGTGGTCTCAGCCCATGTAATATTATCTTCAAGAAATTGGCGGAAAGCTTGAAATCTTATGCCTTCTGTCTACATCACCAACTCCTTCAAGAGAGCAAGCAGCGAGGCTGGAGATTCTATAATGGGTGTCAGAGCAAAGAGCACAAAGCAGTTAGTGCCGTTGCCTGCACATGCATGCATTTGAATTCTGATCCAGCTGAAGCTGCCTTTTTGGGAAAATGGTTCACTTGGATATGAGAAAGGATGTGTGTTGAATGTTTTCCTGCCACTCACGAACCCTGACTATAAAAATAGATGCTGAAAATTAGGGAATTGGATTCTTTCTCTTTCCCCTCTTGATTCTTTTGCTCACCCTGAATACTCTATTTTTCTATGCACTATATTTGAAATCTTGGAGACACCTGTAATTTCCTCCATTTTATGCTCTGTCTCCAATGGTGTCTAATTATCCTTACACTGCTGCTTTGTTATTTTTGTACGTCTTTTGTGCTGACTTTACCTTAAGTCCCCACTAACTCTTGCCAAGATTATTATTTTTATAACAAGTCTCCTTGACTTTATTCTCTCCCCTCCAATCTATTCACTTGCCTGATTAAGTTTCTTAAAATGTCACTTGGTTCAACCCAGCCCTTGAAATAGTGAATATTTTAGTTAGCATACTGCCTCCAAAATGGTGTGAACACAACCTAATCTCAGGATTCAGTGTAACTAAACAGTGCCTTGCCTCCTGACTTGTGCTGCAGATGAACCGGCATCTCCAAATCTATTCTGAACTCACCAGTTAAACTGCATGCATAGCTAATGTTTACTGAGTGCTTACTAGTTGCCAAGCATTGTGTGGAGTGATGCATGTATATCATCTTTTTATCATCACAGTAACTCTGTTAGAAATCATTGTAAGATACTGTTATTATTCAGATTTTATAGGATGGAAGTGGGGCTGAGGAGGCTAAGCAGCTTTCCCCAGGTCATACAACTTGCAGTGATGAAGCTGGGTTTACCTGTTTTCAAGCCCATCCTTCTGCCCCAAACCCTGCTTCTTCACATCTACCAGTCAGGCCTTCAAGGTTCTCCACTAGTAAAGCATCCCCACTAGTAAAACTGTATGCTTCTTTATTATTAGGACTATGGAGATGCCAACTATATATATAGTCATTATATATATTTGGTACTTGTAAGATCTAGCAGAGTGTTAGCCTCATAGTAGATATGCAATAAATGTTTGATGAATGAATGTATGGAACAGGTGATTTTAGATAAAGTGTAAAACAAAACTAAAAAGCAAAGTGGTATGCAGTGCTACTGTAAGGACTTACATAAACAAAAGCTGAGCTGAATTAAATTTTATTTCACTTCACAGCTCTATCTCTGTCTGCCTCAAGGGCAGAATAAACAGATTCTGTGGACATTATGAGTTCATACCTATGAAAGAACATTGCTGATGTGTGGCCTCCTAGGAGAGGGAATAGAGTTTCATAGCAGACATCTGAATAACCAGAGATGCAGAACCCTGCATGTTGGAAACATCGTGGCCAGTCAACAAAATCAGGCTGCTGCCCTCCTGGGGACTGTTTTGTTTGCTTAGCATCCACTTAATTTCCTGGGTTGCCTTGGGCAAAGCTTCATCTCTGACCAAGTTCCTCATCTCTAATGCAAAGAGGCTGGTAACGGTGGAGATAGTAACAGCTACCATACCATGACACCATGTTAAAGGCACATCTGTGTCAACTGTGGCTAGCACACTAGTACGGGCAGAGCTAGAGTTTAAGCGCACTAGCTGAATTTAAAGCCTTAATGCAACCATTTTAAGGCCCGTTCCAGCTCTAAAATGCAACGATTTTCCCGCAGGGTCTCTTTGACTCTGAAGCTCTTGAGTTGGCTGGAGGCGCCTACACTCCATTGTCTGAAGATCCTTTACCCTGTTTTGTGATGTTTGGCCAATAATATGTGCTAATGATTTTTGTACTTCTAACCCTCAGGGGACCTGCTGGAGGGATCTCAGCCATTAGGTAGCCTGGTCTGGCTCATATCTGCTGAGGGCATGCTGGCCGTGGAAGGCGTGGAGGCAGAGCAAACACCAGCAAATAACTGCTGTTGCCAAGTCCATGTCACTGAGAGGCAGTTCCATACTTAAGTAGAAATCTTACTTGTTTCAAATTTCAAAGATTTTCGCATGGTCAGAAAACCTCTCTAACTTCCAAAAGCACTGAAAAATAAAACATTTGTCAAAAGTGGGTAGTGGAATTGTAGGTGGCATCTGTACCTCTTTTATAATCTCGTGGTTCATACACAGTGAGCAAATTCACCCTCATCCTCTGCCACCATGACTTTGGGAGAAGACCTGAAATTCTCAGGGCCACAGACTCTGTGTGTGTAATTAACAGTACATCTTTCCACTTCTGGGACTTTTTGCCTTCAAAATCTCTGGAGTGACATAAGAGGCACTTAACTGAATGTGATAGGAAATGAGTGGACAGCGCTGTATATGTGAGGATAATGAGGCAGGATGAGTTAGCTTGAGAGCCCAGCATCACACAGACATCTGCAGAGGTCCTTGTGGCTCAGGCTTTGAATCCACTCTTTAGCAGAGATTTGAAATGGGTGATCTTGAGATCCCTTCCAGGTTGTTAATTGCAAGATTCTGAACATCTGCTGTTAGACTGGGAGACACCTTCCCTTTTTTCTCTATGCTTAGTTTTTTTTTTCCATAGCATGGAAAAAAGGGTATATTAATATGCTGATTATGAAACTCCAGGTGCATCATTGATGCCAAGAGAGTCACTAAGATCCACTTTGGATAGGTGTAAGTGTTGTTTTGTTACTTTTATTTTAATGATAGTATGATAATTTTGCCATGAAAATAGAGCTTCTGATGGCCATTTCAGTCCAAAAGAGAAATAATTACCTTACATGGACTTATGGGAAGTTCATTTTATCTGGTGAAACTGAGTTGTGCTTTGTTCACTGAAGAAAGCAGATGATGGTACCTTGACCATTTGCAGCAAAATCCTAGATGCCTGGAGTTGTAGGGGTTTTAGAGATTATATGGTTTGGGGCTCAGCTAGTGAATAGAGGTAGAAGCAAGCCCTTAGTACAACTTTAATGGTTAAATTACTGTAAAGTAATTTTGATGAGCATTAGTTATTTTCTAATTTCAATAGACAGAGTAAAGGTCCTGAAACATGGAGCATTCATGTCTGCACTCCGACTTGCACACCCCTTGCAGACATAACTAATGGAATGTGGCACTCTTTCCTACTGACTTGGCTCGGGACCTTGGAATCCGTTCTCACATAGCAATTCAGGAAGCTACTGTCAACTAAGGAGAATGATTTAGTACCTAAAACCCACTTACTATTCCAAGATTCATCTCTCTTGGCATCCAAGAAATAGATATAGGTTCTAAGTATAACACATTTAATTTAGCTTGATTGGGATTAACAAGTTCTTATCACTTTATTGTAGATTAATTTTAACTGCAATCTCAAATAACTTTGGAGACACTAAGGTATGAATTCTCCATCTGCCCCTTACTAGTTGTGTGACCTTGGCCAAGTTTCTTAACTTATCTCATTCCTCTAGTACTGAAAGTGGGATAATAATATGTACCATGAACATATTAACATGAAGCCAAGTTGTGCCCTGACTTTTCAGTCTTCCCACGATACAGAACCAACCACTAGTGATAACATAGTACTGCCTTGACACTTTTTCCTTCACCCTGCCTGGCTTTCTTCTCCTTCTAACATGGCTATTCCAATGCCAGGAATACATTTGATTAAGAGATGTACTACAGAAGCAGGTAAGACATGCCAGGCTTGAACACTAATGAGGATGAAGTTAAATGATAATGGATTTTTTCCTCCTATCCCCTCGATGATGATGAGACTGGAATGAACACCAAAACTGTGTTCTGCAGTAATCCGTGGTGACAGTAAAAAGGATAGCCACGTAACATATTGGTCTCAATACTCAGAGCACATTTGGAACATAGAGTAAGACTAAACAATCCTCCACTTCCCTTTCGCTCTTCTTTTGTGCAGTATAGTCTGAGCAGGTGTGTGGATGAGGTAGTGTGCTCCCCTCAGTTGGGGGAGGGCCACTGGACTTGGAATCTGAATACTTGTGCTCTGGCATCAGCTCCATAACTGACTACCTGTGTGTCTTTGGACACATGGCTTACCACTGTGAGCCTCAGCTTCCTCGTCTTCATAATGGAGGAAAATGATAATACTGACCTCAAAGCAATGTTGAAATGAGGTAATGAATTTAGGAATGCAGTTTGTAAACTGCAAAGCACTTAAACACATTTTAGAGTCTAAAGAGCTGCTCAAAGATGTGCTGAATGAATGCAAATCAATTAAGTAGTAGAGGCTGAGACGACCAATTTAGTAGCTTCTTTATAGTATACTATGGAAAACTCATCATTAAAACAGATAAAAAAGAAGCTGCCCAGGTTAAAGAGTGGGAGGCCTAAAGCTCAACCCAGTGATAGACACCTTTTGCCCCTGAAACTCCCCAGGACTAGTAGAGATAGCTTTCAAAACACTGACCAGGTCTAAATCTCTGTTTTTGTAGATAAGAAAACTGAAGCACATGGATGTGAGGGACTTAATTCTCATGAACTGAAGTCAGTGTCTTCATTGGTGATCTAGTCAATCATTGTGCCAGGTCTTTCCCCATCACATCATATCTAGTGCCCTCAGTGGATTGAAGATTTATCTGGAACCATCTCCTGTGAGATGAAGTGCAGAGACGTTAAGAAGGAGACAACTGAGATGTGGGCTTTGAGTTAGTATTACTTTACTCTGTATGGTGGCTGACCTGTAATTCTCTTGGCATGGGCCCGTTTGCAGGTGTAGATAAGTTAAAAAATGGCTGAAAAATGAGTGTACATCATAGTTGTAGATACACTGACATATGGTATATAAACAGAAGGTGTTTTAAGGAAGTAACGCTTTTGGTCAACAAGTAGTATATTAAGACACAATTTTTTTTCTCTGTGGTAAAACATACAGAACATTGAGTAAGATAGTTTTTCTTATTTAATTTTATAATAATAACTTTATTTCAATAATCCAAAAGATGTCCTTTTTTATTTTATTTTTTACATTTTTGTTGAAGTAGTTTACAATGTTGTATCAATATCTTCTGTACAGCATAAAGTTTGTCATACATTTACATGCATATATTCCTTTTCATATTCTTTCTCATTTTCATTATGGGCTCATACAAGATATTGAATACAGATCCCTGTGCTATGCAGTATAAACTTGTTGTTTATCTATTTTATATATAGTTGTTAGTATGTGCAAATCTCAAACCCTGAATTTATCCTTTCCCACCCACTTCCCCCACTGGTAATCATAAGTTTGTTTTCTATGTCTGTGAGTCTGTTTCTGATTTGTAAATAAGTTCATTTGTGTCTTTTTTTTTAGGCTCCACATGTAAATGATATATGGTATTTTTCTTTCTCTTTCTGGCTTACTTCTTTTAGAATGATGATCTCCAGGTCCATCTATGTTGTGGCAAATGGCATTATTTCTTTTTTATGGCTGAGTAGTATTCCACTGTATAAATATACCCCAACTTCTTTTTCCAGTCATCTGTCGATGGACATTTAGGTTGTTTCCATGTCTTGGCTGTTGTAAATAGTGCTGCTATGAATTTTGGGGTGCATGCATCTTTTCAAATTTGAGTTCCCTCCAGATACACGCCCAGGAGTGGGATTGCTGGATCATGTGGTAACTCGATTTTTAGTTTTTTAAGGAATCTCGATACTGTTTTCCATAATAGCTGTACCAAATTGCATCCCCACTAACAATATAGAAGGGTTTCCTTTTCTCCACACCCTCCCCAGCATTTATCATTTGTGGATTTTTAATGATGGCCATTCTGACTGGTGTTGCCCTTTGTTTTCTATGTATCTTTTTTCCCCATTGCTGTGGTTTTCTTGTTTTGCATGTCTGACATGGTGGGATCTTCAGGAATCATCTGAAAACCATTTCCATTTCTATAAACAACATTGTACCTTATCCCTACCCTACTTAGAGGTACCAATTATACTTTTTTCTGTTTAGTTTTTCAATTATCTGTTACTGAGGTATGTTTGAGGCCTGCATGAGTCTCACAAAAAGTAATTGATAAATCTAACTTACATGCCTAAATACCAGTTGAGAGCATCCTATGTCCCAAGCACCATGTTCTACACCAGCCAGACAGTGGTGAAAAAGTCACAGTCCCTATATATTAATTTCCTTTATACATTGTTTCCCACTATTTGCATGACACTGAGGTGGGCACAGTTCATAATTATAGGCTACACTTAATAAGGCTTTTAAGTACTTCATGTGTTCCAAGTCCAGTTGTTACTTTATTTTACTCCATTTAAGCCTCACGATAACCTGGATGGAGGGTTTGTGTGTATGTGTGCGTGTGCGTGTGTGTGTATTTTATTGTGGTAAGAACACTGAACATGAGCTCCACCCTCTTAACACATTTTTAGTGTACAACACATTATTGTTGACTATAGAAATAGGTACAGTATTGTATAGCAGATCTGAAGGGAGGTTATTATTATCCCTGGGTCACAGATGAGGGAACCGAGCCTTGGAGAGTGAGGCAACTCTCCCAGACTCACACAGCTGGAGAGTGGAGGGCATGGAGTTTTGACCTAGGTCGCTGGGACTCTAGAACCTACCCTCGTTTCATTATACCATGGTGCCTCCTCTGCCCTCAGAGGGCAGGGCCGATGCACTACTCCCATCATGACCAGGCAAAGTAGAACTGGCTAAGGATCAGTCACTTTGAAGACCCCCTCCTTTGCCACTTCCTCCCTTCCTCCCCTAGACCCAGACCCAGGCAACACGTACGCTTCCTCACAGGCTTGGGCTCCTTGGGGCCACCCTTCCCTTTTTCTCTGATGAATCAAGCAAGAGTTGGTTAATTTGGTTTCTGCACAATTATCAGATGATGTTTTTAGGAACTAAAACGTGCATTTCAGATGTGAATATGTCAGAGCATTATTGTCCTGCGTTTTCTCATGTCCTGAAAGATGAGTACTTAACTCTTAACTGAGCATTTTGGCTGACGTGGCTCTCATTGGTTGCAAGACAGGAACCACGCGCCTGGAGGAAGATCAGGTCATGAAGGCGGGTCAGAACAGCCTTAGAGGGAGTCAGGGTGTGCCTTGGGATGAAAAAGATAAGTGAGATCGGGTCACTTTTAATGATTGTGACACATGAGCAAGAATGGCGCCAAAAATGTTAGTGCAGCAGAGATGAAGTGAAGAAAATGAGGGTCTTGAGCTTGCTCTGGGGGAAGACTCATTCCTTGTTATTTTCCTGGAAGTGAAGAATCACAACAAAGCTATTTTATTTTATAAAACAACATTGAACAATGTGAATTTGATGGAAATGAATCATTTCATCTGCTTTCATCTCGTAATGGCTAACGTGGGCCAGAATGGAGCCATAGCTCAAGCTCCTGATGAAAAATCACACATCTCCTTCACATGAGCAATGAGAGATTTTCAGTCCCTTCCGTTATTTAATACCCCATGGAAATCTATCTTGACATTCCTCTCACATCAGCATCAAAGCGAGATTTGTGCTCTCTGCAGCAATCTCAAAAATTGGACACTGCTTTTCAGTCACCTGCAGTTTCCACGCCTCGGTGTGATTGCCTGATATCCTTCATCTCTGTTCCAGTGCCAGGCTCAGACTCTGACCTGCACATCAAACACGGTAGATTCAAATCACAGAATTGAATAAGGTGAGCAAGACAAGGCTCTCTCTGCTGGCTGGAGCCAGAAAGTACCTGGAGAGGAAACAGAACCAAATGGGGATTCTCCTGGTTTATGTGGTAGGTGAGAACCTCAGGATTGTTGCTGAAAGTTCACACCACACAGCATGCCTGCTTGGGGAGACTGGGAACTTCATGGATGGCTACTGAGTAAAGTTACTGAAGATACAAGGATCTGAGGCCAGGAGGCTTGCCCCTAAGTGAGAGCTGACCTTTTGGGCAGTTGAGACTAGAGTAGTTACTTTGTTCTTCGGCATAAAATGAGATAGGCAATTCAGTAATTAAATGCTTTAAAAAGTTAAAACATAGTTTTAGCCATCCTTTTATTTAAGAAATATATTGAGCACCTATTCTGAGCAGAACTCCAATCTAGGTTGTGTTGCAGATGGGGTAATGAAAATACTACTCCTCACCTTTTTTAAAAAAAGTGTCAATAACATTCTAGGTTAAATATCTATACTAGAGTCAAATAATGATATGACAAGAGTAGAAAAAATGGAATCACTCATTCATTCGACAAAGACTTACTTAGCACATGTGCCAGGCACCCTACAAAGTGAATCATTGGTGAATGAGAGTCAGATTCTTTGCCCTTAACACACTTTTGTTCTGGAGGGATGCAGCCAAGAGGTTTGCATTTTGAAGGCAATGATTTTTTCTGGTGATGGTATATGTATAAACTTGTAGTAGTGTAGTTTTTCTGTGGGACAGATTTAGACTTTGCCAGCTTCCACTGATCATGAATGAATGAGTGTTTGCATATGGTGAACCAGCAGACCAGTCCTGTCTTCCCCAGATACTCTTCAAGTGAAATAATCAGATGAGCAATATGTTTATCTTACCTAGAGGGACAGCCAAAAGTTGCTAGTTTTAGACAGCTGCCTTTGTACCAGAAGATTTCAATCCCTGCATAAAATCAGCCTATTGATTGAATTCTTTTCAACATTATTTGTGCTCTGCCTAGATTCTTTTTTTTTTTTTTTTTGTAAACAGAGAATTACTCAAGCCACCCAACGTGGGGCTCGAACCCACAACCCTGGGGTTAAGAGTCCCATGCTCTACCAACTGAGCTAGCCAGGCTGCTTGCCTAGATTCTTAACCATGGATCCTGATTCTGGGACATTCAAGTAAAATATACCATAAGATTTTTAGGGAGAAAATTACTTATTTTATTATCTTTTTTTTTAGGGAGAAAATTATTAATGTTTTTACTTGATCAGTTCAGCCTGGAGCATTTGAATATTTAGAAGAAAAACAAAAACTGGGATAATATAAAAATAATTGAAAGTCCATGAGTGATAAAAAGAGTATACCATATTTATACATCTACATAATCAGTACATAGTAATTTTTGTTAATCTAATGATCTTGATTCTAAATTGCCAGAAGATATCCACATATGAACTGTTATCTCAGTTAATTTGGGACCCGCTTCATCTGTTGGAAAAGCATTTTATCACATTGATTTTACACACACATACACACTTTTCTTTCCCTAAAAGAATAGTTTTGAGGAATTCCTCTTCCTAAAACACAAGTGCAGCTCGCATTTGGCCTTCAAAATATTATGAGGGTCGGTTCTTAAGGATTACAAGGGTAAGCCTATTTTGGCATATGTGTGAAAGTCATATGGTATTTGGTGCTTATTAATTTAAAGTATTATTTTGGCCATTTCTTAAGTAAATGTCATGGCATTTAGAAAAAACACGGACCACAACTATGAAATGCCAAAGACCAGATAGAATATTAACTCTATTCCATTATGATCAGTTTCTTATTCTGTGCCCCCAAGCAAGCATCTATTCAGTATATATTTGGCTTTAGCAAGACTTTCAAGTCATGGTAGATGTATTTTAAATTATAAGGGCCTGAGAGTTATATGTATAGTTAATTTTCTTTTTCCAACTTTCCTTGGATTGCTAAGAAAATCTCTCCAGAAAAAAAACATGTTTCACAAAGTGGGAAAAGGGAAGAGGGCTGGTTGACGGTGGAGGATAGAGCCGAAAACAGGCAAGAAATAACTGATAGCCTGAGAAATCCTCTTAGTAGAGGAACTGTGAAGCAGATAACAATATTTGGATGTTTGAAATTGATGTGCTCCTTTTTTTCCATTCTATAGACCAGCTAATTAATTTTTTTTCCATTTCTAAGGGACTGACTATTAAAATTGACTTCAGTTTATTTAAAAGCTCACAAAATTATCAAGTTGCAGAGGGTCAGTCAAATAGTGTTTCCAAACATGAGTTTCCTTAGGAATGCTGTTCCAGTGGGGAGAGTGTAGCTCAAGTGGTAGAGCACATGCTTAGCATGCATGAGGTCCTGGGTTCAATCCCTAGTACCTATGTTAAAATATTTAAATACATACATACATACACAAACCAACCAACCTAATTACCCATCCCCCCAAGAAAAAAGGAAGTAAAAGAAAAGAAGAGAATTGCTGTTCCTACAAGATCCTCTGTGATAAAATATAAGTGTGGGAAATATCACTGCAGATCCTCCTGGAAAGTCATGTTAGTAAATGAAAGATTAAGAAGTGGTACAATAAAGAATCATTTTCATTTTCATTTGTTAGATTTTTCTCCAAGTATTTGACCATAGAACCCCCATTTTATGAGCTAGCAGCTGTTCATTTTACTCAGAACTAATGTGCATGATGCTAAATTCTGTGGGAAGCAACCCTGTCAGGTATTCTTCCTAAATGTCCCTTAGTCTGCACTTAGAACTCTTCACAACTGAAAACAAACCCATATCACTTCCTTCAATCTCTGCTCAAGGAAATTCTAGTCTTTGTTTCTCCAAATCATAAAACTTCTTGTCTGCTTACTTTATGTCCCATCTGTCCCTCTACTCTCCTCTTTGACCGTTTCTTTTATAAGGCCCATCAATTATCTCATCAGCAAACTTCAGGCAGAATTTATTTGTTGAGTACAAAATTATTTATTAAGCATAAATAGCACTAGGTACTCAGATACTCAGGTGTGGGAAAAAAAACTTAAGCGACCAGTTTAGTACCTGTCTTCAAGGAGTTTACAATCTAGCCAAGAAGAAAAGCCATTGTACACAGCATTATAACTTGTAGGTATGTCACCTGCCGTGTGAAAGGTATAAAGGAGGTAAAAAAAAAAAAAGAGGGAAGAGAATGTCTAGGGGAGAGCCACCTAAGAAGGAGACATGGAGGAGAACTGAGATGATATATTCCAGGTTGGGTGAAAGCATTAAAAAAAATTATAGAAATATTAAAAATAATAATAAAGCCCAGAGACTCTCCAATGGAGAGTCTCCTAGCTTGGCTAGACTATAATAGGGAATAGCATGAACTAAGCCTGGAGAGGAAGTTTAGAGTTATATAATAGATAATCTCATGTGTCAGGCTGATAAATGGGGATTTTATATGTTAGGTAGTGGCAAGTATTAGAGAATCATTGAATGTCTTTATAATGATACCATCCAAACATTGAGATTAACTTAGTAGCAATGACTAGGGAAAACTCAAGTGAAAGATGACTAGAAGGTGGGTCTACTGGGAAGTTGTTGGAAATGAAAATAATATAAATAGACTCAGCAAGACTTGGCAAGTTATCAAGTCATAGAGTGACTGAAAAACAAGAATGAGTGAGTCTTTGCACTTTCGTGTCTGAGACTCTAGGGAGAGAAACAGAAAAGCTAAAGAGCTTTAGGGGTAGCGAGGACTGGGTGTTTGGGTTTTGATGTATTCCATTTAAGAGTGGAACATAGAGATGGTGTTTCTATGCAAGCAATTAGAAAGGTAAACTGGGAGACTCTAGGAAGAGAAGATTGGATCAAAAACAAAGTTTTAGAAGTCCTGTGATGTAAATGAATAACTGAGGTCATCAAAGTGCATCAGATCCTCACGGGAGAAGATAGACAGTGAAAGGAGGTGGGGTTTAACTGCTTAACTGTGGAAAACTCCAGGGGGAATAAGTCAATGAAACAGATAAAGGAATGGTGTAAAGTAAAAAGACTCAGTCAGGCTAATACAAAACCACTGAAAACAAGGGAGGGAAGTCTCGAGCAGTGATCTGCAGTGGTACCTAGGTAAAGAAGGATCAGGTCTGAGGAGAGCCCACTAGATTTGGTGAAGCAAAGGTCACTGAACTTTGAGGGAGTAGCTCCAAGAGGACAGTGGTTCTGACATTGGAAGCCCTTGTTAAAACACAGACAGCTGGTCAGTCCTCCTTTCTGACCACCTCTCGCCAAGATTCTAATTTTGTAGCTCTGCAGTGAGGCCAGAAAATGTCCACTTCTAACAGATTCCTGCTGATGCAGATGTCACTAGTGAGGAACCATACTATGAGAACCACTGTACTAGAGTGATGGCAGATTGTTAACAGGTGCAAGAGAGTGAGGGAATGCATGGTCTTCCAGATGTGTACGGCAAATGGAAGCAAGTTCAAAATATTTGCCCATGAAAAGACGATGGGAAAAGGCTGTAGATCTGAAGACTAAAATTCTCTCCCATAGCATCCAGCACTGTAGCTTATTAGGTACTCAGGGCTATTTCTACATTGAAGATAACCAATAGCCATTTCTTTCTCCTTGCTCTGGTAGCTAAAGCTTCTTAAATGTAGTCACCTCTTCTAAACTCCTCCATCTGATTGCCAGAAACTGCCCCTAAATTCCATCTTATATCCAAAATATGCCAGTTGTGTGACAGTCACCCTCAACTACCAGAGTTGGGGTATAGCAAGGTTTGAGGCTCTCTGCAAAGAGGTTAGCTCTTAAAGGATTAAGAGAATATGTCAGACATCACTTTAGCCTTGAAAATGCAGCAATGTGTGTGTCCTTACATTGATGTACTTCAAAGCTCAAGTTCTGTTTTGCCAAGATATCAAATTTTCCATGTTTCTCATAAAACTACAGGAAGTTGGCAGGAAGTATGTGCTTTCTACCAAATACAGTCATGCTCATGTGTAATACCAGGAAATAAGAATTAATGCAACTCTTGCAGTTTAGAAAAGTCATTTCAAAGTCTGTGTAGTGGTTTTCTTCATGACACTATGATTTTATTACCTATAATTTAACACACCGTGGTGCTTCCTGATGAACTGTTTATGGCTCTTTTGTTTTTCCCAGCTGCCAGGTATATAATGCTTATTTAAATTAAGTTTTTCCTCTCTTATTCAGAACTTTTTAAGGACTCTGCTCTTTGCAAAGTTGACTCTTACCTGGGTGAGAAGAGAATGAAGAGTTACACAAATGTAATCACAGGCTGTCAGAAGGCTGAAGCTCCTATTAATGATGAGAAGCCAGCTTCAGGACATCGAAAGATCACTTAGTTTACATGTAAATATTTGCTTGGATATAGGAAATAAGAGGAATGAGATTTTAATACCAAGGAATACTGTAAGAAGAAAAGAGACAGTATAAGAGGCTTAGTGTGTCCCTGCCAGTAATCATGGGATATTTTTTGAATACCTACTATGTGCTTAACATGTGAAGGAAACAAGTGTAAGGTACATCCATTTCTTCAAGTAAATACTGTCTTTGGGCGACAAAACAAAATACATAAAAGAGCTACAAACAATTTTTTTAACTGGCTGTTGAATAGCATGGTATACTTTATGTGGGGGACACTGCATAATGCATACACATGGAGGAGGGGCAACATAAATGAACACAGTAGGGGCTGAGTTAATTAATTTTCAAATAACAACTTCAATATTTGAAGGTATATACTTTAGGAAATGAGAATGGAAAGGGCAAAGCCAGGAAACTACAATTTTTTTAACTTTCTTTTATTAAGTTATAGTCATTTTACAATGTTGTGTCAAAATCCAGCATAGAGCACAATTTTTCAGTTATACATGAACATACATATATTCATTGTCACATTTTTTTTTCACTGTGAGCCACCACAAGACCTTGTATATATTTCTCTATGCTATACAGTATAATCTTGTTTATCTGTTCTGCATATTCCTGTCAGTATCTACAAATTTTGAAATCGCAGTCTGTCCCTTCCCACCCACCTCCCCCTTGGCAACCACAAGTTTGTATTCTATGTCTATGAGTTTGTTTCTATTTTCTACTTATGTTTTTTTTTTTTGATTCCACACATGAGCAATCTCATATGGTATTTTTCTTTCTCTTTCTGGCTTACTTCACTTAGAATGACATTCTCCAGGAACATCTGTGTTGCTGCAAATGGCGTTATGTTGTCGTTTTTTATGGCTGAATAGTATTCCATTGTATAAATATACCACATCTTCTTTATCCAGTCATCTGTTGATGGACATTTAGGCTGTTTCCATGTCTTGGCTATTGTAAATAGTGCTGCTATGAACATTGGGGTGCAGGTGTCTTTTTGAAGTAGGATTCCTTCTGGATATATGCCCAGGAGCAGGATTACTGGGTCATTTGGTAAGTCTATTCCTAGTCTTTTGAGGAGTGCAGGAGGCTACAATTTTGTCTTAACTTTTAATCTTCAGTCCTCTGAGTTCTAAAATGGGAACAATAATGGCTATTCCATAGAAGATGCAGAGGTTGAATTGAATTCCATGTGCATGTGTTCGTGTATGTGTTAGAGTCTGTGTGTGTGTGTGTGTGTGTAGTGACAGATACATCTTTATCCTGAAATATTTAAATGTATTTCCCCCAAACAAGGACTTTCTCTTTCATAACAGCAATACAGTGATCATTAGATTCAAGAAATTAACACAAATACAACATGATCTAATCTACATACCTTATTCAGAATTTGCCAGATTTTTCCTTCTACCTGGGAAAGTGCCTCAGTCTTCTCTTCTCTTTCGTGACCTTGACACTGTTGAAGAATACAGAACACTTACTTTGGTGACTCTCAGTCTTTGAGTTTGTTTGCTTCTCCTCGTGATTATTTGCAGGTTATATATTTTGACGCAGAAGCATCATCTTGTCCTTCCCAGTGATTCATATCTGGAGGTTCCTGATGCCTGTTTCTCATTGTTAGTGATTTTAATTTTCATCACGAGGTTAAGGTGGTACCTATCAGATTTCTACTGTTTTCCTGCTTCCTTTGCAGTTAGGTACGTCTCCTGTTACTAATCAGAGTTTTTACTACTTGTTTTAACATCCATCGATGACTCTTTCTGAATCAATTATAACCGTGATGGCTGCCAAATTGTGACTTTCAAAATCCCACATCAAAAGCAATCTTTAAAAATTGTGTGTTCAGAGAGATGCTACTCTATGTGACTGCCTCTGGTTTACAAAATGCTACACTGAAATATAAATGCTTTATATACAGCATGAGGAAACGTCCCTAACACCCAGCTGTGACAGTTAATGTCATAGGGCTAGCACTGCTGAGAAGGTCTGGAAAGCAATATCAGTCTGATGAATGGCTATGCATTTCAAAGTTTCTGCTTTAGAGAAGGCTTTGTCCATGTCTTCAAAACATATGTTTGTCTTCAAAACATATTGAGAAATATTGTGTGCTTTGAGATAAACTACTTTTATGAAGAATTCCAGCTCTGGCCATCAGGACTTGTTTCTGCTTCAAGACATAAAGAATTTCCTCTTTTGCTTTTTTTTCAAGCAATAAACTTATTTATATATGACTCAGAGCAGATTAGAAGCCTTTAAAACCTTGTTTGAAATAGCCACAGGCTTTCTCTTCCCTGCAGAGAGGCTCCAGCCCCTTATTTCCTTTACTTGAAAATTACAGCTAAAAATTAATTCTCATAACACCTGTGAGATGTATTGGAAGAGGAAAAAGTTTAACCTCTTTTTTATTTTGCCCTTCTAATAAAATTATCGAGTATTAGCATTTCAAACATTATATGTTGAAATGTGATCTTTGTAGACTAGGACTAAAGCAGTATAAATCTAATGATCACTTACTATGCCTCAGGTACAGGATATACTAATATAATATTCTATATATTCTCATTTACTCTGAAACCACTTTCTGAGGTATTAACCCCATTTGCAGAAGACAAAACTGAGATAGAAGAATTAAGTGATCTTTATTTCATTTCCAATGTATATGAGCCCTACTTATAAATCCTGAGAATTGGAACCTGTTTTTGTTTATCTGTGTTAGAACAGTCTTGAGACTGATTTGACCATTCCTATGGCCCAAGAAGCTCATGAATATTTTCTGCTTTTTTGGCCACAGGTGGCATTTCCAGACCTAATATGTTCTCTTGAAATAACACATTCTTTCAACCCTGACAGCATCTAGCTAGAGACTGTAGATTTACATTTTTATAAACCATTGGTATTATTAAAGCACATCTACTGATTTCATGATTTAAAACTTTTACTTTTAAAAACTTTTACTTTTACCTTTTCATCCACTTACTAAAGGAATACTTAATATGCCTGGCACTATGCTGGTCTCTTTACATCTAATACCACCTGGTACCACAACTCTGGATGGCAGGTTTGAATTCTGATTCTGCATGTGAGAAAGCTGAAACTTAGAAAGATTTGCTCAAGACCAAAGCACTAGAGGGTTCAGAGGCAGGATTAAGTCCTGTGACTCATCTCATTTCAGAGTCCACAATCCATATACCAAACCGACCACACCGGCTTTCACCAGGGTGCAGGGATGTGTGGGTAAGAAAAAAGACCAAAGTGACAGGGGCTTAACCTGAATGCGAGGCATATTTTCCTCTGTTTCTTTTTTTTTTTTTTTTAAGGTTACTTCAAAATGTTTATTCCTGACTTATGAATGCAAAGTTTAAATTATACAGAGATGAAAATATTTTAGAGGAAATTTTGGGCTGGGCATTGGGGCCATGGCAGTGAAGACAGTCGAATAATAATACTCTTCTGCTGTTGCCTGGTGTGTCAGTTCTACCAAAATCCTCCAATGGCCTCTTCCAGCAGCTTTCTGCCCTAGAACGTTAGCACAAAGTATTTCCTTTGCCCCAGATTGTTATATCTGCTCTTATTCTGTGACAGACTGTCGCCTACCCTTCAGGTCTCAGTGTAAGTATGACTTTGTCAGAAAGCTTTTCCTGACCTATCCATCCACACTACTTGACTATAAGTCCCATGAGGCCAGGGACCCACCTGAATCCCTGGTCCCTAACCCTCGGCCTGGCACATTATAGACACTCAGTAAGTAATTGTTAAATTGATAAATGGATGCGTGGATCAAAGAAAGGAGGGGAATGAAAGAGAAGAGGGGAAAGAGGTGGGGAGAAAAGGAAGGAGGGAGGAAGACTATTAGAAAGAGACAAAAAGGGAGGAAAGAGGGGAAGAAGAAAGGAAGGCACAGAGGGGAAGAAAGAAAAATTCTCAGCAAGGCTGTATAGGAAACAAACTGTGATGCAAAAATTTCCTGGACCTACAGCGTGTAGAAGTGAGTTCAGGTTCTCCTTTATCCACTTGTTCCATAGTATTGAATACATGATTTCCCATCTCTCAACCTCTGATTCCTTATCAGTAAAATAAGGATTTGAACTTGAAGATAAGAGACATCTCAGATCTCTTCAAACTCTGTCAGAACTACACTTGTTAGTGAATAAGTGTTCTCTGATGCCTAATATGCACTTCTCCACTTCTCCTCCAACTCCCTGAAGAGTAAAACAGTCCATGGCCTTGAACAATACAAATCTGTTTGAAAACACTTTATACTCTGTCATTCCAGTTTTTATCTCACTAAGCTGTCTAAGACTGTTGAAAATTCAGTAGTCATTAAAATCAATTCTTAGCTTTCTTTTCCCTTGTAATCTGTAAATGCTATTATATTTTGACTGAAAAAGACCAAAACAGCATGTACAAGCCTCAGCAGCAAGAGTAATAGATTGCACCATTTATTTGAATGCATAAATGTCATTTTCTAGGAGGACTGATATTATCCAGGTTTTTCGTGGTTAGGATTCTCCTGTGGCATCCACATTTGATGTAACTGTGAGTAAGCAGGAGAGAACAGCAGCAGACTGGCTTGTATTATACAAGTAGTGGGGTCCTGTACATTGCTGATTAGATCTGAGGTGATACATTTGACTGAAAGGCTTCTGAATGTGTCTGCCACATCACACCATGTTCTGCAGGCTGTTAGCTGAGAAGGGAGGTGAACCACAGTCAGTTACAGTGGGGAGACCTGAATAAGCAAGAAGTGCAGTCTTGTAACTCGATGGCGAGTGAGTTGTGCTGAGTGGATGGGCAAGGTCACTTTCCTGTGCTCCTCCGCACACACGCACGTATGAGCTTGTCCCACGTGAAGCTGTATGTCACTTGCACGTCTATCACATATATACATAGAAAGGTTCGTGAAAACAGGGAACCCCTCTGAGTTTTAGGAAACTCTTGGCATCCACTCAGTAAAGTTAAATCCAGTCAAAACACTGAATTTGTGTTATATATTCAAACTCTAAATATGGTGTTTCCCATGATACCAAGACTTACCTCTGAGGTTTAGAGGGTAGCTACTAATTGGTTAAACTAGGCTAGTCTTACTTAACTAAGTATCCAAGTGTTGAACTTTCCTCACTACTGTAAGTTGAAAATATTTATAATAAGATTTGAACAAGGCTGGATGATCAAGATACAGTTAATTCTCAATAAACTCTCCTAAGAAGACGATAAATACAGAGTTCATACATCGTGTGGCATACCTTTTCATGTGGGATGCTTGTTAATGTTTTTTGTTACTGCTGATGCTTCCCTTGGTGCTGTCATTGGTCATGAGCTGTTTGAGTGTAGCAACCATGTCTTAGATTTCTTGGTATCTCAATCATGGCTTTCTGTCATCAAGGATGCTTTTCATATTTGAGTGTCTTCAGCTCCTGTAGTGAACCACGTAGTGACATCCCCAAGATACAAAGGAGTTGCCACGTTCCCCATTCTGCCACCTGCAAGTTTTTTGAAATGTCAGGCAGCTCCTTTTCTTCAGGAGCAAATTTAGCATTCTTTAAAAAATTCTCTTGATCTGGGAATAGGGTCAAAAGCTTCTGTTTCAAAGAGTTCCTTTCCCCTCAGGCGAAGTAAAATGAGGGAAGTCCCTCATGCATTCACCTATTCGTTTAAAACTAATGTGCCAACAAATGTGTAGTGAAGCCCTCACACTGTTAACTTTTCAGTCAATGTCCAGCAATGAAAAATAAACAATTAAATGAACTTCAGTCTTTGGAAAAACCAGGAGGCAGTGTAGATAACACCCACAAATAAGTGAGATTTGGTTGCACTGAGTTTATATGGTCTTACTAAAAACCACGTCAAGGTGCCTGAGACATAAGTGCTTTCTCAAGAAAATTGAAAAGGCATAATTTACAGAGATGTGACCTGGAGGTCCATGCTTCATGCATCCTAATTAAGTAAAGCAGTCCCTGAAATTGCTTTCTGTCATCTGGATAAGAGGCAATTATAGTTACACTTCAGGTTGCTAGTTTGGTTAGGGAATAAGGTATTGTATTCAGCTGACTCCTCCAATCAACTGAGGGTTAATAAATTCATGTCCATACTTGTGAAAGTGTAATGTGGCAAACAGGGAAATCTAGCTGCTTAGAAGATGGAGACTTTAAAAAATTCACTCTGAAATCTTCCCTTTTCAGTTCATAAAGTTGGAGTTAGTGATCATTTTTGTTTTCTCTTACTGAAATTGAAAAAAAAAATCCCCAAATTGTTTGGAAATTATATTTCCATCACCAACTTGAGTTTTAACATGGTATACAATAAATTCAGTTAGAATCGATTTCTGATTTCTTTACAAAACATCCTTTACTCTTATCTCTATTTAATAAATATTATAATTTGTAATCTGCTGCCAGCTAGATGATGAATTCTTCAAGGGTTGAGGCGTTTTTCTTTGAGAAATCCTAACTATAGCAGGCCCTCATGAAGTTTGATGAAGGAGTAAATTTTAATATTATGTTTTTATGTTTTATGAATTGGCAGATTTGTGTCTCCTAGAGCCTGTTCTTGATATATGCTAAGTATCTGAAAGTAGTTTCTGGCTTTTTGTTGTTGTCATTAGAACATTTTCTGGAAAGACTGCAAAGTTTGCATCCATTGGTCTTTTTGGTAGTTTCTTCTTTTTATTCCTGATCAACCTGCATGCTCTGAATTGCTGGTTACTTGATGAGTGCAGTTAGTTGAGTTTTTCTTAACCAAGTTTTTACTAATCAAGAAAAAAATGAGTTTAAATGCAAAAGCTTTTTGAATAATTCTAATTAACCACAACAAAAGGGTTGGCCTACTAAAGGAAAGAATTGGGCTGAAATTACCAGGAAGTTGAGAGGAGTCCACTGTTAGCAATTTCCCATTGTAAAACATGAATGAACACAAGGAAACTGTTAAGAGATTTTGTAGAATTGTTAAAATGTATCTGACTACTTTTTAATACATGGGTGAACTAGAGCAAGATTTCAAGTCATTTTAATTAACTTTCCAGAGATTAAATTTCCAGAATGTGTGCATGCACACACATACGCAGACACACATTGAGTAGTGTGCTGTTATATGTTTAACAATGCTAATGTCTGTGAAAAAAATGATAATACAAACGCCTTGATTTGTAGCATTGTTGGATTCCAGTATAAAGACGCCCATCATGGCTAATTTCAAGCTACAAAGGTGATATTGCTCAGCATGGTTGGGAAGAGATACACACAATCAGCTCTTACACTGAAGCAAACCAGCTCAAAGCACTGCATCCTTGCTCCCATATACCCTTTAACCTCTAATATCACTGTTATTGTATTCTGTGAATTACACATAGAGGTGACCCAACACCCAGTATGAAAGTATCTAAACTGGTAGAATGAAATATTCACCTTTCTTTTCCCCATGTTTCAGTCAACTAAATGGAACAGTGAGGCTTGCTTCTTCATGGGAATAAGTTCATTTTAGTTGATAAATTTATCAACACATTCAGTTGATAAGTGACATCTGTAAGCATGAAGTTCTCACCAAACCTTCAGTCATTTTGCTGATGACCCAGACTTAACCGACCAAGCTGAGTGCAGACTGGATCTCTGCTATTTCATGCAGAGCTGGAGCATGGCCACCATGAGAAGCAGAAAGAGTGGCTTCAAAGTCCTGTCTTTGAAGATATTAAAGTCGCTGTCCCAGGGACCTTGATCTCAGCACAGCCTGCTTCTTTGAACAACTCAGTCTGTATTTTTGGCTTCCCAGCAGCTTAGGACCCCTTCTCCTTATTTCCTCTGTTCTCTCTTGCTTCAGAGACTGCAAGACCCAGCCTGCTTGAGATGGACAGATGAGTTGTCAATGGAGTATCAGGTGGATGCCAAAAATGTCAGATGAAAATAGGGTCTGATTGTTTAACTCTGCTTATAATCAGTAATTGGCACTAAGTAAAGCAGGGAGTTTTAATCAAGGTAAATGGGACTATGATGAATAGATAGCTAAATGGAGTCCAGGAAGTAATAGAGTATAATTCAGAAAGAAAGGTTACATTTAATCCAAATATGTGAAATGCTTCTGAGAGGAAAGGAGGCTACCTCTTTATAGATTCTGGAAATTCAGATAATGGACACTTCCTAAGAATCCTTGATGGAATAAATAGCTATGTTCTTTAAAGTAGGAATCTTCATGGAAAACCTGCTATTAAACAGATTTAAAACACACACACTCATACACATATCCCTTAGTGTTGTGGTAGAAAAAAAAATGCTACATTTTCAGAGGTGAGGTTAATTGGACACGTGTGTCGCTTTTCCAATCTGTGGGTCATGTATACTTATCATCCCTAGTTAATAAAATGTTATTACATTTATGTAGACTTAGAATGACTGTCTTCTTACCCTACCCCTCACTTCTGCCATCTTTCCTTTTCTTTCTCTTGTCCTATTAGTTTGTTTTACTTCTGTAATATTCAGGCTGTATTTCAGTAATGCATTGAAATTAGTGGTGGATTTATAACCTAATATTTATTTTTAAAAACCTTGATGTTAGTAAGTACATCAAGGATGGGTCTCAGTATCTTCCATCTAGGCCAATAAATAGGACGTATCATATTTTGTTGGTTTTTAAATTACAGTTTTTTGTGAAATATATTTTATGAAAGAATCAGTGGCCAAACCCTTTTAGGGTGAGATTAGCCAGTTTCTCCAGCCCTGACCCTCAAGTGGAGATGTTTACATATGAAAAGGGAGTGAGTAAATGTCTCATGATCTCAGAAATTTGATATTTCAAGGCCTTAGTGGACTATAACTTGTCATGATGTTTTGTAATATGACTGAAAATATCAACAACAGCCACAAAAGTAGTGAATGAGGTGAGTATGCTTGTTTGAAGTATCTGCTTTGTGCCAGGTGTATGGCTTTCTTAAGTTGCACTATATGCTCAGTACTATACTAAGTATTTCATATGTATTGCAGTCATTCTTGAGAGCAACTTGACAAAGGAATTACCACTATCCTGTTTTTATATGTGAAGAAATTGAAGCTTAGAAAAGTTTAGAGAGAAATATGAGGGAAAACCAGTGTTCAAACTCAAATCAAGCAGACCGTAATTCTGTTCTCTTACTGCTAGGGCCATCTGATTTTAAGCTCTGAAAGGGCAAAGACCATGTTGATTATGCTTATCTTTCTATTTCTGGCACCTAATAATTTGCTTGGCATTCACTGTATATGTGTGAGTTGAAATAATGAATGAGCATCTCTCCTAAGTTCTTGTTAGTTGTCTTTTTTTTTTCATCTGAAAGTGAGAATTATAATGTTAAAATTTTTGGTGAAGCTTTCAGACATTTAATGAGACCATATGGCTTAGTGTGGTTGTAGCATTTTAGTTCCTCATTGTGCAGCAAAGAGTAGTAGTAGGCACCCCCAGATGTAATCTAGGAAATCTAGGAAAGACTACAGAGTTGCCAAAATAAATCCAAAAATTTCATGAGTTCAGCAATTCAGTTTTAACTCAGATAATGTTGATGGTGACCAATAAATACCCTGTGCCTATGTAATTTCTTTTCTGGTGTTTCATGTCAATATCAGCATAATAAATGCAAGAATTACAATCTCTAGGAGATATAACTTCATATTCATTTAGTCTTAGTAATCCACATAAAATTATCAACTAGCTTTGACTACGTTCTGAGTGTTGAATTCATGAATACAGTCCTGGTGTAGCTAGCATTGCTGTACTAGATTCCAGAATGAATAATCTTGTCTATACTAAAATAATGCTTTTTGTTCTTAAAATGCCATTTAGCCCGATTGGTTAAGGAAAACCTGAGTGTCATGTTAGCAATCTTTAAGCTTTATTGAAGTTTTTGATTCTGTCATAAGAAAAAAAATAGAACTCATCTTGTCAAATAAGGTGTCTGTCATCTCTGAAAACACAATTATGGCAGATTATTTTTAAATATTTTTAATAACTTTCCCTAACTATAAAGTAACATATAACTTATTAAACAAACTTTAGAATATGTGATCAAAATTTAAAAAAAGTTACATCTCTTGAGCCTTAGGCGACTACAGTGAACATTCACTAACATTTGTGTGTTAAGAGACTTTATACTTCATGTAGAGATATGTGAGTCAGTAGAAAGGGAACATGAATTAGACATTCTTGTCTTTACAGAAAGCTTCAACATTTCAGGTACTTGAACCTCTGGAGTAGCCTCGTTTAGTGAAGAGTTCAGTCTATATCCTGGTACATGACTCAGATGATAAAAGCCCTAACTCTACTCTAATTTTCCTACTAAACATTCTTTCCTGAATTCTAGTTCTCTGTCTGACTCTGTTTATTATCAATATCTATAATATAGGCATTTGAACTCATATTTATATATGGATATGGAGTGATTTAATGTAGCTTTATGTGTTTTTTGCTGAAGGTCTCATAAATCATTACATACTGATTTGTAAAGACTTGATAACTCCTGAAGGTTTATTCTCAAGAAAATATGCATTGAAAAATCTAATGATTTTCTTATTTTGGTCATAAGATTAGATGGTCTAAATTTTATTATGGTATTTCTCTTCCTTTATCATATCTTATTTAGGAATGGGTAAATCTTGAACTTTTTATTGATACAATATTTATACCTTAATTTGGTGTCATTTTATATTTTGGTCACCTTTCAATAGGTAGCTTTTACTCCATAATGAATTTCATATACCTTTTGCTCTAGAAATCTGTGAATACATAGAACATAATTTTAAAAATCCCTCATATTAATATTAACCTGATTTCTATTAGTATTTTAGTTTTTACTCTGGCTTGATGGGACTGCTTTGGTCTTTTTTTTATAGGTCAGGAGTTCTTTTCCTGGAATCCTCAAATCCCCAAAGGGTTTGAGGATTTTGTTCATAAGGTCTTTGAACTTGGATGGAAAGAATATATACATCTTCCTAGTCACTAACCTTGGACATTAACAGGAGCCACACAGTGGACTGTATTCTGGTGTTCCACTGCACAGGGGTTTTGTTTCTATGGCTGCATGTTGTGTCCTGTATGCCACCAGCGATGGCTGCTAAGTCAATGCTTTTCCTTATTAAAGAAGAAATGTGCCAATAGTGCTGACAGGGTATTTTCCCCAGAAGCGATCACATTGTAATTCATTCTAAAGTATATCTCATATAGCTTATGCCCGTAAGTGTAAGAAATATTCCTTTTCAATGAATCATGTATTCATGCCAGTAAAGCTCAGACTGTAATGGTGTGGAGTTCTCACAGCTGTCATCCTGCAGGCTTCAGGGCTACTTCAGCAGCTCCTTCTGCACCACTCTGACGAGCAGAGCAAGTCTGTCCATAGGGGATTTAGAGCCCACAGCTTCAGTCTAGATCATTACTGTCTGTCAGTCTTCATCAGTCAAGACGGTTGCACCATGAGGAAGAAATTTATCAGCAGGGCTGGAAAATGATGATTATAGCTTCTCATTGGGGAATGAGTGTTTCCTTATCTATGATATATTGTGCTTTGTCAAAGAAGAAATAGGTTGCTTGGTGCTGAGAAGGTGAAGAAACTGCAGAATTATCCCTAATTTGTGCTGGACTCAGAAAACAAAGATGTGTTAGGAATCCGAGTCAGGAAAAGGGGAACAGGTTTGAATGAGATGTATTTAACTGGTTTCCCTCTCCAGGTAACATTGCTTGTACCTGGATGGGTAGGCAGTCACCTACACAGTACTGTGCTTCTCTGGCCTGCTTTCAAATGGCTTTAGAAATTAGAGATGCAGAGATGTCAATTTCCCCAGACATTATGGGATAAGCTGGGACAGTAGAAGTATCAAAACACAACAGATTAATAAGGAAAAATGGGGAAATTATAGCTTATGTTGTTGTCATATATAGTAAGTGGCCCTGTGATCAGCTAACACTGGCTGAACACCAGGCTAACTTGTGAGATTTTTATTTGCATTAACTTATTTAGTTCTCATAAGAGCCTTGTAAGATTCATATATTATGAGGAACTGGAGTGAGAGAGAGGTTTCAGTAATTTACCCAGGACCATACTGTTAATTGACAAAGTTGTTATTGGATCTCAGGCAGTCAAGTTAAGAGTTCACACTCTCGACAGTTACACTCTATGGTATGTTTTGGGTGTATTCTTGAAGGCACTATGATATACTTTCCTTGGATTGTCATCCCTAGGTAGGTGGAAGCTTGCCACTTCCTTTTTAAAAATCTGTTTCAGACTTAACCAGTACTTCTACCTGTCCGATATTACTGTATCCAATTTGTTCTTTCCTTCCAGAAAATGGTAATGGCTCAGTTCTTGTTACTCTGCACCTCTATCCTGTGTGTATGTGTGTGTGTGTGTCTGTACATATATATTCTTTTCTCTTCCAGTTCCATGACATATAACTGACACACAGCACTGTGTAAGTTTAAAGAGTTCAGCATAATGACTTGACTTACATACATCATGAAATGATGACCACAGTAAGTTTAGTGAACATACAAAATTAAAGAAATAGAAGAAAATTTTTTCCCTGTGATGAGAACTCTTAGTATTTATTCTCTTAACAAATTTCCTATATAACATACAGCAGAGTTAATTATAATTATCATGTTGTACCATATATTCCTACTATTTATTTTTCTTGTAACTGGAAGTATGTGTGTACCTTTTGACTACCTTCATCTAATTCCCTCTCCTCCCACTCCCACCACAAATCTGATCCCTTTTTGTATGAGTTTGTTTGTTTATTTGTTTTTGAAGTATAACTGTCCTACATTATGTTAATTCCTGGTACAAAACATAGTGATTTGTTATTTCCATACGTTTTGAAATGGTCACCATGGTAAGTCTAGTTACTGTCACTTTACAAAGATAATACATGATTATTGACTTTATTTCCCACACTGTACAGTTCGTACCCATGACTCACTTACTTTGTAGCTGAAAGTTTGTATCTCTTAATCTCTCTCATGAAAGAAACCTATTTCTTCCCTCCTCCACCCCACCAGCTCCTCTGGCAAACAGTTGTTTGTTCTCTGTATCTTTGACTCTGTTTCATTATGTTTATTCATTTGTTTTAATTTTTAGATTCTACATATAAGGGAAATAGTATGGTAGTTGTCTTTCTCTGTCTGTTAATTTTACTTAGCATAATACCCTGTAGGTCTATACATTACATATATGTTCTTTCTTTGAGTTTACTGAGAAGATATATTTTTGTGTTTAATAATTAATTAATTAAAACGTTTTCATTTTGAGGTAAATGTAAATTTACATACAGTTGTAAGAAGTAACACAGAGAGATCCTGTGTATCCTTTGCCTTGTTTCCCCCTATAGTAACATCTTGCAAAACCACAGTGTAATAACACAACCAGGATACTGACATTGTCCAATCCACCAATCTTGTTCAAATTTCCCAAGTTTTATTTAACTTGTGTGTGTGTGTGTGTGTGTACTTAGTTCTCTATAATTCTATCATACATATATATATATTCATGTGTCAAAACCACAGTCAAGATAAGAGGAGAGCTCTGTCACCACAAGGAACCTTTGTATCGCCCTTTTTATACCCACACTATCTTCCTCCTGCATCTCCCCTTCCCTGATCCTAAACCCTGGCAACCATTAATCTGTTCTCCATTTCTAAAATTTTGTCTTTCCAAATGTTTACTATAAATGAAATTGTACCATACGTAACTTTGGGGGATTGGCTCTTTTCTCTCAGTATAGTACCTGGAGACTCTTCCAAGTTACTGCATGTATCAAAAATTCACTCCTTTCTATTGCTGGGTAGTGTTCCCCAGTTGGCTTCACAGTTCACCTGTAGGAGGACATCTGGGTTGTTTTCACTTTGGGGCTGTCATGAATAAAGCTTCTATGAACATTCATGTGCAGATTTTTGTGTGAAGCTAAGTTTTGATTTCTCTAGGATGAATGCCCAAGAGTACAATTATTGGGTTGTATGGTAGTGGATATTTAGTTCTATAAGAGACTGCTAAACTGTATTCCAGAGGGACTATATCATGTTATAATCCCACTAGCAATATATGAGTGATCTGGGTTTCTCACCATTCTCACCAGCTTTTTTCTGTTACCATCTTTTATTTTAGCCATTCTAATATGTGCATAATGATAGCTCATTGTGATTTTAATTTGCATTTTTCTAATGTCTAATGATGTCAAACATCATTTCATGTGCTTATTTGCCATCTTTATTTTCTGTGAAATGTGTGTTCATCTCTTTTGCTTATTTCATAATTGGGTTTTTTTTTAACTGTTGAGCTTTGACAGATCTTTATATATTTTAGGTAATGGTCTTTTGCTGGATATACAGTTTGCAAATACTTTCTCCAATTTGTAGTTTGTCTTTTTATCATGTAGCAAGGTATTTTGAAGAACAAAATTTTAAAATTTGGTAAGGTCCAAATTATCAGTTTTTCCTTTTAGGGATCGTGCTGTTAGTTTCAAGACTAAGAATTCTCGCCCTAGATCTCAGCGATTTTCCTCAGTTTTCTTTTGTAAACTTTAAATTTATGGTTTTACATTTTGCAATTTAAATTTATGATATATTTTGAATTAACTTTTGTATGAGATGTGAGGTTTAGGTCACCTATTTATTTATTCATTTTGCCTGTGGATTCCAGTTGTTCTAGTGTCATTTCTTGAAAAAGCTTTCCTTCCTGATGAATTGCTTTTGTAGCCTTGTCAAAAATCAGTTAAGCTATTCGTGTGAGTCTAATTCTGGGTTCTTTATTCAGTTCTGTTAATCTGTGTGCACATCCCTTCACAAATACTGCCCTGTCTTGATTAATGCAGCCCTGTAGTAAGACTTGATTCTGGGTAGAGTGATTCCTCCCAGGTTATTCTTTTTCAAGTTTACTTCAACCATTTTACGTTTAATTTACAGTGTTAATGTATAATGAAAGCAACAGCCCATGCTCCACTTACATTCTTATTCCAACCTCCTGGAGGCAACAGCTGTGAACTAACTGTAGTTTGGTTTCTTTCAGTGGTTTACCCTTTATCTCTAAATAATATGCTTATATTGTTACCTCTTGATTTACCAACCTTTGATGTTACGCATTTACTTTCTGCCATAATATATAGTGTCTCAACCTACTTAAATCAATCCCCACTTCCTCTCCCTCCTACCTTCCGCTATGGTTTAAACACTACTTTTAGATTGTTAACTGGTCACTTGTGTACCTTAAAAGACATACCTGGACCTTCATATCTTGACTTCCCACTTTATAGGATGACATTACTGCTCCCCCAACTCTTTCGCATCATACTGTTTTGTACATTGTTAAGCTTTTCGACACTTTTTTTTGTCTTGTAATGATAATTGTCTTACTTGTTTGTAGTCTGATTTGAACAGTTCAAAATCAATAGACATTTTTTGCTTTTTCAAACTGTAAATGTTTAATCATAAAATTTCTCTCCTGTGCCAAATAATACCCCATGGACCATTCCCATACAAATGTGCCTAAAATCAAGTGGAAATTGACTATCTCCACCAACTGTCAAGATTAAGTCACATTTTAGATTACTTCGCACTTGAACGATGCATTCTTATTCCTTGAGTTACATGTCCATCTTTTTGGAATGAATTTTCTTATTGAAGTATATGCATATATAAAAAGCAAAGATTATAACTGTATTGCCTGATATATTTTCATAATAAATAGAACATTACCAGTGCCCTCCAAACCTTGCTTGTACCACCCTGGTCATTACTTGTCCTTCTCCAGTCATTTTCTTGACTTTAAACACTATATATATTTGTTTTACTTGATTATGAATTTTCTGTAAATTGAGAGATACAATATTAATCTTTTGGTCTGGCTTCTTTCACTTAACATTGTTTTTGGGAGGCATGTGGTTGCTTTCAGCAATAAGTTTTAAATTTTTGTTGCTGTGAAGTAGTCTTTGTGGTGAAATACCACAGTCTTTGTTCCAACTCTGATGGACATTTTTTCCAGTTTGGCTATTGTGAATATGTTGCTATAAACCTTCTTTTACCTATCTTTGGGTATGCACATAGAAACTCCATTGGGCATATGTTAGGAGTGCAGTTACTGTACTATAGAATATGAATATTTTCAAGTTTAGTGAATACTGCTGAACAGTATTTCTAAGTTTTGCTATTTTATACTTTCACTAATGTGCACGAGAATTCTATTTGATTGATTTCTTCAGCTACAACTGGTCTTGGCAGTTATTTTAATTTTGCCCAGTTTGGTGAGTAGATGTTTTTATCTCATTGTAGTTTTAAATGTTGAATCTGTTCAATGTTTTCAACTGTAGTTGAAAATGTCTGTGTAATGAATGACCAGAAAGAGGGAAGTACAAAAGGTAGTAGACTTACTCTAGATTAAAAGAGAGACTAGGGGGAAGATATAGCTCAAGTGGTAGAGTGTATGCTTAGCATGCATGAGGACCTCGGTTCAATCCCCAGTACCTACTCTAAAAATAAGTATATCTAATCACTTCCCCTCCCCACCAGCAAAAAAAAAAAAAAAAAAAAAAAAGAGAGAGAGAGAGACTTGACACCCAAATGCTGGCTCCAACAACAATAAAAATTATTTAAAGACATCTTTGGAAAACTTGACTGTGGACTGTGTATTAAATCACACTTTTCCATGTTAAATTTCTTGGTTGTGATACTGATATCACGGCTGTGTAGGAAAATGTTCTTGTTCTTAAGTGATACATGCTGCAGTATTTGGGGATGAAATATCATGGTATCTGCAACTTGCATTCAGATAGTTCTTAGGGATATTTGTAGAGAATGGATCTAGCTGAAGGTACAGAGGTGTTCATTGTACTATCATGTCAACTCAAAAGCAGATTGGAAATTTCTCAAATGTAAAGTTGAGGGACACAAAGGATGTCCAGGGTAAAAGACAATTTAAATGAGAGCTATGGCATTTACTCATTTTGTAATTCATTGGAGTTTGGGCTTACATTTAAATAATGTTAAAAGTAATAAATTGGTCATCCTAATCAAATAAACCTTCTTTGAATGCCTGTTACATCCGAGGTGTGGTAGATGTTATTAGAGAATAGACATATATAATGGAAGGAGAAAAGAGTCAAAGCAGAAAGATAATTGACATGATGGATGAAGTTTTCATGAAAACTTTAATGTGGAATAATTGTGTTGTGTTTCTAAAAAGTTGGTGTTTCATTTTCTCTGAGAGCTCTCGTTAAAAAGAAATTTGTTCCCCGATATTAGATGGTTTCCAGGAGATTGACATTGCTTTTAACAGTTCAAAAGCTAAAACCGCTGGCTCCAATTTCAATCTAGAGAAGTGTTTCTAGCAACTGATGATTGCTTGTAGCATATAATACATAAAATGACCTAGAACATGGAGCCAAGGAATGGTTCCTTGATGAATTGGTGTCAGAAGTGAACTTTGAAGGGCAGATAGAGCTAACAAGGCAAATGGAGTGGATGAAAGTATACTTAGCACAAGGAATGTGTAAAGAAAAACGAGAGGGGAACATGGTGCATTTGAGAACTAAGAGAAGGTCAGTGTGCCTGGAATATAGACAGGGAAAGACAGAAAGTAGAAAAGTAAGAAACAAAAAATGAATGGCAACCTCCCTGGACTCCCCCCACCCTTCCATTGCTCACTTTTATTATCTATATTAGCCTGTCAACCACAAGGGGGCGCCCAATACCCAATACCTGTTTTGTGGCCTGTGTGCCATTCCAAAGGTATTTCCTTTGTTCCTTAGGGTTAGTTATACCAAGCCATCTTGGGCAGCTCCCATCTCTTTCACATATGCCCCTGCCAACTGAGTAGCAAAGGGAAAACAGAAGTAAGTAAGTTCCAAGTTACTACCATCGCACAATAGATGCCACATGTCTCATACTCCATCTTGGGCTAGAAGTCACAATAGCTGTCTGGATACATGTGGCTCAACAATGCAGTCTTCTTTACGTTAGAATGAATTTTGCTTTGCCTTCTACATCATAAAGGCTAATTTTTCAGAGTTAGGGACTTGCTGTTTTTATGGGAGGAAATAAAAAGAGAGGCTTGTTTGGTTTTTTTTTTTTTTTTTAATGATGTCTCTATTGTTCTCAGTTTTTTTGTTTGTTTATTTTTTCCTTAATGGACATTGTATGGTACTCAAGGCATTTAGAAGTAATTCAGTATGCCTATTCAGAATGTATGTGGGTCAGTGGGAATATTGTAACTTCTGGTAATAGAACTATGAGGTAGTAGTAAAAGCCTTAGGTTTGCCGAGATACATTAAAGCTTAAAATGACTTTAGTAGAAAGAACAAATTTAAAACTGGAGGGAAAATGACATATGTGTATGTGTGTGTCTTTTTCTGTATCTCTATATTTGTTAGTTATCCTAGGGTTTATAAACTGAACCAGAAGGCACGGTGACTACTAAATTCGTTATAGCATAACTCCCACATCGGGCTTACTTTGGGAAAGACCCAGGGGTTCTCAGAGCACACCACCTACCACAGCCTGGGCCCCCAGGCCTTGGAACTGGAGTGGCCCAGAACTGGCTTTGAGTTCCAACAGCACTAATAATCAGAGTTCACTCAGTCAGCCTTCTACCAACCACCATTCGGATATGTTCTACACCAGTGTTTCATCTATTGGAGTGGAAGGCAGATAGGCAGAACTGAAGAAATTCAGCAGGCCAAATCATTATTTTATATTCTGCATGTAATTTGCTGAGACCTTTCTAATGAGAAAAGGTGTTTTGCTTGTTTTCTAGCTGGCATTATACTTATAGGAACAGAGCTTGTCAGACTAGTATCAGTTTCTTCTATGAAAGTGACAGGACTGATAGATTGCAAGGTGAAGTGTTTACAACTTATCTTGATTCTGTACAGATTTTTATTCTATGCATACTAATGGAAAAAAATCCAGCTTCCTTTTTCAATGTGTGTTAATGTTACGAACCGAATAGCAGATATAAATTTTATTGTCAGCTTCTTATTAACTGTGTGAGGCGTCTAGGATAATGAAGTAAAGGGCAAGATCGCTTTCCTTTATGACAGCAGATGATCATGTTATTTAATCAACAAACTGTGTTTAATTATCACTAAGGGTAATGAAACTAGATAAGTTTGACAGCTGACAGAGGAAAGTCAGATAAATTAAAAAGAAAATTCTAAATTTCTCTGGATCTCAACTGGATTGAAATTTTATTTTGGTTGTATATATACACTTTTAAAGTTGACTTTCTTCATTTAAACACCACACTTCAGGGGATTATTTTTACACCAGGAAAGCCTGGTCATGGATCTGAAAACCAATTTAGCACTTTCTTTATTTTATTTCCAAAACTTACCAGTCAGTACTTTGGAAATGGCTAAAGAAAATATAATAACTATAATGAGATGGAATTCAACACTGTAACCTTGGTGTTCAGCCCAATAGAATCTTAAGGCTCTGAATTGTTAACTCATTCCATTTGACTTGATTTTAGGGTCATATGGAGCCAAAACTAACTTATGTGCCTTGAATTCACTGCTTTGAACTGAAAAGTAAACTGTTTACTTGCTCCCAATGGGACTACATTATGCTGAAAGATTGTTTCCTGTTTGTCCTAGAGGGGTTTCCTGTCCCTGAAAGAAGTCATAATTTGGGTCAGCTGTCTCTGCAGGGGCCATCCCTGACAGCTTTCTCAGGAAAGTGAGATCAGAAAAGCACTAAGCTGTCGCAGCATATGAAACTAAAGACTTGCCACAGCCCCTGCCTTTGCAGAGGGCTCTAACTTTAAATACAGCCTGAATGCTAAGTCCGAGAAGACTACAGTTCCCCAGGTGACTCCTGCTGCACCACACTGTGAGTTGTTTCAGTTGCTCCTCAGAGTCATTAGGAATGCTGTCCTGTTTGTCTTTTTTAGACCATCTGTAGGAGGCGTGCCCAGAAAGAGTTGTACCTTTTTCTGGTGACATTGGAAGGTACTGGAGCATAAAAATAATCCTGGATCAACATATGAGTCAAATGCTGTATTTCTCCATTCTGCAGTTAGGGAACAAAAACTTCAAATGCCATCTTGCCAAAAATAGCAGGCAATTAAAGTATGCCGAATCCATGATACTACATGTGGTAGCCAAGTGTTCAGGAGGCATTATTATGGAGAAATAATTATACTGGTGTTTCCAGGCTTTCATTTCCCCTGGTATTACCTACTGAGCTCTTTACCCTGTAACGTTTGAAAAGAAGTAAAGATTTCTTCTGGCTTCATCCAGGGCCATATCACCACTTCTGCATATTGCTTCTGATTACTGTCCTGGTAAATTCTAAGTACGATGCTGAATTCTGGCACAAACCACTGTCTGAAGGAATCCAAACGAGGAAGCGTGGATATTCGAAGACCGCCCCATTCACACTGTGGGAAAAATCAATTCAATTGAAAGCTCACCTACAGTCTACTTCAGGTGTGATGGACAGTACATTACTAGGTCAATGCCTTCATAATTCTTTCTTTCTAGTGAGATCCTGTGGGAGATAGTTCAGATTCTCTGACTCATCTTTGCTGAGTGCTTTCATACCAGCGTGCTCCCTTCCCTGAAAGGCCTGGAATTGAAGGAAAATGGAAAACTCATCTTGAGGTGAAATTGGAAGGGACCAAGAAGCTTAAAGGAGGAAGTGATTGTCAGTTAGGCAGAAATAGGAGGGCTTTGCTAGAATCGTGCCTTGTAAATTTGTCTACCTTCCACTGCAGTGCCTTGTGTATAGCAAGTATGGGACAAAGGATTCTGGAAAGTATAAAAATGAGGAGTGCGCTGGGTAGTATTGCAGGGGAGAGAGGGGTAGAAAATAAAAGTTTAAAGGAGATGCAAGACTGTTACTGTAAAATAAATGGAAATGCAGTTCTAGGACTTCTAAACAATACTAGTCAAACTGTAAGTTTCACACTGTTGTAATCTGAGTTATGTGAGTAAATAATGTATCTTTTTCGTGGGAGAAGAGGGTGGTGGTGAGGGAACCCATACTAGAAAACAATTAAAAATAGTGATAATGATACAAATAAAATTCAGTGAAAGGGGTTACATCAGGATAAGGAAAAAACTAAAACTAAGAAATACAGTTGAAGCATAATATATGGATTATATAAACAGAGAATAAAATTAAAAACAATCTTGCAGCAATAGCCATAACCCAAGAACAATAGAAGCAGGCTTGAAGGCATATGGACAAGGTATTTCTTGTTACTGTGTGGGCTGTATGCTGTGGGATGTGGGATATTCTGTTGTGAGGCTTTGAGAGATCTTGTTGGGTACTGTTTTTAAGTAGGTGTTTGAAGAATGTTAAGACTTTGTAATTACCATCAATTCAGAGAAAGTAGACACACAGCATATCAGGAAGGGCACAACAGTTCATCCAAGAAATGCAAAGAAAAGATGATGAAATTTCTAGCAGAAATCCACAGTGGATTGTAATTAACATTGATACCCAGGAACCTTGAACACTGAAGATTCTGTCAAATTAACTACAAAGTGTATGTGTTCTGAAGATCATCTGGAACTAAACATCAATGATATGACCTGAGAAAGATGCTAGCCTACCTTCTTAAGGGGAAGAAGAAAATCGACTCTGATTTACTAGATTCTAAAAAAAAAAATGGAAACAATAGTCTGGGAAAGATTGTGAAAGAGTCAAATTTCAAAAGGTGGAAGGAAACCAAAGAAAGCATTAAGATTAATGAGTATAAAAATGTGGACGGGGGAGGGGAAAGAAAAGAAAAAGGAATATACATTACTGAAGGTATAAAACGATTTTGACTCTGTAATTGGAAAGTATGTTGTCCATCTAGCCCTTTTCAAGGTGCAAACAACAAACCATACTCAACAGAGCATTAAAGAGAATAAAGGCAGAAGAAGCCCTAAAACTACCCACCAGAGAAAAAACAGGAGTCATAAACCCTTATTAAAGGTATATTCACGACTGATTAGAAGTTTGCTCTCATTTGTGGAAAAGGATGGCAAGCCTTCCCAAAACTCCTGAGATCTAAAAAGTGTTCTCCACATTTACCTGGTCAGCAAGTGCCAAATAGCATCAGAAGATTATTTATCCAAATTTCTAGTTACTTTGAAATATTAGGTAGTCGATGTTAAAGCTTTTGGAGGCAGTTTAACCAGAAAATTACCAAGCCAACCAAAGAAAACTTGAAGCTACTGTTAAAGTGAAAAGAAAAGAAAATTCCAAATAAACTGTTAAAGCGAACAGTGTTCAGTACACTAGAAATGACCCAGTGGGCTGACCTAAATGTGAGCAATTAGCATGATTTAATATTGTGATTTAGCCAATGGTTCACTATTAGCCTTGGCTTACAAACTGAGTGCCATGGCTGTGGGATGTGGATGTAGGGTAAACATATATTTACTATCCTTCTTTGCTTATTCCTCTGTAAGCCAACATAACAAATACTCCTGGGTATCTTATTCACTTGGTTTGACTATCAGGATTTGTTTGCAGTAGACATCGATGGCTCAAGTCCTTTGGTGTCCCTTAAGAGCAGGGAAAAGAGGAGAGCATTTCTCTTTAAGATTCCCCATGACTTACACCAATTTTGACCCTATGCATTTCGCCACCCCGTTCTTAATCCCTTCAAATGATAGGCAGGACTCCATTTCTACTGGTACATGTTTAGTTTTTCGAAGGAGAATATATCATTGGCCATTTGTCTGAAGAAGTTAAGAAAAGCCTTTCATTATTTCAATAATATACCGAAGTACCTTCAATGTGTAAGACACTAGAGTCTGTGATTTCAAAAGTGAGTAAGATAGTAATTGCCTTTAAGCAGTTTTCAGTCACTGGGGTAGACAAGCCCCAGCCAGTTTCAAAGATGCAGTAAAGACAAGGATAGAGCTAATGGATCCAGGGAATTACAGAGGAAAAGGAAACAAGATTAGAGTTTCTTCCCAAAATTGCATAAAATTATGGCAATTAGGAACCAAATTTGGGACACCAAGACAGAACAATTAAGTAAATGAATCCGGCAACATGCATGTGTATGAACCAGTCTTCAGGGAGGCAGACAGCAGTTGGGTTTTGCAGGGCTTTATTTTAAGCACTTAATTTTTGAGAGCCTAGAATGCTGAGTTTATTCATCATCTTACCCACACATCTGGTGACGCTAGGAACCTCTGACACAGCTAATTAAAACAAATGGCTCTTGTTGTGGCATTATGAATGGCAAGGCAAACAACATCGCAGTCTTTAGCAGGTTCTGCCACAGACTAATGGAAGAAAAATGTCAAAAAGCCCTATCAGATGTGTCTTCCCTAAGTGATATGAGGATACTTGATGTGCAGGGATGACAGCTGCTAAAACAAAAGGAGATATAAAGACAAATAGATCCAGTGTGTTGGGTTTGGAGATTAAATTGATGATAATTTTTTTTGTTTAAGGAATAATCTAACATGTACACTATGGGAAAGATAAGAGTTAAAAGCAGTAAGTGATCTCTCTTCTATGTCTCATCTGCCCAGATCTAGAGAAAATTTGCTTGAACTGCTATTTAAGTGTATTTTTAAATAAATCCTTTTAGGAAAGCTCGATGAGACCAATTCAAAGATTCTTTAACCTTAGAAAATGCTGACTACTTAAAAAATTGTCAGCATCCATGGATTGCCCTATAAAGACTCCTAGACTAATTTTGACCAAGTGTAAGGTAGGAAAATGCGATGCAGTTACACAGACACATATGCGCACACACACACTCACACTCCCACGGAGGAGGGAGCAGGCATCATGGAAACCTATATACTCTGATTTCTGCAACAGTCCCCTATACCTGCCTTGGTGGTTGTTCATTAAGAGCATCCACCAGTATCCAGTGAATAACCTGTGCAAATGCAAAGTGGGATGGAGAGCACGCTCTGCAGAAAACAAGAAAAGGTGTTTTGAAGATGATAATACTAGGCTGGTTCCACGTTTCTAATCGATCGGGAGGGATAAGTAAGTTGTCTGCCAACTTTTTTGTTTCTCACATCCAAAGGGGCTGAAAGTTTATGAAATAAAATGCACAGTGAACGCAGAGTCAGCAGGAAGGTAGCTAATCCATATGTTTAATTGCGGTCTGGGAAAAGAGCAGTGCTTGCCTTGTTGCCAAGCCCTGGATGCTGAGTCAGCACGTGAGGTTCCCCTGGGGAGCAAGGTGGGCTCCAAGGAGGAGAAGGAAAAACAATACTTTTCCCTGGGCGCACATTTGCAAGGGGTATATGAAATTGCATACTTCTGCCAGAGAGCAGAAGGCAGAGCCAGTTTCAGGAAGCAGCACTTTCCAATTAAAAAAAAAAAATTAAATTAAATAATATTTTTAGGGAGTATTGGAGAAGTAAACAAGACAAAAAAGGGATAGAACCTAAATGAGGTGGTTCTCAAGCAGAGGAGTCATGGAGCGGTGTGATGATCACAAGCTCTGGGGTTGCATCCACCTTGGTAAACTTCCTAGGCATGGTACCTGGGATTACTAACACTGACCAAGGGATTTCATATCAACAGCTAACATATTTGGGACATTTATGTGTTAACATTATGTGTTAGGCATTGGAATTGTATCCATTATTTTCCTTAATTCTCTTTGCAGCTTTGTTTTATTGATAAAGTTTAGGAGACATTAAGTGTTTTGTCCAAGGTTATGCAGCCAATAGAGTGGAGTCAGGATTTTAACTCAGGTCTGTATGACTATTTGTATCACAGTTATAGTCTCTGTGAAACAGAGATGCTATTACTATTCTTTCAGGGTGTCAGCTAATAATCGTTGGTTCTCTCCCTCCCTGACTGTAGCCGTTCACTCAGTGCAAAAATCGGAGTACACCTCTGTGGTGTGCACTTTGGGTCCCTGATAGTTGGGCCCTTGGAATGTGCCCATTTTGCCCCAAGGAGAGAGTGACCCTAACCTGAATGGAGTAACCACCATGTGCAGGTGCTGGTCAGCATACTCAGCCCTCCTGGAGCTCTTTCTCTTTTCTGTCTGTGCTCATCCCACAGGGGGTCTCCTCCAACCCCTCAGCTTCAAGGACCATTTCTGTGTTGCTACCTCCCAAACCCACATTCCCAGTTCTGACCTTTCCTCAAAACTGCAGACATGACATTTCCACTTGGGTTTCTAATAGGTATATTACGCTTGGCATATCCAAAACTGAACCCTTGATTCTTCGCCCCCAGTCTGCTCATCCTCCAGTCATGATCCCAGTCAAGGACATGATCCAGCCAATTGCTGAAGTCCCCAAACCTAAGAGTTGTTCTTGACTCCTCTCTCTTTCTTAATCAGGCTAGACAGCTTTGTTGACTTCACTTCTAGAAAGGATTCCATCCACTTCTCTCTGCCTCCATGACCATGACCCTCATACCAACACCTCACACATGGACTCCTGTAATAATTCTGACTGGACTCCCAGCTTCCATTCTGCAATCCATTCTTCATACAGCCATCAACATGAGCTTAATGAAATACAGGCAGCTGCAGAGATATTATGGGTTCAGTTAAAGACCACTGCAATAAAGTGACTATTGCAATAAAATGAGTCACATGAAGTTTTTTGGCTTCCCAGTGCCCATAAAAGTTATGTTTACACTATACTGTAGTATATTTTGTGCAGTACCATTGTGTCTAAAAAAAAGTCCATACCTTAATTTAAAATTACTTTATTGCTTAAAATGTTGACTATCATCTGAGCCTTTAGCAAGTCATAATCTTTTTTGCTGGTGGTAGGTTTGAAATGTTGGAAGAATTAACAAAATGTGACACAGAGACACAAAGTGAATAAATGGTGGTGAAAAAATGACACTAAGAGACTTGCTTAACACAATGTTGCCACAAACCTTCAGTTTGTAAGAAAGAAAAAAAAAAGCAATATCTGAGCTATAAAACAAGGTATGCCTATGTAGATAAAATCATGCTGTCCCCTTGTTTCAAACCCTCCAATGACTTCCCATTGCACTTGGAGAAAAATAACAAACCCCTTTCCCTGGTTTACAGATTCCTGCAGTACAGCATCAGCCATCCTCTGACTTTATGTCCTACTGTGACCCTTTACCTGTTGCACTCCAGGCCCATTGCCCTTTGCATCCCTCAAAACAAGCCAAGCACAAAACTCTTACAGGTTTATAATTGTTTCTGTTTCCTCTGTTTAGAATTCTTTTTTCCCATTTCTTCTCATAGCAGGATCTTTCTTGATAGCTCTCACCTCAAATGTCACCTCCTCAAAAGAACCTTCTCTGATAACCCAGTGACTCTACATTGGCCTACTTTAATTACTGGCATTGGCACTTTTCAATATCTGAGGTTTTCTTCCTTATTTATTCACACAATTTTTCACTTACTCATTCCTACCACTCATCCTCTAAGAATTGCACTGTTGGTATCATACCCGTTGCCATCATATGGCTGTTTAAATTAAATTAATTCAAATTAAAAAAAAAATTAGTCCCTCTCTCGTACTAGACACTCTTCAAGGGCTCAATACCCACATATGGCTAATGGCTAATGGACAATGCAGATATACATCATTTCCATCATTGCAGAAAGTTCTATTGGACAGCACCACCATACATTGTAAGCTTCATGAGAGCAGGGACAGGATTTGTCTCATTCACTGTTGAACCCTCCAGATAGTGCCTGGCAGATAGCAAACTCCCAGAAATATTTGCTGAATGAGTGAAGGATGAGATGAACAAATGATGTAAATAAACTCTGGTTTTTCAGGAGAAGATGCCATCTGTTAAAGAGTTAAGGTTTTAACTTAATGGCTCTTTTATCACAGGAGAAGTCTCCCTAGGAGCATTCTGAAGATGTAAATTAATCCACCCAAAGGGGCCAGGAGAATTCAGCACTGATAGTTGGAATTTGGCAGGGCTGTTAAAGAAGCTGTCAGCGAAGCAGATTAGTTAGCCCCACTTTCTACTCAAGTTAGAGTCCAACACTGAATACAAAACTCCTTTTGGTCCAACTCAAGATTTACCTCTTTACTTAACACACTGGACATTTGTCAAGCTCATGTGTATAAAAGACCCGAATATGCTGGGCACCACCGTAGAATGGACAGTACAAGGAACGTCTAGACTCACAGCTTCTTAAAAATCAAGAAACTTGTAAATATACCACCGTGGCTTATGCTGTGCTAAGTGCTATAATGCAGTTGGGGTGTGCAGGAGTGGAACACAGATTGTTCAGATTCCAGAAGGGAAAAGAGTTGATATGTCAGGCAGTGTCACAGGGAGGTGACCTTGAGCTGAGGGGAGTGGGGATTTACCAGCCATTAGTTAGGGAGAGACATTTTCATCAGAGAGAACAGTGTGCCTAGAGATAAAAGCGAACTGTGGTGGTTCAGTGCATCTGGGAGCTTGAAACCATTTGGAACAGATGGAATGCAGAGCACAATGATCCACACAAGAGACAAGGCAGTGGAAAGAGGCACATAGATCATGGGAGGCCTTCTGTGAACCACAAAGGATTTGGACGCTATTAGGAGATGACTTGGTGCCATGAGAAATTTTAAGTTAAGAGAGTAACATTATGAGAACATTAGAAAAATCCTCCCAGAGCAGAGGTTCTTTTTTTTTTTTTTTCATACTTTAAAAAATTTAAATAATTTACTTAGGTGAAATTCAGAAATTTAGAAATTAACCATTTTAAAATAAACAATTCAGTGGTATTCAGTACATTCACAATGTTGTGCAAACACCACTTCTGTCTAGTTTCGAAATATTTCTGTCACCCAAAATAAAACCTTAGAGCAAAGGTTCTTAATTCTAGTGTGTGTGCCCTGACTCTCCTTTAGCAGTCTGGAAAAGCCTAGAGATCCCTTCTCAGAATTTTTTGTTAAAAATAGACATATAGAATTTCAAAAGAGACCAATTACATTGAAATACAGTGGTCAAATTTTTTTTTAAAAAAAGCAAACTTGTAATAGAGCAATATGTGTACTTCTGTATTAAATGCATTAAATAATAAGATCTAGGAGCAAGTCTAATAACTATGATAATTTTAAATGGTGGTGAGCTTACATGATACTTAGAGATATTTGCTTCAACTGTAATGAGATACAAAAATGTCCATGGTTTTGTTTGGTGACTAGCTCCTTGCTACTACAAATAATACTGAAATTGGTTTCTCCATTTATCATAGAAGGAAATGCTAAATTACAAATTAGAGATGAGTGAAAATAAAGATATTTTATTTTGCATCCAAGTTTATGGACCACTGAATTCTATCCATGGGTCCAGATTTAAAGCCCCCACTGTAGGTGATACAGAGAATAAACTTAGGGGTGGATGTTGTGAGGCTCGTGACGAGACAGGTTTCGTAGTTAGAGAGATATTGTCATAGTTCAGGGGAGAGATGAGGAAGTTTGAAGGGAGCAATTCCTTTAAAACTGATGTGGCACATGCTCACTTCCAAAGTCTATCATTCAAAGGGTAATTTTTGTGTTAGAACTGGTACATCACAAGTCTCATAAATAGGCACCCCCTTACCTTATGGAAGGTATAATTTAATTTACAGAACTTTGAGGTATGCAAGCTTCAGAGACAGTATTTCTGGAGAGATGCAATTGTGCTAATTCTGTTTTCAAAGCTCATTTGGAACATGTGGGAAGAGAGCTGAGTAGTTCTAAATTGTGATTCTGGGGGGAAAATCCCTTTCGTATGCCTTTGTTTTGTTTTTAAACTTGTGCATGTGTTCACGTGCACACGCGTGCACACACACACACGTACACACACACACAGTTGAATATCCTAACATCAGTGAAAGTAACAAATTACCCAGGACCAAGGGAAGTGAATTGTGCTTTCCTTCATTTCAACACAAGTTTTTAAGCACAGGGTGTTTTGGGCCAAGAACATGTTACAAAGGAACAGGGATCCAGAGAGTCACCTTTCAAGACCTATTTATCTCGTAACTTGAACTGAAAGCTTCTCTCTTGTTATAAACTCTTAAACTATAGTATCTGTTTTATGGTGCTTTATTGAATTTTCTAGGCTTTAGGCAGGAGCCTTAAAGTAGGCTTTCCTGTCCTTCATTTTTATTGCCAATACCAGTAGCGAAGGAAAGGGAAAGGTTTGGACTCAATTACTAGTGTTTAGATGTTTCCGTATTTCATACCTGTTCATTTGGCTTCTGCAAGCAGAGACAACATTCCTTGACATGAGTTCTGTGGAAGGCTATACTTCACATGCTGTAGATTTATGGACTAAGAAAAATAACATATTTCATATCAAAATAGTAAAGGCACTAAATACACAACTTGAGAGCCAGAATTTCTGAGTTCCAGCTCCTCTGCTTATTAGCTATATGATTTTAGGCAAATTAGTTAAATAATCTGTAGTTTCCCTCATTGTACAAAATGCATAAGGTTAGAACTTATAGTGCCTTTCTCAAAGAGATGTTATGACAGTTAAATTAGTACATTCAAAGTGCCCACAACAGGGTCTGGCATACAATTGCTTAATAAATGTTAGGTGGGTTTTTTTTTTAATAACATTTTTTATTGATTTATAATCATTTTACAATGTTGTGTCAAATTCCAGTGTTCAGCACAATTTTTCAGTCATACATGGACATGTGCACACTCATTGTCACATCTTTTTCTCTGTGAGCTACCATAAGGTGTTATTTTCTACGTGGGAAATGTACACATGCTTCCTATATAAGTAGAAATTCCTATATACACTTGCTTTAGATTATAAAAATGGGAAAAGAGATCATTATGTGCCCTATGAGGTCTGACTTCATTGAGCCTGGAGACATGATTTATCTTTATTTGAAACACTTGAGAAGATAAGAGTTTGGTTAAATGTCTAAGTTCCTAGTCTAAATAATCCAAACCAGTTGAGAGTGTGTTTGAACAACATATAAAGTTTACTATTATTACTGAAGTCCCAAGACTTTCAAATCTTGATCTCCTTTATCAGATCAGAACAAAAGTACCAATTCCCTTTACCCAGCCATACAAAAGGACTAGGAAAATGAAAATTCAACAATGGTAACACGGAAGAAAGCTCTTCACGGTTGTAAACCTTTGGGAATTGCTGTTTCTTCGAGTTGAAAGTTCAATTCCTGTCACTTCGAGAGTCTTAGCTAAGCCTGTGGGCAAGACGGGAAGGTTATTTCACTGTAGGGCATTTGTAACAAACTAAAGGAGATAGAGTGAAAGAGATGTGCATTTACGTAGTCCTTGGTGATATGTCAAAATAGTGAATATGTTGTTTCTCCTTCCATTTGTCCCTCAGAAGATAAGAACTGTCAGTTCTTATTTATGTTACAGATCTAAGCATAGGTGTATGGTAGAAAAGGCAAGAGGAGTAATTTGTTCTTCGAATGTTACTTTTTAAAAACACTCATGTAATACAATTTCATTATAGCTATGTATATTTTTCTATTGTCATGTAACAAATTATCACAAATGTAGACTCAAAAGAACACTTCATCATCTCACAGTTCCATAGGTCAGAAGTCTGGCACAGTATGGCTGGGTTCAATGCTCATGATGTGGCAGAGTTGATATCAAGATGTCGGCCAGCTGCATCCTCCTCTGGACGTTCCACTAGGGAAAGATCCCCCTCTGTGCTCCTTCAGGTTGTTGCAGAATCCATTTCTTCATGATTGAAGGACTGGAGTTTTTTTTGCCCTGCTGGCTGTCAGCTGGGGACTGATCTCAGCAACTAGAAGCCACTCTCAGGTCCTGGCCATGTGGCCCCATAGGCAGTTCACAACATGGGTGCTGGCCTTCTTCCAAACCTGCCCAAGTGCATCCTTCTGACTTCCTTTAAGGCAACCAGCAAAAGAAAACTGTTTTTAAAGGGTTTATAAGATCAAGTCAGTTCCACTAGAATCATCTTTCTATCTTAAGATCAACTGATTTGAAACTTTAATTACATGAGCATAATTCCTTCACAGCAGTACCTTCCTAGATTTGTGTTTAACTGAATAACCAGTGGTTAGGAATTTGGGGGGACCATCTTAAAATGCTGCCTATCCAAAAATACATATGCAGGATATATAGTAGACACTTAAGTGGCATGTTGAATACTAAATGTCCACCTACAAGGGTATGGTAGAGAACGTGGGTTTCTGTTTTAGACGAGGTTGTTGGAAACTTTATATTGATTAACATTTTTCATTCTCCTAACAGCCCTTTCATTTTACAGGTGAGACAATGAAGGCTGAGAGACTTTAACAGTATCTTAGATCACCCAGCTAGAAAATGATAGGATAAGGTTTCAAACTTGCAAGAATCTAGATTCGGAATCTGCACACTTTACTCCGTACTAGTGGCTCTCAAACATTAGGATGTATTTGGATTAATGGAAAACTTGTTAAACATGTTAATTTCTAAATCCTCTTCCCAGAGGATCTGATTCTCTAGATCATGGTCTGGGAATTGCTCTTCAATAAATATTCCTCTAGCAATGTTTCCCAGAGATTCCAAAGAATCTCAGGGGCTAACATAAGCTTGCCTACGTGAAGAACAGATATCTTAACACCAAAAATTTAGAGGAGCATAATTACAGAATGAAAGATAATCTCTTACGTCCTTATTTTTCTCACTTCTCCATTGAATGATAAGAAAATTATCATGAGATTCACTAGTCCCATGTCTGACATTTGAGAACCACTGTTCTATACCATAGTTGGAGTATTTTTTAATTATTTATTGACATAACCTACATGATTTATTAATTATCCATTAAATAAAATGTAACTATCTCTTAAAATATATGAATGTTTTAATATAATGTTAAAAATTTTTGACACTCCAAAGATATTTGAGGGTCCAACAGATAATTAATCTTTGTTGTTCTGTTCATGTGCAGAATGCTGCTTAATGGAAAGTTCCAGGTGATAGCTTGCTAGATTAACAATATTTTATGCTGTATGTACGACTATCTTCAGAACGATAATCATGGCAATAAGAGCTTCGTCAGTCTTGTTTTCACAGATTCTATTCCCAAAGAGTTTTCATTGCTCATAAAACATAGTAACTAATTTATATGTATCTTCACCCACACATAACTATGTATGTGTGAATATGTATTCTGACTTACTAATGATGGTTATTGTATCATATGTATTTTCCCTGGCTTTCAGATTTCAAAAATACCATAATTAGTCACTGGACATAATCTCTATGGCAATAAAGTGATCATTTTACATCATAAATAGTATTGATTCAGGAAGTATTAGAGAATATAATAGGTTTTAGAGCCCTTAAAAAGAAAAGAACACAAGAAATGGAAGAATTAAGCAGAATTTTCCAAATAATGAGTATATTACAATTACCATGTACATCAAATTTAATACATGGAAGTTGCATCTTACTCAGAGCCTGTGATCAGAATTCATTAGGAAATGAAAAAATTACATGAAGTCAAAATTATCTTTGAAAACTAAATAAAAGGACAGAACAGATCAGTTAAGCACTAGTTAAAGTATTTGGCTTAAATTTAGGACCATTTTGTATTTTAAGAATATATGTTGGTTTTTTGTTTCTTTTTTGCTTTTATTGTCATTGTGTCATCATTACATTGATTTTGCTCAGTCCCTGTGATTTCATTGATTGAGTTTAATGGACATATGATACAGTTCCCCTGTGGGATTGTTTAAAAGTTTTAAAGCTATTTGAGTTGGATTTCTATTGCTGGCTGACTGGGAGATTCACAGAGATGGTGATGTTAAAGCTGAATGTGACTAAATTTGAAAAAGTAGGAAAAGGGGGCAGATGAAGGAAGAAGAGATGAGCTGAGGATTTTAAAATAAAAAGCAAGTGTCCACATGTGTTCCCACCATTATTTTAAATAAACGTCTTTTGGAAACAGCTTTCATGGAAGCTATTGATGAAGCTATTTTCAGCTTTGTTGATAAGGAAACTGAGTGCTTGGGAATTCTTGCTATGCTTGCATTCACAAAGGGTACAAACTGTTGCATTTTTCTCTTTCCTTTCTTAATTAAACTTTTCTTCCACCTTCACCCATTTTACCCACTCCTCTGCTCTCCCGCCCCACCTCTATGGGGTTTTTTGGTTTTTTATTTTTGATTCCACATACAGTTGAGATCATACAGTATTTATCTTTCTCTATATGACTTAGCATAATACCCTCTAGGTCCATCCATGTTGTAACAAAATGGCAGGATTTCTTTCTTTTTATGAGTGAATAAAATTCCATTGTATGTATACCACATTTCCTTTATCCATCCGTTGATGAAAGAGATTAATGAGACCTGTAATCTATTCCTGTACTGTTCAGTAAATTAAATTTAAGTGTACGTGTAAATTAATTAGAAATAAATAAAATTTAAAATCTTGTTCCTCAGTCATATTAGTTACATTTCACACGCTCAAGAACCGCATGTGACTAGAGGCTACCATACTGGAAAGATGCAGCAGAGGTACAGAACATTTCTATTATCCAGAAACCTCTGTCGGAATATACTCACACACTGTTGCATAAGTGTTGCTCCCTGAAGGTTCACTACACATAATGAAACTGATGTGATCTCTGCTCTTCTGAAGAGTTAATCTTTTTTTCTAATACCAGAGATCTGAAGAGACTTCACTAGATTAAACATCTGTCTTTGTGCACTTGCCTGTTTTCTATTTGCCTACATTTCAGGAAATCCCAAATACTAAAGAAAGAGGCAGAGTAATGTAGTGGAAGAAAAATATTGCTGCTTCCAAAACTGGCTAATTCGCTTTTGAATGTAACTGCCACAGGCCAGTCACCACAGGTCTCTAGGTCTCTCTTTCCTCATCTGTGAAATAGGATACTAATAATATTGACCTCACATGGAAATTGTCTGATTTGACTTAGATAATTCAAGTAAAAAATATCTCGTCACCAAATGATTCTAAATTATAACAGATTTCTTCTTAAAATGAATGTGTAGTCAAGTTCTCATGTTTGTTAAAGTATAAGTAATAAAAATGTACTGATATATAATTTAAAGCAAACAGTTGCCAGTAGCAACGAAAGAATTATCTAGAACTTAGACTCAAAAAATACTACTTTCCGGAGGGATATTTTATCATTGTCATTAGTTAGAATTGCCAGTTAGTTATAAAAAGCAGACTGAATTGTTTGTCAGTTTTATTACTGTTTCACATTCTCTTCCTCCATCCTGTCTATGGTACACCTGGCTGTTCAGTCTACCAGTGGCTCACTGTTGCTCCAAAATCTTGGCCCTTTAAATCCATTTTTTAAAAGATTTATTATATTCTGCTTGTAATATTGCAAAGAGCATGTTTCTCTTCCCCTGTTAGATTATAAGTTCCCTAAGTACAAGGATTATATCTGACCCACTTTTATTACCCCTCCCCAAAGAGTCCAATACACTGTAAAATCAGTTCTCAGAAAACACTTGACTGTTGAACTGAGATTACTAGCAAGTACTTTAGGTGGATTTAGAAGTCAAATCTCATTCTGTAAAAGTAGCATTTCAGTTATAATGCTCTTGACCAAAAGTAATAGAGTCAATTCCTGTCTAAAAATGAATGCAGACATTTCGTTGCCTACATAAAAAGAAGTTTGGAAATTGCATCCCCAGGGCTGCTTCAGAGGCACAACGCTGTAACAACACTGGCTTGCCCTCTCTAGAATTCTCTTGGCCTCTTCCTCGTGGTTCCAAAGTGGTCACAGCAGTTCTATATGGTGTGTCCTGACATCAAGCACACCAAGCAGGACACAACACATTCATCTCTTTTTAAAAAAGAATTCTTTCCCAGACACTCTCCAACAGAGGTCTTCTTAAATTAGTCAGTACTGGATATTAGGATTACCACTGACATTTTCAGCTTAAGGAGCCTCTGCCAGCCCTGCCACAGCACAGCTTTCCCTAACCCCTGTAGATAATAATGCCATAATTAGACCTTTGTGACCTCAGTTCATGTTACTTTTTCCTTCTTTTTTCCCATCTGTTCCTTTGGCACTCCATACCATCTGCTGGGTATTGTGTACCTCTGTGTCTTAAAGTGTATTTAATTTGAGATAAAGAACCCAGCAGCATAAAGCTGGAACCTAGGATACAGATCCAGGAAGCTCCACATGACCCCATAATCTGTAGGTAAATGAGACAACGGATGACAGTTTCCTGTTGTTGCTGTGGCAAATTACCACAAATTTAGTGGCTTAAAACAATACTGTTTGTTTTCTTAAAATTCTAGAAGTCAGAAGTCCAAAAGGAGTCTTAAGTGGCTAAAATCAAGGTATCAGCAGGGCTGGTTCCTCCTGGAGGCTCCGTGGAAACTTGTTCCCTGACTCTTCCAGCTTTTAGGAGGAGCTGGCATTTTCTTGCCTCCTGGATGCCTCACTCCAATTTCTGCTTTCATTGTCACATCACCTTCTGTCCCTTTGACCCTTTTGCCTCTGTCTTTTATGGACCCTTGTTTTTATATTGTCCTATCGAGGTAATCCGAAATAATCTCACTATTTTAAGATCCTTAATACTATAAAGTCCCTTTCATCATGTAAGGTAATAGATTCTCAGGTTCTGGGAATTAAAACTTTGACTTTTTTTTTTTTTTTTTTTTTTGGCGGGGGGAGCATTATTCAACCTACTACAGATAGGAAGTTCCATTGTACACCATCAAAAATATGTGGAAGTAGGAAACAAATGTCTAATTAGGGAAACATGTCTTATCTGAAGCCTAGTAATTCTACAGCACTAAATAAGTGCTGTTCTTGTGGGGGTTTGTGTCTGTAAGCAGTACCCTCTGTTCTTTTACAAATCAGGTGACATGACTTGCCTAAAATTGACTGGGAAACTAGACCTAAGAGCAGGTGTCTGAATCATAACTTATAAGAAGGACCAGGCAAGAAAAATGACCCATCAAATGCCCCAATACATTAGTGCTATTATGCCTGCTAAAGCAGATTCTATGTGATATGCACAAGAGCTTTGTTTGTAATGTTTTAAGGAAAAATTGACCCTGGAGGTCAAAACAGGAAAAGCAGAAAAGAAAGCTTCTGTTTTTACACTACATCTTGTCTCCTTTCTACTCACTCTAAGCATCATTCTCATTTATTTTTAAGATATCAGTTGATACCAAAAAAAGTGGCAATGTGGGTATCAGTGCCAATAACAGATAAAGTATGATGTCATAAAAGAGCAGTTTTCCACTTTCTGAACTCTTTTTCTCGTTCCAAAGGGGAATTTCAGAATCAGGAGTGTTTTAAAGCATGAGATAAGGTTATTTTGAGAGATGCCAATAACCATATAATCAGTATTTATTATGCACCCAAGGGCTGCAGAGCATTTCTGTACCTTGAAAGAGTAGTTACAAGAATCACATTATGGGAATTCATGAGTCCAGACTGTGCAAGGAGTTGAACTGTGAATGGAGCTATTTGGGGAAATTTGTGGGAGGATTACCTGGAAATAGACTTTAAATAAAGAAAGAGTGTAATATGGAATAAGAGAAATAACCATCGTAATACCACCTGCTAGGTCCTCTGTTAGACCCTCTGCACAAATACTGGCAAGTCCTTACAACCTGCATTGTCCCCAGTGTGTAAGAAAAGTGCTAAGATAACTCCCCTGGGTAATACAGCTCATCAGGAGCAGGGTTCAAATCAAGATCTGTCTAACTCTAGTCTGTATTCCCTGTACCATTCTGCTGTGTAACCTCTAGGGAGTAAAACGTCTATGCCTTTGGTAGTTAAGGAATCTTTTAGGAAATTGCTAAATGGACAACTCCCTTCCTTAAGAATGTCAGATGGGGAAGAAAGAATGATCTGCCATGGATGTATGTCCGAAGAACAAGAAGCTTCTGCCTTGTTGAGATCATTATTTCCAATCATATATAGTAAATATAGGGACAGAAGAAACTTCTTTTTAACATTTTTTATTGATTTATAATCATTTTACAATGTTGTGTCAAATTCCAGTGTAGAGCACAATTTTTCAGTTATGCATGAACATATATATATTCATTGTCACATTTTTTTCTCTGTGAGCTACCATAAGATCTTGTGTATATCTCCCTGTGCTATACAGTATAATCTTGCTTATCTATTCTACAATTTTGAAATCCTGTCTATCCCTTCCCACCCTCCGCTCCCTTGGCAACCACAAGTTAGTATTCTATGTCTATGAGTCTATTTATGTTTTGTATTTATGCTTTGTTTTTTTGTTTTTTGTTTTTTGTTTTTTTTAGATTCCACATATGAGTGATCTCATATGGTATTTTTCTTTCTCCTTCTGGCTTACTTCACATAGAATGATACTCTCCAGGAGCATCCATGTTGCTGCAAATGGCGTTATGTTGTCGGTTTTTATGGCTGAGTAGTATTCCATTGTATAAATATACCACTTCTTCTTTATCCAGTCATCTGTTGATGGACATTTAGGCTGTCTCCATGTCTTGGCTATTGTAAATAGTGCTGCTGTGAACATTGGGGTGCAGGTGTCATCCTGAAGTAGGGTTCGTCAGAAGAAACTTTTTATGCAAGCGCATAACAAAAGAAAAAAACTTGATCTGGACAGGGGTTTTGGGAAAGGCTTCTCTGAAGATATCATACTTTAGCTAAAGAATGAGTAGGCGTGAACTCAGCAAAAGAGGAAGAGTGGTTTGGATGCATTCCAGATGGTGGGGACAGTACGTGCAAAGGTTCTGTGGTGAGAAGGAACAAAGTTTATTCTAGGACCTGAAGCATGGTTGGAGTATGATGAGCAAGGGAAAGAGTAATGGAAAATGAGGCTGAAGAGCTAAGCAGAGGACAGGCCATGGAAGACAGTTGTAGGCCATGTGAAAGATTTTTATCTTCATCCCCAAAGCAAAACCATGAAGGGTTTTTAATTAGGTGGAAGCAGAAAAGACAGGTTCACTGTATGATAAGATTAGCAATGAGTATGCTCCTGCGTAGTGCAGAAGAGATATGATGCTAGCTGACAACAGCAAGGATGGAGAAGAGAGAAAAGATGTCAGTGATATTGAGGAGATGATGAAGATGGGAAGACTATGGTGATAGGTGGGAAAATAAGGAAGTGGATAATAATAACCTAAACTAACATTTATTAAATGTTTATAATGTATGAGATGTGTTGGTAAATAACTTTTTAATGGATTATTTCTTTTTAACAATAACCAAACAGTAACATAGTATACTTTCAGCTTCAAATGACAGAAATACCAATGCAATATTTTTTTTTATCTTGTAGCATAATAGTCTGCAAGGAGGATAGTTTGGATTTTGAATAATTCATCAGCTCTAATGTCATCATGTTATCTTAGATCCAGGTTCATTCTCTGTTCCCTCTGTCATCTCAGTGCATACCACAATCCTTTATGTAGCTCCCCTCATGGTTGCAAGCTGGCTGCATCAGTTCCAACCATCACTACTCACACAGCTAAGTCCAGAAGGAAAAACCTTCCATCCCTGTCTCCTTCCTTCCTCTTTAGGTAACCATTTGTTTTAGTTTGTAGGTTATTCTCACATTGTTTCTTTCTGAAAACAAAAGCAAATTTGTAAATATATTTTTCCCCTCTTTTCTTACAAAAGATAGCATGCACATTGTTCTGCCTATTGATTTTTTTTATCACTTAACAACCTAAAGGTGCCTCATATAAAAAGATCTTCCTCTCACTCCTTTTGTGCATCTGTTTGTATTCTTATTTTTTATTGAAGTGTAGTCAATTTACAGTTTAGTTTCAGGTGGATAGCAAAGTGATTCAGTTATGCATATACATACATATATTTTTTCAGATTTTTTTTCCATTGCTGCTTATTATAAGAAATTGAATATAGTTCCCTGTGCTATACAGTAGATCCTTGTTGTTTATCTATTTTATATACAGTAATATGTATCTATTAATCCCAAACTCCTAATCTATCCCTACCTGTTTTTCCTCCCTAGTAACCACACACCTTTTTATAAGTTGCATGGCACTAAATTTATGGCTATACCAGAATTTATTCAGTGAGTCCCTTATTGATAGACATTTAGATACTTCCTAGCCTTTGCTGCTACAAGTAGTGTTATATTGAGTAAACTGTTCATATGTCATTTCATATATTTTCCAATGTATCTTCCAAATAGATCCCCAGAAGATGGATTGCCCTGTTAAAGGGTAAGTACATGTGTAATTTCAGCAGCAAACATCAAATTCTCCTCCATAGAGTATGCATACCTCTTTGCCTCCCTACTAGCAACATACAAAAATGTTTGTTTCGTGATAGTCTGACCAGTGATGGTTATTGTCAGACTTTAGATTTTTGAAAATCTGATAGGTGAAGAGTAGAATCACATTATATTAATTTTTGCATAAATTTTGCATTAATTTTTGCTTCTAATATCTTATTAGAAGCATGACTGAACATCTTTTAGTATGTTTAGGGCCACTTGCTCTGTGAGCGGTGTGGTTCTATCATTTGCTCATTTTTCTATTGAGTTGTTAGCGTCTTCTAAATTTGGAGAGAGTGTTTATATATTAGAGATTATACCTCTTTGTAATTTAATTTGCAAATATTTTTCACCAATACCACACTGTCTTGATTATTGTCTCTTTATAGTAGGTCTTGGAGTCTAGTGGTATAGTCTTCCGCTTTGTTCTTCTTCAGTATTCTGTTGGCCTTTCTGGGGCTTTTGACTCTCCATATATACTTTAGGATCAGCTTGTTGATAACCACAAATTAACTTGCTGGGATTTTTATTGGGATTACATTGAATTTATAAATCAAGTTGGGAAAAACTGACATCTTGACAATATTGAGTCTTCCTCTCCATGATTATCTCTGCATCTATTTAGTTCACCTTTAATTTTTTTCTTAATTTGATTTATAATATACCTAAGTATTGAACTTTGAGGTGCTAATATAAATGTTATTATGTTTTAAATTTTAAATTTCACTTCCACTGCTGGAACAGAAATTGACCTTTTGTATTGAGCTTGTATCTTGTAATCTTGCTATAATCACTTATTAGTTCTAGGAGTTTTTCTGTTGACTATTTCAGATTTTCTACATAGATGATCATGTCATCTGCAAACAAAGATAGTTTTATTTCTTCCTCCCCAAGCTGTATATCTTTTATTTTCCTTCCTTGTCTTATTGCATTAGCTAGGACTTCCAATATGATGTTGAAAAAGAATGTTAAGAGAGGACATCCTTTCCTTGTTTCTGATCTTTGTGGAAAAGGTTTGAGTTTCTCACCATTAAGCATTATGTTAGCTGTAGATATTTTGTAGATACTTTTAATCAAGTTGAGAAAGTCCCCTTCTATTATTTTTTTTTTAAAGGCAAGGGAAATATTTCTAGAAACCTCTCAGCATATTTTTTTATTCTATCTCACTGACCAGAATTGCATTGTGTGCACATTCCTAAATCACTGGTAAGGAGACTAAATTCCCAAGATTGGCTCAGACTAATCAAGGTTAACCTTGAGGCTGAAATGAGACCCAGCTTACACTGAGCAAGCAACCAATTCATACATGAACATAATATTTTATAAAGAAAGAAGCAGTAAGGGAGAGAATAGAGAAGCATTTGTCCCAATCTATCTCTTTGACTACCCAAGGTCAATTAAGATCCATCACCCCACATATACATTTAATAAACAGCATACCTGCATAAAACACACTCACCTCTTCTCCTATGAAGAAAACTTGAAATATTTACCAGTTATTTGTCCTGCTGGGTCACTGTAGGGAACGTTTCCCCATACATCAGGTCTAGATATGACTCCACATATTCAGGTATTCTAGATGTAGAAGACAAATTATTTAACCCCCTTGTACCAGATTACTATGTCAAAGAAGTAAATGGATGACTACAATTGAAACTAATATTAAGAAAAAGGGGAAAGAGGGGAGAGTATTGCTCAGTGGTAGATAACACGCTTAGCCTGCACAAAATCCTGGGTTCAATCCCCATTACTTCCATTAAAATAAATAATCCCCCCCAAAAAAAAGAAAAGAAAAAGGGGAAAATGGTAAACAATATACACACTGAAATATGGCATATATCATATCTTGTTACACGGAAAGGTGAAGACCCTCTACCCTGGTAAAGGTCAATCAGTCATTCTGGTCATCTCTGGTTCTGCCCTAAGGAAGAGGCTCTTCCTTATCTGTTGTCATTCAGAGTGACATCTGAAACATTTAGTGGGTAGAATGTCCTTCTTTTGAGCTAATTGTTTTAGCACCATACTTTTTGTAGATATGAGTTGTAGAGCCCCAAATCACTGTGTGGTTTGCAACAGATTATTTTCAGCCAGGCGTGTGGTAAATTTAGCAATCTAGTAATCAGAAATAAAAATTCTTAGGCTTCCATTCTGTTTTTTTCTCAGACAGCTCCATATTGTAAAACTAGAGCCAGCAATCTCCTTGTGCAGAATCCTTGAGAATGTCTGTCTTCTGGTCACTGGCCCATTTCCTCTGCTAATCCCAGTAGATTTGATGTTAATGTTAAAATATGAAATAGCATCTTCAGTGATTTGGGAAGACACTTCCTTTAAGCTTTCTTTGCCATCAGTTCTTTCCCCTTTGTCAAGCAGAGAATGATTAAGAGGAGATGCTGGAAGATGCTGGAGCCCACTGTTTTCTCAGGTGTATCGCCTACTTCTCTCTCTCTGTATTTATACTAATTCAGGATGAAAATTCCATTATTCCAACATTGCAAGGCTTCAAAGTATAGAAGTCTTGGTTAATTTAAATTTCAGGCTTTGGCATGAGAGCTTCTCTTAACAAGTTTGATTCTTAAAATACTGTGCTGAATTCTGCAAGGCTGTACTAACACACACAAATAAGCTGAATTTTCCTTATGTTAATATCAGCCTTATTAGTAAAACTGTCTTCATTCCAAAGTAATAAGGCAATAAATCAAACATTTTGACATTGAATGACAAAACTTATCAACCTCCAATCTAAGAATAGTAGAATTCTCAGCACCTTCCATCTCCTTTCTTTCTTCAATCACATTCTCATTTTTAGGATATGTTACTTATAAGGTACCATTCCTGATTATCCTAGGACCAAGCACACTGTTAATGTTTTTAACGCTTTCATAAAAGTGTGGGTAGTACCTGTTGGATAGCCAGTAACTGTGTCTGTGTCAGATAAGTCTCTCATTCTACTAATTTTCTTAAGTAAACTAAAATTAAACAGCATTTACGTAGCTTGTCCAAAGTTACCCAGCTTGTGTGTGGTGGACCTGTGAAATAAACAGTGTGATTCCAGAGCTCACATTCTTATCATCATGCGATATTGCCTTAATTTATGGTTTGCAGAACTGTGCTGATGGAGTTGAGAGACTGAGTATGCAAATGGAGAATGACCAGACCATCTGTAAAGTAAAACTCTGACCCCTAACATGCAGCAGCTATCGCAGGAAGCAAACCTCATATTTATAGTCTCTCCAACTAGAAGAAGCCTACTATATACCTCTAACCAATCACATAGGATGCTCACTTCTAGTTATCCCACCTACAACTTCCTCATGCCAACAGCCTCTATTCCGGACATACCTGGAGCCATTTTTTTCCCTTAACTGTAAATCATTCCCACTCCCCTGCCTGCCTTTCAGTCTCTGCCAAACACGAATGATTGTGGCTGACTCCCTTCCCTTGAGTAAATAGTCTTGCTTGCTCTCATTTGGGTGGTCTTTTTGTTTATTTCCACAGAGGTGTCTTTCAGTCAGAGAGAAAATTCTACAGTGAGATAAAATGAATCTTGGAAAGGATGTGTTCGATGCTTCTGAAGAAGGCACTTAGATTTATTGGTTGGAAGGGCCCAAGCTGTGAAGGGTAGAAAAAGTTGCTTAGGGAAATGTACAAAGTGAGAAGATACGAGGTATTAGAACTGATCCCGGAGGAACTCCTACATCTAATGGCTGGGAAAAGCAGAATCAGCCTGCAGAAGAGTGTGAAGGGATGACAGGGCAATAGGAGAAAGACAAGGGTAATGGGATCATGGATGTTGAGGGAAGAGAGTTTTAGAAGAAGGAGGTGATGGATAGCATCTAATGCTGATGAGAGTTGAGTAGATTTAGCCCAGTGGAGCTCAGTGGTGCTCCTGGCAGAAATGCTGCTCTGATAGCATGGATTCCAGACCGTGGAGGTTGAATAGAAAGAGATAAGGAAAGGAAGATCAAAAGTTTAAAGAACTTTCAACCAGTTTGGCTGTGGAGAGGGAGGACGAAAGTGTACTGGGAGCTGAAGCAGAATGTGAGGATCAGAGAGTGTTTCTTGAAAATATCTAAGGTTTGTGTATATTTAAATGTTGCAAGAAAGATCCATTTTTTTGTGTATATATGTCTTAAGTATAGTCGGTAACAATGTGTCAATTTCTGGTGTTTTTTAAAATCTATTTTATATAGCAGTTAATATTAGCAAATCTCGAGCTCCCAATTTATCTCTTCCCATCCCCATTTCCCACTCCCCGTAACCATTTGTTTGTTTACTACTTCTGTGAGTCTGTTTCTGTTTTGTGAATAAGTTCATTAGTGTCTAAGAAGGATCCATTTGAAAGGTGCTGGTTGATTATATGGGAGAGGAAAACTAATAGTCACATGTCAGATTCCTGAGGAGACTGAAGAAGAGAGATCTAAAACTTAGGAAATAAAAATAGAAATAGGAATAACTCCTTTAATCTAAGAGGAAAGAAGATGAGGGCTGTTATCTAGGTCATTGGGTTTGTTGTTTTCAAGTGAGTTTCTTTGGTAATCTTTGATTTTCTAAGTAATATATAGTGACAATGGAAATGTTTCAAATAGTTACTGTGGACAGGAGAGATGCTTTACTAGGGAAATGATGGAAAGAATGGTAGCCATAGTTGAAGGTCCATTTGAGGTTTATACTCTTGAATTTATTGTCACGTCAGTAAAGTGATCCAAGAATGTGAGGTTGTACAGCCTAACTGACTTGGAGAAATAACCACCAGAAAACGTCCAGGTTGGTCTGAGAGGAAAAAGAGAACATTAATAATAAATGAGGTGAAACTGGTTTGGAGAGAACTGAGGATTGGTGAGGTGTAGATGGTGAAATAGCCCCAGTTTTCCAAGGTTTCAGGAAGAACAAAAAGCTTTGCAAGGTTTGCTTAAGTCACAACAGTATATCAAGGCAATTTAGCATACGTCCCCTTGGGGTTATTTTATAAGTCTCCTAAGAATACTTTTAGTGCTTTTTTGGGTGGAATCCAGTTTGTTTGGGGATAATACAAAGATAGCATTTTCTAAGATTAAGATGCATCTGTTTTTCTGTTACTTTTTCGATATTTATATTATGTTTTAGAAGCTTGAGCTTCAAATGGAATGTGGGAAAAGATGCTGTCATTCTTGCATAATAATAACTGTTAGCATTAATTGAGTACTTACAATGAGCTGGACACTGCCACATATTTGCCTGCATTGCCTCATTTCATTCCCCCAGCAACCATGTAATTTAGATAGCATTTTTCTCTTCATCATAGAATCAAGGAAATTAAGGTTTATAGAGGCTAGGTGACTAGCTAGAGGTCCCCCTCTGCGAAATGATGGAGTGAGGACAGGAACCCAGGACCTTCTCAGGCAAAACTGTGATGTCAGCAAAAGTGATCTTTAGGTACATCCTGATTCTCTTACATCTGTCTCCCTTTAAGCTTCATTTTCTCAGACCTTGCCTAACACTCCCACCTCCCTGAGATGACACAGCTTTTATCTCTTTTCCAACTAAAGAACAGTCTTTGCTAATGGGTTAAGCATGTACTCCCAGACATTGTATTCATAATTTATTAGGAAACTTTCTGGAGACAGTGGCCTTAATCAAAGAGACAGCTCTAATGGTGCTTTTACTCTCCCATTTTCAAGCCATTCTGTGCTATAAAACTGCAGAAGAGGTAATAGTACTGTTTCGTTCACTCAGGCTCTAAAATCAAGACTCCTGAAGCTCTGAACCAAATCACACTGTCATTTTTCTCAGTGGAAGTGGGCGGAGTTGGGGGAACGAACAGAGGAGTGACGTAGATTCTAGGTTCATCAAAGCTTATGCTAATCAGGAAACAATTGCTTTGATGTAACTACTGAGCTTCCAGTCACTCAAGAAAAGAGGCATCTTGTATGTATGTGTATGTATATGTGTGCACTCACGTGTGTATGTTTAAATTGCCTTGGGTTTATTTTTTGTGTGTTTTTTAAAATTGTGGCTTATTGAGGTATGATTGGCCAATACAGTTGTAAGATATGTGAAGTGTACCCTGTGATAATTTGGTATAATTTTGAAAGGATTCTCCCCAGTCCCCATCACATTTATTAACATCCATTCCATCACCTCACATATTTATCTTTTCAATTTTTTTGTGGGATTTTTTTTTTTTTTTGGTAAGATAGAATTCTTAAAACAAATGAACGTACTGCATTTCTTGAGTCCTAAAAACATAAGCAAGGATGGAACAGGGAGAGAAGAGGCCATGGCTGTGTGTCTATGGTGAAGCATCTAGATTAAAAGTTTAGGCAGAGACTACCTGAAGTACCCAGAGATTGGGTTCCCACCTTTAAAAAATAGTTCAGTTGATTTTTAATCATCTCTGCCGACTTTTTTTAGAGAGAAGTTCAAAGTAAGGCAGTTGGAGGGGGTAAGTGTTGGCCGGCGCCAGGATGCTACTGAACAAATAAACTGGGGGTGGGAAGTCAAGAAGATGGAAACAAGATGAGTGAGCAGAGAGGGATGAGTAAATCATTCATCTGGGATACAGACTGGAGCAAAATAAAAACATGAAGCGGATGCCTTAGAACCCCAGGGAGCAGCCAGCAGAAGTGAGCAGAGGGAGTAAGAAAAATGAACACCTACACACAGCCAGCGTTGATTAGCTTCCTACAGCAGAAGCACTAAGGAAAACCACTTTAAAACCACTTTAGAAAAGCAAAGGGAAAACATGAAAACTCTCCCAGACTGCCCTCTTCATGAATCTTTCTTCCTTCTAACTCTGCTCTCTCTCACACTGCTGCTCCCTCTGGGCTTATTATCCTGTGTTATCACTCAAATCTTTCTGCTCTTCAAAGATGTCCCGAAATCCCAGTTCCTCCATAAAGCCTTTCCTGGCTAAATGAAAAGAGGTTACACTGAACTCTTCTCCCTCCAGCAGACTGTCAGCATGCCTTTCAGAGCACATCACGAGGCCTGATTCAAGAAGGTTATCCTCAATGTAAATATTTAATGACAAGTTCTCTCACCATGGCATTAACTCTTGACTTAGTGTGCTGTGTGTGCAAGCATGTGCATGTGCTATGGACTGAACTGAATACCCAACCAATCCATATGTTGAAGCCCTAACCTCCAACATGACTATATTGGAGATAAGGTCTAAAAGGAGATAATTCAATTTAAATGAGGTCATGTGGGTGGGTTCTTAAACTGATAAGATTCTGGCTTTATAAGGAGAGGAAGAGAGATATCCCATCCTCCCCTCGACCAGCCCCCCACTCCTCACTCCCTGCCACCCCGTAAAGACACAGCAAGAAGGTGGCTGTCTGCAAAAGCCTTCATTAGAAACTGAACCCTGCCTGAACATTGATCTTGGACTTTTCAACCTTCAGAACTGTGAAAAGATAAATTTCTGTTGTTTACACCACCCGGTCTGCTGGATTTTGTTACAGCAGCCCAAGCAGTCTATGGCTGTGTGTGTGGGTAGTGGGTGGTGGCAGTTGTGAAGAGTGTTGGTTGAATTTAGGTCATTCATGTTAGAATAAAATTCCCATAAGGCAAGGACTGTCAGTTTAACTATATTTACAAAAAGCACGGTGTTTATGTGAAGCCAGTACCTAATAAACACCAGTAAATTCTGCAATTTCTTTTAATACAGAAGTGACAAATGTCTTCTGCCTGTTTTCTTTTGTACATCCAGTTGGCTCTCCTCTTTACTTTCCCCTCTGCCTCTCCTAAATTTCCATTTACCTGAAACCAGGGGTCCAGATACAGCAATACAGGTATCTCTTGTTTTATCGTACTTGGCTTTATTGCACATTACAGATACTGCATTTTTTACAAATTGAAGGTTTGTGGCAACCCTTGTCTACCAGGCCTATTGGCACCATTTTTCCAATAGCATTTGCTCACTTTGTGTTCCTCTGTCACATCTTGGTAATTCTTGTAATATTTCAAACTTTTTTTTAATATTATTGTTACTTGTTATGTTGATCTGTGATCAGTGATCTTTGATGTTACTATTATGACTCACTGAAGGCTCAGATTGGCTAACATTTTTAGCAATAAAGAACTTTTAATAAAGGTATGTACATTGTTTTAGACTTAATGCTAATGCATACGTTAGAGTACAGTATAGTATAGATAAAACTTTGACACTCACCAGAAAACAGAAAGATTTGTGTGACTTGCTTTCTTACAGTATTCACTTCTTTGCTATAGTCTGGAACCAAACCTGAAATATCTCCAAAGTATTCCTGTACTGAAAGTTTTGGATTATTCCAGACAAAGTTGGATTCAAGTTATCTAATGACCTGGAGAGTTGAGCGGCTTTGCCAATTAGGTGTGGATTTTTCACACCCTGTAGCATTTGTATTAAATGAAAGCCATAGCCAGATGTATGCATTTTTAGTTGTAAAACTCAACTCAGATAAATTATTTCAAGTAAGGGCACTGGCAGTTATGAAGAAATAGGTATTACACAGCAGCTTAGCCAAAAAAGCGCATTTCCCACTACCTTAATCATTGTGTTGAAAAACTGCCGAGAAGTCTGGAAGTAATTAGATGCTGTTAAAAGAAGGTGGAAGGACAATGCTTCATTCTACTCGCTGGGCCAGCACACCCACACTGTAATTTACATTCAGGAATCCTTCCCTCTGATTCAGAAAGAGGGTGGTCCCCGTGGGCCTTCTCGTCATGTGGGGAATAAATGGGCCCCTACAAACTTAACCTCTTTAATCATTAGATACTCCAATGTAGCAACATGGACTTCAGTAAAGAATATTTGCAAGTTTGGCAAAGAGCACTGCTATAAGGCTTCAGAGCCAGCTTGGAATATAACGTGGCAGTGGCCATTTAGCAGGAAGACTAATTCAGGCTTGGTTCCCATTACAGGGGTGGGGGGACGGAGGCATATTAAGATCTTCAATTTTCTTACCTTACATTATACACCAGCACCCCAAAAGTCTAGGTATCAGTGAACAATGCTGATTCCTAACTCCTGTGAGTGCTGGCCAGTTAGGGGGAGGAGAGAGGAGCCCAGGTTCAACATCCTCCCTCCCAACTCCCTCCCTACCCATATCCTTCAACCCCCATGAAAACCAAAAGAAACCAGGAACTGGAGTCAAGAACCAGGACTAGAGCTCTCTCCTCTCCCAGGACCACAGCTCCTCCTCACCCACATCCCTATGCCCTCTCCTCCCCATGGCACTGCAACCTGGGTGGGATTAACACCTCTGAGGCCCTGAACCCTAAAAGCATTATAGAGCTACCTCTTATTTGTAAGTCAAAAATGTAAACAAGCCTAAATGGAATGGCCAAGTACATTATCATCCAAACCTGAACACCTGTGAAAGTGAAAGGAGCTATTGAAAAATGCAGGACAGCAGACATAAACCGGGAATGACCTGAGCAAATGGGGATATAGGATTACCTAACTCAAAGCCATAAAAGAGGTGTAAGAAAGTTCTTTTGCCATGTTGACTAATTTGATTGGGAAATATCAGATTCTTATCCCCCTGAATGTTTTCTTGAATGTAAATACAGGGTTTTATTTTTCTTTTTTGGAAGAGTTAATACTTGATCTGCTTACTGTTAAATCCAATGGTTCTCAAGTGTAGTCCCTGGACCAGTATTATCAGAATCATTTGGGCATGTGTAAGACTTACAGATTCTCAGGCCTACCCCATACCCACCAGGGGTGGAGTCCAACAGCGTATAGTTTAATAAGCCCTCTGGTGATTGTAGTACATGTTGAAGTTTGAGAACCAATTCAGCTCTGAAGGCAGCTTGTTAGGGAGATTCACCAGGAATTTGCTTGGAGTGGTTTCCTATCCAGTGGAAAAGGAAAATGCCTGGATGGACCTAACCAGCATTTGCTGATAACTGGTAGCCCTGCCGCAGTCACTTCTACCTAAGCCTAGTTGTCTGTCAAAGTCTTTTCCAGTTGACTAGTTGCCTGACCCTGAAGAAAGCAGCATCTGCACAGGCCACTTCTAGGGTTTTGTAAAATGCTTTAGTTCCTTGGGAATGGACCTCAATATAAAACATGTAAATATATTGTTTGACTTTCAGACCACTGTGTTTCCAACACACTTTCAGAAATTTCTGTGTAATAGTAGAGGAATGCCTGGACTCGTGAGCTGTGTGACATTGGGCAAGCAATGTCTCCAACTGATTTCTGTATGTTAATCTTGTATCCTGCTAACTTGCTGAATTCTTTTATCAGCTCTAGTAGTTTTTGTGTGGAGTCTTTAAGGTTTTCTATATATAGTGTCATGTCATCTGCATATGGTGACAATTTTACCTCTTCTCTTCCAATTTGGATCCCTTTTATTTCTTGTTTGATTGCTGTGGCTAGAATTTCCAATACTATGTTGAATAGAAGTGGTGAGAGTGAGCATCCTTGTCTTGTTTCAGATTCTAGCAGGAAGGCTTTCAGCTTTTCACCATTGAGTATTATGTTGGCTGTGGGTTTGTCATAAATAGCTTTTATTATGTTGAGATATGTTCCCTTTATACCACTTGGTTAGAGTTTTTATCATAAACGGCTGATGAATTTTATCAGATGCTTTTTCTGCATCTATTGAGATGACCACGTAATTTTTGTCCTTTCCTTTGTTGATGGGGTGTATCACCTTGATTGATTTGCATATGTTGAATCACATGCAAATCAATAAAGTCAGCATATGTTGAAGCATATGCTGACTTTAGGTTTTGCTCTTTTTCTAATTTTTTTAGGTGGCAGGCTAGGTTGTTTATTTGAGATTCTTCTTGTTTTTTGGAGAAGGACTGTATCACTAGAACTTTTTGACAAAAGACGATTTTACTAGCTACCACATGTTTCATAGAGATGCCTCAGAATGCAGTAGGATGGAGTTGAAATTAGAAAGATAACGGTATGTTGTCTTCATCTTTGCATTCATCTGTGAGTAGAAAATCTATGCCACATAAGCAAATGATAAATATTTGATAAATGAATGAATGAAATGACTACCCTCCATCTCCCCAAGTCTGAGCAATGGAATGGCAAATGGAGAGGCATGACAGGAGATGAGGAGAATCAATGGAAAGGTGTGTGCTTGAAAACACAGCCACTGGGCCCAAAGGGGACTTTGTATGTTGACCTATCGCTGGTTTCAAAAAGCACTACACAACCTAACCTTACAAGTAGTTGTATTAGTTGGAATTCTTTTCTCCTCTAGAAAAATATTCCCTTAAGATGACTCATCTCAAGATATCCACTAGGGCAATAACATACAATCTTCCAATTTTCTTTCTTCCCTAGGGGGAAAAATTTTTATTTTAACCTGCTACTCTCTGGCATTTGTGGAAAAGGTGTGAGTGTGCCATTTGGGAATAATGTTCATTTCCCTGGAAAATGGGTGGCATCCAACCTTGAGGTTTTATGTTAGGATGCTGGCAGGGCACCCAGTGAGCGCATAGCCAGGAGACAAAGTTCCTCATATAAAACAGAGCCACCTGTCACCAAAACAAGTATGTTTCCGTTTTCTACCATTTGTTTTATGAAGTTGTTTACATTATGCCAATGGAAAATTAACACTAATCTAAATGCCTTGCCCCATGACGGAAACTACAATATTTCCTCGTGGAAGCAGTATTTCAGGAATTTATGTTGCAAGCAAAGACACTGGAATTAACTTGAATCCTGTTGATGTCTCTGAAGCACTAAAAGTGTCTCTATTGTAGATGCACTAAATACATTGGATGGTTGCTGGGAAAAGAGAAAGACACAAGTTTTGGGAAGAAAGAAACCCATAAAGGGGGTTTTCTGAGCAATATCAACTGACTGCAAAAGGGTGAAATATGCTATACTGACAGATAGTGAAATAGACATGGGGCTGGTTTTTCTCATCCTCAGTGGGCTGATTGCATTTGCTTTGGTCACTAGACATAAATATCCAAGCAGGCAGCAGCTCTGAGAAGCATCCAAGACACTTGTCATTTCAGATGTGCACGTTAGTACTGTACCCTACACAGCAGTGGCTCATACATCCCTGTTTCTCTAATGCCCTGATAGAACATGTTTTAGATTCTTTGTACTCACATGCATTTCTTAAATATTTTTGGCCCGTCATACTTAAAGTAATGCTGTACCTTTCTCTTCATAAAAAAAAATCCCTGAAATTGAAGAAGCAGCACATTATGATGATTCACAAATAAGAAAATCATGACTCAGGGGGATCGTGCAGAGACTTGTCCACCGCCCATCTGTGGCTGCACCCAGTTCCTTCATTCTCAGGAAGGAGTTTTTATTATTAATAACTGTTATTTACAAAGGACTCACTAGAATCCAGCAGAGTGGTACATTATCTCATTTAAGCCTCACAATAATCTATTGAGGTGAAAACTATTATTTGTACCATTTTACAGAAGAGGAAATTGAGAACTAGAGAGGTTAAGAGACTTGCCCAGAATCCATACAGGTGAGGAGGCAAGCTTTAAATGCAGCTGGTCTGGTTCTCTGGTTCCATGCCCTTAACTACTGCACAGACTGCCTTTTTAAAGACAGAAGCATTTTCAAAGAAATGAACTTTCTAGAAGATGTTCTCAAACTGCAGCATATGTAAGAATCTCCAGGAACCCTCTGATTCAGTAGGTCTGGGCTGGGATCCATAAATCTTTTATGTTCAGGGGCCCGTGGCTGGGCCTGATACTTTGAGAACACCTCCGCTGTCTAGAGAAATGGTACCTAAAATGGGCTAGGGTGCTTTTAAATCTCTTGACTTTAGTGTGTAATTTGCACATTGTGCCTGGTGGCCTGGCATGGTGAGAACTTTCATGTGTATGTGGATGTTGGTGAATCTATTTATGAAATCACTAGCTGCTTGACCTCCTGGGTAAGAGAAGTCGGGCTTCCCTGTTCTATGTTTTCTTTCACAGTAGACAGACCCTTCACTTCTTGAGGTTTTGGCTCATGAGATAATACTCAGTTCCCTTGCTCCTTCTTGACCAGTGTCTCATGTGAGTATATCTGTGTTCTTCCTCTTAATGTCCAGGAAATCTCACCACAGATAGTATTCTACACTGGAAGGAGACTGATTCTCACTCACTGCAATGAAAGTGTGTGCTGGCTATAGTGAAATGGGAGTCCCTCTGGATTCTGTCTCAGGCTGGGAATGGAGATCAGGCTTGGTGGGGGAGGGATGGAAAGAAGGGTCACTAAAATATGTGTCCCAGGCACTGTGCATGATCATTGGGTATATGATCTGCAAGAAACCCATTATCTACATTCTTACAGATGAGGACCCTGGACTCAGAGAAGTTAGGTAATGTGCCCAAGGTTGTTCAGCTAATAGATTCTGACCTATCTGTTTCCAAAGAGTATGTTCCTTTCATGATGTCATGCTGGCCAAGACAGGACAGGTGGCTGGCTGAAGGAAGCTCCTAGGTGATCCTAACACGCAGATTACATCTAACCTTTGAGCTGAACCTGAGAGGTTCCCCAGGCCTAAAGACTTACATGGTATTTATCCACTGCAACCAATTAGAGAATCTTCTTCAGAAATTGTGACTATTCGATGTTAGATAAGTGTACAAATAAACACCTGTTCTTTTACTGATATGAATAAAAATACAGCCTGGGTAGCATTATGTATTTGTTCCAAGACACATGAAGGAGTTCATAACATTGTAGACGTTCAAAAGATTTTTCCACCAGGTATTTCCTAGGAATGGCTGTGGTGCAAGTAACAAGTTCTTTTTCCTTTAAAGAAACCTTTATTCATCTCTTATTTGTAGCTCTTAAAATACATTTTGAAATAGGTGTAACATGATATTGTAAGATAGCCCTACTCAACAACTCCTTTATGAAAGTTCTCTCTTGCTTCCTAGAGAAACTTACGGTCTTTCATACCCGTGAAACTGTAGTCAATTTTGAATTTGTGACTTTATGTACATTACTAACCTTTTCTAAATTTCACGTTTCTCCTGCTAAAAAAAAAAAACAACCAAAGAAAAACCTTGCGTACTCATGTCTAGAAACTGTTATATCAATCAGAAAAAATGATGCATGTGAAAATGCCTCAGTAAATTTATCATGGTGTACAAAGAGAAAGAGTTTGCTTTCAAACCAGGATGACTGGATTACTTTTCAGGATTAGCCTGCTGGTTTCTTTGGTTAGTAGACAGTTACTGACATTCATCAGTATTATTCCTTTTTATTTATGGAGTGCAGATGTATACTTCACTTACTTTCTGCCAGGCATTTTGAGAATAGTAACTCACTTAACTTACTGGGACTGTTGTCCATTTAGGAGTCAACTGCTTTGTAAAATTCCCTGTCTGTTAGTGAGGAACTTTATCACAACTTTGAAACTGACCAGTTCCAGGCTACGCAACTTATTGAACTTTATCTTAAAAATTGTATTCAGTGAAATTTTTGTTACAATTGGTAGTCCTTTTTTCAATGACCTTAGTCTGAATTTTTCTGGTTTTTTTTTCCAGTAGGAGATAGTAAGCTGAATTTTTCTGTTTGTTTTTTTTTTTCCAGTGGGAGATAGTATGCTGTAACTGTTTAATAACCAGATGGATAATGTTTAACAACCAGATCAGGGGAAGGGATAAAGGCCCTAATTTGTATCACTGGCTAATTCCTATGGTATGAATACTCTCACCATGGTTGATTTGGTGTCTCAATGTAGAACTGGGTAGAGATGCTAATGAGCAGCTCCCATGAATGTCGTCTTTTTCTTATCTTAAAGATGCTATAAATTTGAGGTTAGTGAGAATAACCTAAATACCTAGATAAACTCCCAAAAAAGTGTCTTATGAAGTGGAGGATATTATTTCTCTCATTCTAGGAGTGTGTTTTCACCGTCTTGATGGTGTTCTTTAGTGCACAAAAGCTTTTAATTTTGATAAAGTCCAACTTACCTATATGATAACCTGTGCTTTAGTTACCATATTTAAGAAACCATTGCTTAATCCAAGATCACAAAGATTGACTTCTGTGTTTTCTTCTAAGAGTTTTGTAGCATTAGTTCTTAGATTTAGGCCTTAGGTCCATTGTAAGTTAATTTTTCTGTATGCTGTGGCACTGATGCTTTTATGGTACCTTGGCCTTCAGGCTCCTGCTTCTGTATGTCGTGTCTCTGTTCTTACACTGACACACAGGAAAACCAGCCCTTCCTTGATTTCTACACACACACACCCAAGTTCCTCTTCTATAAAACATCCACGAGATAGTAGATTTCACAAAAATTTTATTAGTTACATCATGTATCAGACAAACAACCTAAAACCATACTCCAAACATCTCTAACCTTCAAAGTTCTTATGGCCAAGAGATATTTCACTGTTAATTGTCCCCAGTATAACCTAGTTTCCCAATGGTTCTTTTTCTCTGTTCAGTGTTTCTCTTTCTCCCTTGATCACTCTAGGCCCTCTTGAGAACTGAAACACAAATGTCTCTCCTTTTCTCACAAAGCACAGTTTAACTTCATTTCCTTACTTGAGTTCCTCATGGTTTTTCACTTTCTTCCCTGCAAGAATATATTTTCCCCTCAAAGAAGGTTTTCTCCCTAGTGGGAATTCTGGTACCATTTTCCATACCATTATTCTAAGCAAGTTTTGGTAGGGTAATGGATGGAGAGTGGTCCCAGGAGTGAGTAGAGAGCCCAGGTACCTGAATAGCAAAAAATAAGAATCACCAAATGAGCAAAAGAAATGCCCAAAAAGGGGAGGCAAAAAAACACCTATGGTGATGAGCTTCAACTATGCCAACAGTTGAGGTAGAAGAAAGGGTCTTATAGGTCAGCTCAATATGGTGGGGAATAGGAGATTGGAGAGATTAGTCAGTGGAAGGAGGAAAGAAACCTACTTTCAAATATACAAAGCTATGGCGTTTTGATTATTATACAGATCTACAATCCTTTGGAGCTAGATTTTTTTTTTACTTTTTTTTTTATTGAGTTATAGTCATTTTACAATGTTGTGTCAAATTCCAGTGTAGAGCACAATTTTTCAATTATACATGAACATACATATATTCATTGTCACATTTTTTTTCCCTGTGAGCTACCACAAGATCTTGTATATATTTCCCTGTGCTATACAGTATAATCTTGTTTATCTGTTCTACATTTTGAAATCCCAGTCTGTCCCTTCCCACCCCTCTCCCCCTTGGCAACCACAAGTTTGTAGTCTATGTCTATGAGTCTGTTTCTGTTTTGTATTTGTGTTTTGTTTTGTTTGTTTTAGATTCCACATATGAGTGATCTCATATGGTATTTTTCTTTCTCTTTCTGGCTTACTTCACTTAGAATGACATTCTCCAGGAACATCAGTGTTCCTGCAAATGGCATTATGTTGTCTGTTTTTATGGCTGAATAGTATTCCATTGTATAAATATACCACATCTTTATCCAGTCATCTGTTGATGGACATTTAAGCTGTTTCCATGTCTTGGCTATTGTAAATAGTGCTGCTATGAATATTGGGGTGCAGGTGTCATTTTGAAAGTAGGGTTCCTTCAGGATATATGCCCAGGAGCGGGATTCCTGTTTTGTAATTCAGTGATTTTCAGATTTTAGAAAAGTATTACAGTAGATGTGCTGTATGTTGTATAATACCCTGGTAGGGTCTGAGGCAGCATCCCATAATAAAACAGGATCAAATATATATAACACTAAAGGGGATGAAAACTCTAAGTAGTTTTATTTCAGTTTGGGTCTAGTTTTGTTGTCAAATGAGTTAGGGGAAAAGCCTTTTATTTTTGGTTTTGGTTTTTCATTTTTAAATTCTGAATGTCACATTGTGGAAATATAAGATCTAGAAGTGATAAGCCGTTCCTCAAGTGTTCTCTTTTGCTAAGACCACTCAGCAAGGCTAGTGATGTAGAGGATGAAGATGAAGATGCTTCCCAAGAACCAGTCTTCTTTCTGACTGGTTCATCTTTTGCCAGTAATTTGCCAGGCAGATCAGCTTTGCTGCTTAAAACATTCACTTTAGCCTCATTTCCTCCCAGCTTTCTTTTTAACTTCAGTCTTTTATAGTTTACTGCAGTGAATATAGTTGGAACATAAGATGATGAGCAATGCTGTTCAGGACAATAATGTGAGCTGAGAAAAGAGAAAAAAAAATCACTATGGAGAGGACAGTAGCAGGGAAGAAGTAGACTAAGGCAGTGTTAGGAAATTGCTACCTACTCACCCTGTCCCCAACCACCCAAGGGGAAAAGGCCTATCAGCTGTACTAAAGCTCTCTTTGGAAAACCTTGAATGGAAATAAATGAGCACAGGGATCTAGAATGGTAATAAATGAGCATTAGAAAGAGTGACTGGCAGCCTTTGTAGACTTAATGGAGGAATTAATCTTAATGTGCCTTTTGCGTAAAGGGATTCTGATGCACCTTTGATATAGTGAAAAATGCTTGGGATTTGGACTCAGGGTTCTGGGTCTTACCCAGCCTCTTCTGAATATGACCCGATCCTGAATCATTTGTTTTCACTAGAAAAGGTTACCATTTTGCAAGAGTCACTGTGATAGAAGCATTTTACATTAAGTTAGTTCTAATATTCATAACAACCTTTCAATTAAAACAATATTGCTCTTAACATCCTCATATAATCAGTAAGAAAACTGAGGTTTGGAAAGGTTAGCTAACTTAGCCGAGTTTTATTGTGAATGATCTGTTCCCCTGGGATTAGACACAGTATTCCTGATGCTGAAGTTCATGTTCTTTCTATTGCTCAGAATGCGTCTTTAATTAATACCCTGGTTTATCACATAGATACTGATTTTACTATAGTGTAGAGACCTGCAGGCCTAGTTTCAAATTAAGCTTACTATATACTGACTAGAGGAGCTTGGGTGGTGGTGGTGGCGGTGGTGGTAGTAGTAGTAGTAGTAGTAGTAGTAGTAGTAGTAGTAGTAGTAGTAGTAGTAGTAGTAGTAGTAGTAGTAGTAGTAGTAACCACTCACCTGTATCAAGCACTATTTTAAGAAACTTTATACAGATATTGCTATAGGTGGACATATAGGGGAATAAAGACACCAACTTGGTTTCCATGGAGTCCACATGACATAATACGGATCAGCATCTTCCACAGTGCATTGTGGGAACTGCTAGGTCCTTGAAATATCCCAAGAGAAGAGGGTTTCTGTTAAAACAAATTTGAAAAACCCTGACTGTATTCTCCTCTTAAAGGGTCTCGGTGTACATCCACATTGAAATGATGCTGAGAAGTATTTAAGGCTAAAAAGGAAATGGTTGAACCTTGTTTAACTCAGGAGTTTCCCCAGTATTTTGACCATACCTCTTCATTCAGAGTTTATCTGTTAACATCTGTAACTTCCATAGAACACACATTGAGAGATACTAATATAAATGAAAGTCTTCTGTATACTGGCATAAATTGGCACAATCACTCACATTATTTTGTACAACTATAGTGCAAGTTCACAAAGTAAACCCAGAGTTTCTTTGGGTCAGAACATGTATCTAATTTTAGCTTCTCATTCTACCCATGGGCTTTGCCCACTTGAATATTTTTTTAAATAAAAATATTTTTTAGAATATGTCTTACCATCCAAATTCAAGGCACTCAAATCCCACTCAAGGTTTCTCTCTTTCACAGACTCTTCCCAAGCCTCCCTCCCATCTGGCCCACAGGGGTCCCTCTGTTCTCTGACCTGTCTCAGCACTGATTGTCCCCAAGGAACTGGGGCTTCAGAGTCGTCTCTAAGAAACTGGAATTATGTGGAATTAAAATGTCCCACATTTGATGGAGCTGAATAGGAACAGACTGAAATTTGTGAGAAAACCACAGTTTTAAAAGAAAAGACAACATTTCCTCGTTAGAGTTCCAGAAGAATTTCACAAGGAGATACTCTTTCTTTCTTTCTTTTTTTTCTTTTTTCTTTGTGATCCAATCCTGAGTTCACAATTACAAAAATTTTATTTACCCAAAACAGATACTAAGTTTGAATCTTCTAAATTTGGACATGGATTTAAATTTAAATTTCTCATATATCTTTTTTTAAAAACACAACGGCAAAAAATGACTCTCCTCCCTGTGTGAGTCCTTAGTTGTTTTTAACTTTTAACACTTCTCAGTGAGATTGAAATCTGTGTGTTTCTATTCAGAGTCACTTTTTTAAAAAATGATGAAGTACAACCTTCCTAACTGAAATTTAATTCATTATTTATTACTGGGGGATCCTTTTATTGAAGTTGTGAAATCAAAGTACAGTGTTTACTCAGTTTAAAATGTCCTAAACATGCTTAGTGCTGCTCTTGCAACAGGACCATCCTTTGGCCCTCTGACTAATGCACCAGTTGAAGTGTTATCTGTGCTGAAGGAAAATGCCCTCAAGCTGCTTCTACTGTGAATTTGAAAAGAAAAAAAAAAAAAAAAGGATAGCTTGAGGGTGTGACTCTGTAGCTATCCCTGCAGAAGCTGGAGTTAGGTGGGGGAGGATGAGTGACTTAGAGAACTAGAAGAGTAAAATCAGCCACAGTGGTGTGTAGGTACAAAGAGACTGTGACAGATACTAGTTTACTAGTTAGTATACTACCTTAAGAACAACCACAAACTACATGTGGTGCTCATTCTGTCACAGAGAGAAAATTAAAATTAGGCAGAGAAATAAAGATTGATGTGAATTTCTATTGCTTCATACAGTAAGAAAGTCAGAAAAAGTTTCATTTTGAAAATTCTCATGATTTGCTAAAATACAACTAGCTACCTAAGCAGAATCTTTGAAACACAAAAGATGATTTATTTCGAAACTTATGCCAAATTATAGTATCATTACTCAAATCCAAGTTGTGATTTATAAAAATTAGCTAAGGGTAAGAATTATACCTGTGGCTCTGACTTCAGCTGGTAGTAATTGATAATAATTCACATCAGTTCAGATATAACTAGGACTTTATCTGTGAGCCCCTTAACCAGATTATTCCCACCCCATGCACAGGGCCTGGACTGTACTAACTACACAGGAAGTGGAATGTAATACTTGCTCTCCAGATTAGTCATGTGGATAAATAAAGCAGAATGAGAGTTATAGAAGCAACCTAAGTGCCCATCATGAATGAATGGATAAAGAAGATGTGTAAATATATACATATACATAGTATGGAATATTACTAAGCCATTAAAAAGAATGAAATCTTGCCATTTGCAACAACATGGATGGACCTACAGGGTACTCTGCTAAGTGAAGTAAGTCAGAGAAAGACAAATAGCACATAATCTCACTTATATGTGGAATCTAAAAAACAACACACAATAAAAATAAACTCACACATACAGAGAACAAATGGGTGGTTGCCAGAGAGGAGGGGGGGTGGAGTTGGGTGAAATAGGTGAAGAGGATCATGAGGTATAGACCTGTAGTTAAAATAAATAAGCCACAGGGATGTAATATACAGCATAAGGAACATGGTCAATATTATAATTTTGTATGGGGACAGATAGTAACTAGTCTTATCATGGTGATCATTTCATAATATATGTAAATGTCAAATCACTATGTAATATACCTGAAACTAACATAATATTGTATGTCAACTATATTTCAATTTAAAGAACAAATAGCAGAAAGTAATTAGGAACCACAGAGAAAAAGTAGCAATAATAGGGAGATTTGGCCTTGACTTCAGAAATGCACTTCTGTCATTTGTCAAAATGCCTCATTGTTTTAAAATTCATGTCATTGTCTCCTCTCTGTTAACTCATTCATTAATTTAAGGACTCATTCATTCACTCAAACCCTCTTCTTTGAACATGTTCTCTGTTCCAGGTACTGGGTATACATTCTGTCCTCCTAAGGTTTAAGGTCTAGCAGGAAAGACAGACAAAAAACAAGGAAAAAATATATAAAATCATAATTGAGATAAATAACAAGAATAACAATAATAATGACAAATACCTAGGCAGGATATACCACTTCAGAGTGGCAACTCTAGGTGAACAGAAATTTCACCTTCCTTTGAGAAATCACTGCATTAAATTGATTTGTATTCACTGATTTGCCAACAAAGCACTTGTGACATTTAAAATTGGAGTTAGAAAGCTTTCTAAACCAGAAAAGACACTGCCAGATAAAGCACATTTTGTCAGGAAACAATATAGAAATAATAGGATCTTAAATGTCATAATTGTTCTTCATTAGCTAAAAAGCAATAAGATAATTTTACTTTAAAACATTTCTTTCTGACCCCAGACAAAACTTTCTAGACCGAAGCATGGACTACTATTGATACAAATGAGTCATTTTTTTATTCACTCCCTTTAGAGGCAGCAGACCTTAGGGAAGACTGTAGATTTTGGTGCCCAGTCTGAGAAACAGGGGTGTGAATTTGTACTCTTCCACATATTTTCCATGTGAACATGGACAGGTTATTTAACTCTTCAGAACCTCATTTTTGTAAGCATTTTAGTTGGTACACAAAATGCACAAAATGTCAATATACAGGTCAGTGAATTATCACAAAAAGAAATTTGTGTAGCTACCAGACAAACCACAACGTGAGCATTGTCAGCCTACCAGAATCCCCTCTTAGACCACCTCCAATCATTTCCCCTCTCTCCTTTCTAAAGTAACCACTCTCTTCACTTCTAACACCACAGGTTAGTGTTGTACCTTCTTTTTTAAAGGCTTTATACGTATAGGATCAAATCATATGTATTGCTTGTTGTCTGGCTTCTTTCACTGAGGCACATTTCTATATCTGTAAAGTGGGGGGAGTGATGCCTACCTTACACTGTGGTTGAGACAATGATGTTGGAGTTATGCAGCGTAAAAAGTACATGGCTTCCAACTAGTTAGCAGAAAAGGTGAGTGGTTTCATGTTCACAAGCAGCAGGTGAACTTATGGAAATGATAGTGACAAGGATGGAATGGATTTGGAAATACTGATAGACCTGACCTTGCCTTGAGGTGTGTACTTAAAACATGAACTTCATCTTGGCAGTCAATTCTTCTCTTCTCGATACCAGTTCCGCCTGTGGAGTAGCTGTTCCTTCTCCATTAATCTCCAAACAGATTCATTTGGTTTGTGCTCCAGAAGCTTGTAGAAGTGACCCAAGCAGATTTTCAGATTGAACGATAATGACAAGTAATCTTTCCCAAAGACTCATGATGTGCCAGGATTTCCACTGATCACTTCACATACTGTATCTCATCTAATCTCCCTGCAGCCAAATGAGGAAGGTATTCCTACTATCCCACTGTTGAGATGAGGTACTAAAGCCAGAAAGACTTGAAAGGTCACTGAATCACTGGGAGGTAGAGTTAGAATTTTAACAGAGGCTGTTTGTCTCCAGAACTTGGGCTAACTGCTGATGTGCAGGCCCCTGGTACAAACAGATCCCGTCATTTTTACTGCAGTTCTTTGGAAAAGGTTGTCACATGTAGATTTCAGCTTATTGTAGAGGTTTGGTTGAAAAAAATAATAGCAAAGTTATACTCTCCCCTCTAACCTTAGTAGGAAATGTTCTCAGTGAACGGAGCGTAGAGCACACAGGCCACATGTGCCTCATTAAAAGCTCTAAAATGTAAGGCATAAATCTATTTTTATCGTGTTACACCTGCACTGGAGCCTGTCATGTTACCTAGGAAAGTGCTTTTGGGGATTTTAGTGCCCCCTCTAGGTCTACTACTATTTCCTTCATTTTATCTTTATACCACTTTCACCTATTTCTTTATTTTCCATTATTGACCAATAATCACAGCCCTATTGAGTCATTCCATACTGCCGTTGCAGAAATCAAGAGAGCCTTTGTGAAAACCCACTGCCAGGTTTAATCCTATGGAGTTGCTTGCAAGAGGGGCCATTGGGACATTTTATAAGTACAACTTCTTACAGCATTATTTAATATGTCTCAGTTTACAACAGACAGCCCATTAAGTACCTATTTAGTGCTTTTCTTTGTGTACAATACCAAGCTGGGGATTGTGTGTAAAACAAAAAGTCAGACGACACAAACCCTATCCTCAGCGTGCCTGAAATTCAGTGGGGGAGGAGGACAAAAATGTAATCAGAGAAAGTTAAAACTTAGTTCAAAGCAGCAGTAGAAATGTTACAATACTCCCTATGAGTAAGAAGACATCTAAGGTGGTCTCAGAACAATTACCACAGATGTCCAGAGAAAGCTGGAATCACTTGGTCAGAAAAGGGGTGGGATTGAAGACACTCCTGGAAGATGAGTAGGATCTGCAGGATCAGACTGTAAAACCTCCTGGCTGGTAAACCATGGCTTTACCCAAGGATTCAGGAAGATGAGAAGAGAGCGAGTAGAAGACTGAGTGTGCTTGTTTCCTATTGCGGCTTCAACAAACTACCACAGAACTGGTGACTTCTGGTAACACGGACATACTATCTAACAGTGCTGTAGGTCGGAAGTCCAAAGTAGGTCTATGGCTAAAATCAAGGTGTCAGCAGAGAGGCGTTCCTTCTGGAGGCTCTAGAGGCGAATCTGTCTCCTTGTCTTTTCCAGCTTCTGGAAGTTGCTTGCATTTCTTGGCTTATGGCCCTATCCTTCATCTTCAGAGCATATTATTCCAACCTCTGCTTACGTCATCACATCTCCTCCTCTGACTCTGACCCTCCTGCCTTCCTTTAATAAGGGCCCTGTGATTATATTGGGCCCACTAGAATATCCAAAATTATCTCCTCATCTCTACACTAACGTAAACACATCTGCAAGGTTCCTTTTGCCAGGTAAAATAACATACTCATGGGTTCTGAGGGACAGGATCTGGGCACCTTTTGGGGATGGGGCATTATTCTGTAGGTTACAGTCAGCACTGTACTGAGGGAGTTTTTAAGTGATAGGCTTTGAAGTTTATTTTGTACAACATGAAACCATTGAATGTTTTAATCTGGGAAGTGATACGAGCAAAGCACAGAGTAAAAGGCAGAGCAATGGTTAGAAAAGCATAGGGATAAGGAGGCCAGTGCAGAGATTGCTGGATCCCTCATGGACAGTGTGCAGGTGGTGGGTTGTCTTTGCCTGTGTGTGTGTGTGTTGGTCACGTGTAAGCATGAGAGACCACCCATATGTTCCCCATGCTTGTGCTTGTGAACACTGCCTCAGCTTGTTCCAGCTGGATGTTTACCTAGCCATAGGAAAGCAGCCACCCGAGGAGGCCTGCAACTCTCCCTGCCTCCCGGTATTTCTGCTAGAGCAAGGATAATATGCAAGGATTTTGATTTCCAAGTAATTGTCTTTATGCTTCAAGTTATGGGATATTCAGAGAGCTGGGAACTACCTCTTCAGACAACCTTCCAGGTGTCCTAAAGGGGGTTCCAAATCTTAAGAAGATTTTTTTATAAGTAGTCTGTGATAGGCAATTATACAAGCTGCAGTGGTCTCCCAGAGAGACTGTTTCCTTGAATGGTAGGGGCTCTCACGTGATGGCAGCCAGGGGAAGTGATCTGGTTAATAAGTCTGACTGGTGTTCAGAGCAGAGCTGGATGCTATTCATTAACTTGCCTCTCTGTTGTTTTCCCTTTCTGTATTGTCCTGGATTTGAAGTAAGTTGTCACACACAGTGAGTTTTGATTCAGACACAACTTTATTCAAATTAGCTGTAACTGTGGCTCCATATGGATATGAAATTAGGGAAGATAACCCCCCAAAACCCAAGAATCAAATGAATTAGCAGCCTTGCAGTGGACCAAGAGATTTTTAGAAATCTTGCAGACATACAGGCAAGGGCTGGAGTTGCCTCTCTGGCAAGGCAAATTCAGATAGTTCAGGAGTGAGCAAGCCCAAATGGTTTATTAACTCATTTGGGGGTCCTGTCATCAGTGTAGTTGCTTATCTAGGGTAAAGCAATTAAGATGGTATCAGAGAGTTGTACCCAAATGCCTAGTAAGACTTGATAACACGGAATTTTCAGAATAAAAGTGCTTTTGTTTTCAGCAATGGGAGAGAAAATTGTAATGCTGGTGTTCAAACTTTGAGGAGTTACAACACAATCTGAAAGGGATGGACATTATGAAATGAACGTGTTCCCCTCCTCCCAAGACAGAATGGTGCAGCAGAGTTATTTTGGTGGCTTTTAACTATTAGTGTTCAGTAGCAAAGAAAGATCCTCAGAAACGAGCCCAGAAGTCTCCGAGGGAAAACATAAATATTCAGCTGTGCTTTTAAAGACTTGCTATTTTCTTTCTTAATTGTGTTTACCTTTTAAACAACAACAAGCAGAAGCCAAAAACTTGGCAGAGTGCTGCTTTTTAAGGCAAATGTATCCCTTCACTGCCAACTGAACATGCCTCTATTTTTTACTTGGTTCTTTTTCCTTTAAAAAAAAAGAGTGATACTTTCCCTCTCCTTCATTCAAGAACATCTTGCCCTTCAGCCATCAAGAGTAGTCAGAATTCCAAATGTAGGAGTTCCCAGGAGGACAAATCCAGGGCTGTGTTCATTATTGTTATCATCATTGTTGTTATATTAGTGCAATAAATGATAAGACCCAAAGTATGGGGCATTAGAGAAATACTAGGTTGCGAGCAGCATATGCATAAACAAATAGTGCTTTTACACAACATAATAAGGCATGTATACTTAAAACTCACTGTTAATGTTATTATTTTCAAGGAGATGACCTCTAGTGAATTCATGCATGTGTTTGCCACCTTTAAAGAGCGCCTCACTCCACACAGCAAAACCAAACAAGCAAGCTACGCAGCAGTAGCAACCTATCCTTTTTTGAGCCTGTCTCTCATGCTTGGGGTATAGAACAGAAGGAGACCACTGCCCTATAGTCACGGACTTTGGTTAGTAGCCACAGTGGTAATCAGGAGAGACCCCAAGTGGAAGTCAACCTCAATTTGGTGGTCCCCTGCCACCCAGTGTGCCTCTCTGCACTTCATTGGGAAGTCACAGACTCCATGTCTAGTTAGGTATCTCATATATGCTATTCCTAATTTTCTGGTTGTTCAGACCTCTTCCCTGTGCACTCAGAGAGCATCTCCAGGGAAATGGATTCAGAAAGTAAAGCACAATCTTTTTTATGTAACATCACTTTAAGGATTCTAAAGCTTGACAGAACTAAAGAACTAGAAGAGACTTTTACATTATAGTATAGGAAAGTCTGTTTCCTAAATGGAAAAAGTTCTGCTTCTTCTGCCTGATGACATTTATGTAGACACCACAGACCAGTTGAGGTTTGAGGAATTAGGAGGAAGGGGAAGCAGGGCAGCTGCTAGTTTTGAAGACTTTGGGCAAAGTATTTGATTTATTGTGAGATTTAGAGAAAACTGAGAGAAATGAGTCTTGATGAACTGTAAGCCTCTGCTAAATAATTTCAATACCCATTTCATTTAATATAATCCTTAAAAAATGAGGTTTGCAGATATGAAAACTAAGGATTTGCAAGAAATTACTCAAATACATTATTGTTCCCCAGCCACTGAGTGACAGAGCTAGAGTTTGCATTCAGTCCTTCTGATGCTGGAGGACTTTACATGTTAACAGTAATAACATGTTGGGCAGTGGGTAACACACACAGGCAAACCTTCAAGATCCTGTGCTCCCATCCAGACGACTGAAATAAAGCAAGTCACATGAATTTTTGGTTTCCCGGGGCACGTTAGAGTTATGTTTACACTACAGTGTATTATGTTTATTCTATTAAGTGTGCAATAATATGTCTAAAAAACAATGTGCATAGATTAATTTTAAAATATTTTATTCCTAAAAATTACTAACCATCATCTGAGCCTTCAGCGAGTTGTAATCTTTTTGCTGGTGGGTCTTGCTTCAGTGTTGATGGCTGCTGACTGATCGGGGTGACGGTTGCTGTAGGCTGGGGTGGCTGTGGCAACAGAGAAGTTTGCCACATAGATTGGCTCTTCCTTTCACAAATGGTTTCTCTGGAGTATGCAGTGCTGTTTGATAGCATTTTACCCACAGCAGAACTTCTTTCAAAAATTGGTGTCAGTCCTCTCATACTCTACCACACCTTTATTAAATTTATGAAATATTCTAAGTAATTTGTTGTTACTTCAACAATATTCACAGCATCTTTACCAGGAGTAGGTTACATCTCAGGAACCACTCTTTCTTTGTACACCCATAGAAGTAACTCCTCATCTGTGAAAGTTTTATCACAGGATTGCAAAATTCAGTCATGGCTTCAGGCTCCACTTCTAGTTCTCTTGCTGTTTCCACCACATCGGTAGTTACTTTCTCCCCTCAAGTCCTCAAATCCTCAAAGTCACCCATGAGGATTGGAATCAACTTCTTCCAAATTCTTGCTGACGTTGATATTTTGACCTCTTTTTATGAGTCATAGATGCTCTTAATGGCATCTAGAATGTTGAATCCTTTTCAAAAGGTTTTGATCTACTTTGCTTGGATCCATCAGAAGAATAACTATCTATGGCAGTTTTTATAGCCTTACAACATGCAATTCTTAAAGAAAAAGACTTGATCCATTCCCAGAGGACTTCCAAGAGCTTCAAACTCACAATTTCGATCGCCCCGGTAGTTAAACTGAGGAAACAATCAGTCACTGCTCTTCAAGCAGTAAAGCCATATATTTTTTAACTTCCTCCAACTTTCTTTGTATACACTGTGGCTTTCTTTTACCCACCCAGATATATTAAACTTTTTGTATGACTGTGGCAATAAAGAAATAATTTCTTAAAAAAAAGACTTGAAAGTTGAAATGACCCTTGATCCATGGGCTGCAGAATGAATGTTGTCTTACCAAGCATGGAAACAACAGCAGTCTCATTGCACATCTCCATCAGAGCTCTTGGGTGACCAGGTGCATTGTTAGTGAGCAGCAGTATTTTGAGTGGAATCTGGTTTTTTGAGCAGTATGTCTCAACAGTGGGCTTAAAATATTCAGTAAACCATCTTGTTAACAGATGTGCGGTCATCCAGGCTTGCTCCATTTATAGAACACAGGCAGAGTAGATTTAGCATAGTTCTTAAGGGCCTGTAAGGATTTTCAGGAAGGTAAATGAGCATTGGCTTCAACTTAAAGGCTGCATTAGCCCCTAACAAGAGAGTCCGTCTGTTCTTTGAAGGTTTGAAGTCAGGCGTTGACTTCTCCTCTCTTGCTATGAAAATACTAGATGGCTTCTTCTTCCAATATAAGACTGTTTCATCTACACTGAAAATCTGTTGTTCAGTGTAGCCACCTTCATTAATGATCCCAGCTAGATCTCCTGGATAACTTACTGCAGCTTCTACACCATTACTTGCTGCTTCACTTTGTACTTTGATGTTGTGGAGATGGTGTCCTCCTTAAACCAAATGAATCAGCCTCTGCTAGCTTCAAACTGTTCTGCAGTTTCCTCACCTCTCTCAGCCTTCATATAATTGAAGAGAGTTAGGGCCTTGCTCTGGATTAGGCTTTGGCTTTAGGGAATGTTGGCGTTAACCTGATCTTCTAGCTAGATCATTAAAACTTTATCCATATCAGCAATAAGGCTGTTTCGCTTTCTTACCATCTGTGTGTTCACTGGAGTAACACTTATAATTTCCTTCAAGAACTTTTCCTTTGCATTCACAACCTGGCTGTTTGGTGCAGGAGGCCAAGCTTTCAGCCTAATTCAGCTTTTGACATGCCTTTCTCACTAAGGTTAATCATACCTAGCTTTTGATTTAAAGTAAGAGATGTGTAACTCTTCCTTTCACTTGAACACTTAGAGGATGTTGTAGGGTTATTAACTGACCTAATTTCAGTATTGTTGTATCTCAGGAAACAGGGAGGCTGGAGGAGAAGGAGAGAGATGGCAGGGTGTCAAGGGAGGGAGGACAGCCAATTAGTAGAGTGGTCAGAACACACATTTATAGATTAAGTTTGCCATCACATGGGTGTGGTTCATGGTGCCCCAAAACAATTATAATAGTAGCATCAAGGTCACTGTTCACAGATCATTGTAACAAATGTAATGAAAAAGTTTGAAATATTGCAAGAATGACCAAAATGTGACACAGAGGTACAAGTAAACAAATGCCATTAGAAAATAGTGCAGGTGGACTTGCTCAACATCACATTGTCACAAGCCTTCAGTTTGTAAAACACACAGTATCTGTGAAGTGGAGTGTGCCTATAGTACAGGCTTCCTGAGTGCTTGTTCATCTAAACTTAACTAGTCAGGTGTTCTGCTCTCAAGGTGATTTTGTCATTGCAGTTATACACAAGTCTAGTTTAAAAATAAAACTTCAAAAGTTAGAAGCATATTTTAATGTAAGAAGAAAGCCAAATTTTCATTCACTTAGATATGATATACATGTAAATGAATACACATACATCCATATCTTTAGTCAACACTGTTCTCACAGATTTTCAGCATCTTTATCTTTGCATTAAGAGCTTGCTACAAATATTCCATTTGTCTTGCAGATTATATATGTTTTCTTATTTTTTTCTATTTAAAATTTACTATCTGTAGATGGAAATGTTGAATTAATTAACAAAAATCAGTGCCATTTCTGAGATGAAAAATGTACATTTCTCTTAGTGGAATCTTGGCTATATTTATTCATATGAGTAAAGAAAATAATCCTGAAAGCTATCCAAATTTTACATTTATTTATATGTTAAATATATCTGTTACTCTCAACATTGTTCAGTTTTGTTTATCTTTATTCTGAAAAGCTTATCTTTGAGGAAGCAAACATGTGTGGCCCTCTAATTCGCAGCTGGGCACCCTTCAAGTAACATTGCCAAATAGTACAATCAGAATCCTGGGAGTTCCTCTGTTATGAAAACCCACTCAGTAGATATTCAACCACTGACTAATTGGCATTGGCCAGTGAAAGGCTGTCAGAGATAATGATATATTGTCACTCTCATTATTACTGTACTTTTCTAGTATACCAAATATGTTAGATGCCAAATAACAATCATGGAGCTGCCTCCCAATGATTTCGCAGTTACCCATTGAGCTTGTTTTATAAATTTGAAGAATGAAAGTTGAAGAATTGACAAGGACTATTCACAGAAAAGAAACATGGTAAACTCAGATGTCTTGGGGCTTATACTGTTGGAAATTTTCCCCAGTCGGGAGGGTTACACGCAGAGAGTTGCCATCTTACTTAGGAAGCTAGGAGAATACTGTCAGACATTTTGGAAAAGCAGTAGTCAGAAATCTTGGATTCTGCTTCGAGCACATTCCCTGATTTTCTGTGTGACCTTAAATAAATTAGTTAACTTCTCTGGGTCCCAAATTTCCCACCTATAAAGTAGGAAGATAAAATGTCATTCCAATAGAGATATAAAAGTATTGTGAAAATCATATGAGCTAATATATGTAAACATGAATTAAAAAGTATTAAGAACAAGAGAGATGTTAACTGCTATTGGTACTATAATATGCAGCCATGTGTGATAGTGAAGATATCTAAAGACAGGAGCATGAAGTATAAATGTAAGTAAAGATAATTAGATGAGGTAAGGGAACTAAATAAAGCCAAAGAATAGTCCTCATTCTTCCTATAATCTTCTGCAACACAGAAACAGCCTCCAAAAAAAGACAACTCCCTAACTGTTTTTAAAAATTTTGATAGCTAAAGGCAGAGAGGCATTACATAGGGAAAAGAAGAATGTGATTGTCATTTGTTTTCAGTCACTCTACTTCCAACAAAGAAAGAATGTAATATAGGGAATTAGAAGCTGATACAACTATTGGAAGGGCTGCAGAAGCAAAGGTCAGAGGAGGAAATGCTGCTGATTTTCAGGAACTCTGAAAGTGAAGGAAACACAGAGATGCTGTTGCTGACGATCTTAACTACCTACAATTCCCAAGTGACTCACCAGTGCTCACCTAATAAGCCCCAGGCAAAATCTTCCGTAGGCATCTGTCAGTGTTCATCTGGCTGCTGCTGGAGAATGAAGGCTGCTCCTCCTCTGTGCTCCAGATTTCTTGCAAGGGATTCCCATTGGCATTATTCAAATTGGAACCTAGGGGGCAAAGGATCCCAGTGTGGGTCCCAGGCTTCTCCCCAAAGATGGAAGTGATGTTGAGTTGACAACACAAGCTGACACACTCCTGCTCTTCAGAACCATTACTTTAATAACACTTGCATGAAAAGACTAAAGTTATAAAGCAAAGATTTCAAATTTTAAATGAGAGTTATTTGAGGCTGAGAAACTAGACTGTATTTCTGTACTCTCATATGTTATACCATTTCCACAATTCAAAGATTCCAATGGTTTAGAGTTGCACTATTAACTTAATAAGAGATTCTCAAAAAATATGTATAACTGAATCACTTTGCTGTATACCTGAAACTAACACAACATTGTAAACTAACTATACTTCAATTTAAAAATAGGTTTTTAAATAAATAAATACATTTTTTAAAAGCAACATAAAAGATACACATTACAGTAAGACTTGCGCTCCCTCCAAATCACTGTTGTTCATAGTGTGAAGATTAGTCTTAGAGACAAGGAAATACGATGTTACTGCAATTTGAGGGTTTTTAGTGGGAGGAACTTAGAAATCCCTCATTCCTTTTCACACACTGCTACACACTTACATCTGATCCTTTTTAATAAAATTGGATTAGGATCAAGGCATTTTACTCTACCAGCCGGCAGACATGCTCAAGGATATTTTCTTGGTTGAGCTATAAGAGGGAATGTTTCACTGACTTGGGCAGAGAAGGAAGGGGTCGAAGGAGGGTCAGTCTCTCTGTACGTGGACTTCCTCATAGCTCGCTAGGGAGAAGGAGCTAGTTCTGTCTTTTCCTTTGGTTTTCTCCTGCTCCCTCTTGATTTTGTTCCCATGTGACCAGGGTGGAGATGGCTGACTTCCTCCTAGAAGAAGCCTGGTCTTCTCTCTGTATTTCTTTTTGACATACTATTTCAGGGATGTTCCCAATGCCCCAGCCTCAGAAGATTTACCACAGTTTCTCTGGATTAATCTGCTGTAGGCATTTCAGAAAATGTTTCCTCAGTCTTCTTCTTTGAACTCTTGGGCTGGTTCCGGTTGAGCGTGTCTGCAGTGGTATGGTGACATCTGAGATTTGGGCTCAGGCCCAAGGCCCCCTCAGTCTGCTCTGGCTCATGGTCTATTCAGTCTACCTTGTTTAGGCCATAGTGGTTCTGCATGGGGCCTCTCCCAGTTCACTGGAGAGTTCTGCATTGGAGTTTAGAGATTACATGTACATAAATTTCCTCTGGAACCTGGTGAGGAGTGATGGCCCATTTATGACCTAGATCCTCAGACCCTTAGCCAAACTCTGTAGTAATCTCACTTGATATTGAATAATGGCTATTTTATTGCCTAAAAGTAATTTTAAAAATTTTAGCATATCATCAGTGTTGAGACATTGGCATATGTTGCCTACTATCAAGAGTAGAAGTCCAAACACTTTTGCCCACTGCATCTTGGTATTGGAGTCGCCATGGAAAACACAGTGATGTCAAGCACTGGATAGAACAGAGTTTTACTCACATAGAGAAGAGACAGAGCAAGACCAGCTTCAGTAGTGGGCATCAGTTACCCAGGGTGCCTGCATGCACCCCAGTTGTGACACAGAGAAGAAGACCCCATCACCTCCCTGCAAGGGACAGATACAGCCGTGGGGTTGGCCAGGTGCCATGACACAAACACTCAAGCAGAACAAAGGAGTACACATTGAATCTGAAACAGAGAAAGATACTCCCACACAGGTTATAAGTCCAGCACAGACTTTGAGGACTTTTTACTTTTTCTGCTATAGAAGAAATTAGAAATGTTGTTATTTCTAATTTCTAATTGTTACAAAACACTGAATATGAGGACTTTTAATTTTTGGTAAGAGTGTTCTAGGCCCAAGGCCTATTCTTATGCAGCTAACAGGGGGTCGACAAACTGAATATATAAAACTGTTTTCTCAACAATCAACATTTAAAAAAAATATATTTCCTGGTCTCTGAAGAGAGTGTCTATGTCCTTGTGATGAAACATTTAAAAATGTTTGACAATGTCACAGATTTTTCTGGAAATGGTGTTATGTCCATACTAACTGATTTTTTTTTTTTTTTGGAGACTGGAATAAGAATATTACCCGCAATAATCTTCTCCAAGACTGATTGGTGCACTCAGAACTAGGTTTCACTTTGAAAGAATGTTTATGGACATCATGCCCCAATCATAAATGCTAACATAACAGCCTTCTCATCAGAGCTAATCTGGTTAGGTGACGTTGGAAAGCAAAAGCACTGCAGAACAATTACATGAAACATTCTCAGGCAAACTCCCAACAATGGGAAAAGAAAAGAGAATACTGGGAGGGGGTGGGTATGTCACAGACTTTGTCTTTTATTTGTGCTGCAGAAGTTCTGTTGAGTAGCAATGAAGCATGAAGTATTTGGGGTCCCTTAGCTATGGGCCCCTATTCAACTTTAGCCAATATACCTTTAACCTGAAAGAAGTACCTGGTTTTGAGGCTATTTCTGTTGTTTGGGTCAACAGAGAAACCATTTATTCAGCCCTTGGCATAGTTGCAGAAAACAAATGGTTTGAATGTTTTATCATTTCTTCGCTGAGTTTGATTCCATGTTGTCACTTCCGTGCTTAAAAATTCCTTCAGTGGCTCTCCCTTATTTTCTGGATAACATCCATTTTTTTTCACGTGGCTTTACCAGGCCTTTCAGTAACTGGTTTCTCCTTACCTATACAGACTTATCTTCCAATGACCTCCCACAGGCTACAGCTTCTCTACAGCCTCAGTAAACTATTGTCATTTCCCACAGTACCTACAATTGCACACTTGCTAACCCCTCTGTCTACTTCCATGTGTTCCCCCCTCCCCTCACTCCCTTAATCTTCAGATGAATTTCTGCTTAACCTTCAGGAGACTAGACTTTAAGCACCTCCAAAAATTGGCCATGTCTTACCCATCTCCCAATTCCTGGTGCTTATCAGAAAGCTGGTACGTCAGAGGTGCTCAAAAGCAATCAGTGTAGCTGAAATGAGTTTTATAATTGTACCATTTTCTGTATTATGTCAAGAGTCCTCTGTGTATGTAATGTGAACAATTATTAGAAATTGCTCATTTAATGTCTGTGACATCTCACTAGCAAGAATCTTTTTGGTCATTACCCAGAGTCTCTATTAAGAACTAGATTATGAATTCCACCTAGAACAATGTGTCCTAACACACCATTTAAGAATTCAACAAGTATTTGCAGTTGTAGGAGCAAGATCATCCATCATCTATGGGGTCAGGCTGTAAGATGAGCAATAAAACTCTGCTGCTAAAGAAAAATATACTTTCATTAGTGCCACATGTTCATCCAATATTAAGTTGTATTTGAAAGACTGTGAGCAAATCTTTTAAGGGAGCAATTTGGGCTCACTGACGGTTAGGAGAATGGTGCTTTTCTATTCAGGGCATTGCATTCGTTTTCTGGAGATAGAATCGAAGCCTCTAGGGTCATGAGTCCCAGGGAGCCTCCTGACCTTGAGCATTTTGATCTTCCCTAGAGAAGCCATTTTCAGCACAGAGTTAGCGTTGAGGTTTAGGGTAAAGCTTTGTTCTACTGATCAATAATTCTAGAAGGCTGAAATGCAGTGAAACAAGTTATAGCTTCTTTGAATGTTTATAAGTTGGCTTGATTGTTTCCATAGAATTCCATCCTCATTACTAAAACACTTGTCATGTTGAGTGGTATTAGGAAATGGAAAAGAACAAGCAGCCCTTCCAGAAGGGTTCCTTTAGCTCTGCAAAAATCTGATCTGCATTTCCCTGGAAGTTACTACAGACTCAACAACAGACTGAAATAGAAATATTACCAGTGAGCTTCACCACTCTTGGGTTATGTAAGCAACGGTATTTACATTCTGTCCAATTTCTTAAATTCTAAAAGGATCATAATGGTATGATATGTCTGATTAATAATGTGTGTTTAGTGAGGAAGAACTAGCAGTGTATTAAAATTAAATAGGATATATTATACATTAAACGATTTCATTTACCTCTTAATGTTGTACCTATATTTTCCTTGATCTTTTACATGCATGAGGTACATTTTAACATTTATGCCAAACTCCTCTAATCCACAAGTTGATTATTTACAGGATAATAGAATGTTGGCAGTATAGTCCTTTTTTTTTTTTTTTTTTGATTACCTTGGTCATATGGTTTGCCAATTTAGAGTTACTTACATTGAATTGAAAATTACTCAAGAAGTTTATCATCATTATTTGTTGACATTCTATCTTTCCACCCATTCAAACATAATTATTTACTAAGCATCCTGAGATGCAATATCTAGTAATTGTTTCCCATAAGCTAAGTTGATTAAGTCAGAATGTGTTCCTATAAGAGATCAGGAGACCTTGAAGGCTGAATAATTGAAAAACAAATTAAATAAAACAGCAAGGTAGATATGCTATAAGAAAGAACTTCAGTGCAGTCTAGAGAGGCTGGGTAAGATTTAATAGGCCTTTTCAGATTCTTAATTTCAGTCAGTTCATGGGTCATGATGTTGGCTTTCTTCTCTTCTTGTTTTGGTTAATTCTTTGCCTCAGAACTTGTCTGTCCATTAACTGTGGAAGAACCCCCATTCTCAATGCCTCAACTCAGGGAATCTTGTTCCATGAAAGGGATACATTTCCCAAAGGAGTCCCATGTAATGCTAGGCGTTCTCAGTTCCATTTGTTCTCAATCAACTTATTTTTCCTTCTATGATACTGTCAGGAGCATACAGCTAATGTTACACAAATCCATGAAAATATTATAGAGGTTTACCCATCAATTTTTGATGGATCAAGTCAGAAGTGTACTATAGCCATTGGAAAAAGAACACCATGAGTGTGCAACGGCTCTTTATTAAGAGCAAATTGAGATTTCCGTGAAAGGATTTTTGAGGCTACAAATCATGTTCTGGTATGAATTTAAGTGCATCTGTACTGTGGCATTATTTAAAAAGAAAGCCGTTTTTCTACTTAAATACTTTCTAAATTATTTAAATAAGGCAGCTTTAGAAGATTTTGATAGAAATTGCAATACTATATAGACTTTACCATCTGTTTTTAAGAGAAAGATCATGACTGCGCAGGGAGCCTTTCAAATCTTTTTTTTTTTTTTTCAAATCTTAGTAAACAAGGTATGAACAGCTCATCAGTCATGCCAAAGTGAATTGCATTAGCATTCTTCCAAACTGCCGTGCCAAATTAGCATTCAGGGAGCTTCCAAGTATCACATGGACTCTGTAACAGGAATCAGTTTTCTTCCCGCCCCCCCCCCCCCCCCGATCCCCTCTGTAATAGGAAAAAAAAGCAGACCTCGCTTGGCCAGGCTTGACTCCTATGTCTTAGATGAAGGAGATGATTCCTAGCACTAGAAATCAAAGAATGTTGAATTTCTTCTGGAAACCTACATCATTTTTTTTAATAGCTTATGTGAACACACCTCTTATACCATCATCATACTGTACTTCCTTAAAGTCCCTCATTGGCTCCCCTTTCATTGTCTTTATTTTTTATTTTATTTTTTGTTGTTGTTGTTGAGTAAAGGTAGGTTTATTTGGAGAGATACATACTGCATAGAGTGTAGGCTGTTTCAGAAGGCAGGAGAAAGGCCATGTGGTGTTGGGGTTGGGTGCTCAGGTTAAAGTAAAAGTAGGTATGTACCCATTGTCTTTAGGATCAAGTTCAAACTCCCTGGCGTGGTGGAGAAATCCTTCCAGGACGGCACCTCCCACCTCCAACCTCTGCAGTCTCACTTGTTCCCTCTCCCTGAAGCTGCAGCTAGATGGAAGTCCCTGTGGGTCCCCACACTCACCTTGCTGTCCAAACATGGCTACATCTGCTTAGAACACTGTGCCGCCCGCCCTAAACCACTCCATTTGTCCCTGCGTTCTTCCAGACACACCTGATGAGTCACCTCCTCCATGAAGCCTTTCAGACATTTTGGACCACTTTTGGCACCTGTAGAACTAAAGTTACTATGCCTATTTCTTTTCCATTTGTCTCAACTAGATTGTAAGCTATTTATAAGGAGAAATGTCATCATATTTATCACTGTATCCCCAGTTTCCAGCAAAATGTTCAGCGTAGCACATGCGAAAAAGACTTCTTAAAAAATACGTTATGATAAAACTCCCCCCATCTAGTTAACCTATCCATCACCTCACATATTTATCTTTTATTAGTGAGAAAATTTAAGTTATTTCCTCTTAGCAAATTTCAGCCCCCAGGATTTATTTGTTTTATAACTGGAAGTTTGTACCTTTTGACCCCTTCACTCATTTCATCCACCTTCCACTCCCTCCTCGTGGCAACCACCGATCTGTTCTCTGTATCTATGAGCCTGGGTTTTTTTTTTGCTGTTGTTGCTTTACTTTTAAAAATTCCACATGTAAGTTAGATCACACATCACTGAAAGATTTTGAAAATACAAATATAAAAGTGTATTTTTATAAAATAGAATTTGTTTTATTAGTTTACTTGATTATAAAAGTAATACAGGCTAATTGTAGAAATGCAATACAAATAATACTAAAAATAAAAAAGAAAGTAAAGATTATCCAAACATAACCACCATTAATATTCTCTATTATGTTCCATCCTTTTTATGCAAAGATATTTTTAAAATATATATTAAATATGCTATTTGTATAGCTATGTAACCTACATTTTAAACTTCATGATGGGCAAATTTCTCAGTCAATAAATGTAGGTGATGATAATAGTCCTTAACATGCAAAAATACTTTTCTAAGTCTTTTACTTATGTATTAACTCATGTAAATTTTGAAACAGATCTATTTTAATTTTTTAATTGAAATATAGTCAGTTTTAGATGTATCAGTTTCTGGTGTACAGCATAATAGTTTAATCATACATATACATGCATATATTCATTTTTATATTCTTTTTCAGTATAAGTTACTACAAGATATTGAATATAGTTCCCTGTGTGATACAGTATGAACTTGTTGTTTATCTGTTTTATATATAGCAGTTAGTATCTGCAAATCTCGAACTCCCAATTTATCCCTTCCCACTCCCTTCCCCCTGGTAACCATAAGTTTGTTTTCTATGTCTATGAGTCTGTTTCTGTTTTGTAAATAAGTTCATTTGCCTTTTTTTTAGATTCCACATATAAGTGATATCATATAGTATTTTTCTTTCTCTTTCTGGCTTACTTCACTTAGAATAATGATCTCCAGGTCCACCCATGTTGCTGCAAATGGTGTTATTTTATTCTTTTTTATGGCTGAGTAGTTTTCCATTGTGTAAATGTACCACAGCTTCTTTATCCAGTCATCTATCAATGGACATTTAGGTTGTTTCCATGTCTTGGCTATTGTAAATAGTGCTACTATGAACATTGGGGTGCATGCATCTTTTCAAATTAAAGTTCCTTCTGGATATATGCCTAGGAGTGGGATTGCTAGATCATATGGTAACTCTATTTTTAGCCTTTTGAGGAATCTCCATACAAAACAACCCTGTTTTAGATTGTAATTATCTTCATTTTACAGATAACTAAAGTACAGAGAAGATATGTAATTTGCTCAAGGTCACACAGCTACTAAGTGGTCAAACCTCAGTTTGAGCCTGGACAGTTCTGTTCTCAATCTATGTTCAGAACCAAAGCATGAACCTTAATTTATTTAACAATTCCATTATTTTTAGACATGTAGGATATTTTTCCAGTTTTCAGTATAATAAATAGACCCATGATAAATAACTCCATGCGGTTATCTTTGTACAATTATCCAGTTATCACCTTATGATAAATTTCCATTTTTCAGCTTATTCTTTTCCCTTTGGACTCTGTGCTCCCACTAGATATGCTTCTTGTTGCTTCTACAAACTCAGAAAGCCCTTCCCTGACCACTCTAACTTAATATTATTCATTATCATTGCATGCAGTGTATTTCCTTTAAAGCTCTAAAGTTCTGATAAAATACACATCTGATAATTTACATATTTGTTGCCACGTCCTTCACCTCCAGTGGTCTGTGAACTCCATGAACCCATAGATCATGTCTATTTTATAGAACACTGTTTGCCCAGGGCTTAATTCCATGCTCAGTTTATAATTGGTATTTAAATACTAATTGAAAGAACAAATAAATTTCAGTATAATTGCTGATTCAGAGAAATGTCACAAGAATTTAAGCTAAGGCATTATCCTTTCTCTCTCTAGAAACACAATGTAGAGAAAAATTCCAGAATCAGCAAAACAGCAGGTCAGTCTGTAGTAAGGATATAATACGATCAAACTTTTGAAGCAAAAAAGTCAGCATCTTCCTGCATTAATTATCACCCTTGGCAACAGGGCAAATGGTTTAAGTAGTTCATGAAAATCTATGTCAAAAGTGGCTCCAGGTCCAATGTCATGTTGTGAACTCCCTGGAAACAGGGATTATTTTGGGGCTGGCCACTTACCATGAATAGTGGCCTGAATACCAACTGCTAGGAACAACAGAAATTCTCTTTGCTGCTTGTGAATTACTAATAGAGTAATGTTTGTTTAATAGTCTCTCAACTACCCATGCCATTTTGAAGACAGTCTCTCCAATTGTTAATACATCCTTTAACCTACAACCCAGCCCACTGGTCATAGCTTCAATTCTTTATACATATACCCAAACCAGAAAGCATGTTACAAAAACTTGTTTCAGTTATCAAAAGTCTCTTTGTTTTTCAAGCTAAGAATTTGTTAGAGGGAAAAAAAGACAAGAAGTGGTCAGAACAGGTCTGAATGCATATAGTTGGAACTATTAAAGTATATTTTGTCTTCAGCAATGTTCAGATTGGCATGGATGATTCAAAATGTATCTCTCTACTCTTTGCCCAGCTGAAAAAAAAAAAGATTTAAAGTAATTTATATTTCAGGAGGATTCTAGAGGAAGAAGTTTCTTTCAAATTCAAGGGGAAAAAAAGTGTGTTATTTGAACATAAGCCAAGAATATACATTTATTACTGAAACTCTTTTATGAGAATGAAGAACAGTTTAGTGTTCTACTTGAAGGCAAAAAAAAGGGCTTTTGAGGGTGAGAATAAATATGTAGGAGCTCTATCCTGGGTGATATTAATGCTGTTGTTTGTAAAATCAAGTTCTCTAACGGAATCCAGTGGTATTCCTGTGCGCTCTCATAAATATAAAGAAAAACAGGAACAAATTAAGTGTTATACAAGAGATATATCTTTTAAGAGTAGCTTTTCCCTATTTAGTTTCCCTGCAAAAGGCTTTAGAAGAAGTGCAAGAAATTTATGTGTACCTGTGTGTGTTAACAGTGAAAGTAAAACAAAATCCCAAGCTATAGTTGTGCATTCTTCTGTGAAATACTCACAGACACTCTGTACTGTCATTATTCTCACACATACACGAACCTTCTTCCCCCCACACACACCTGGCTCAGTTTCAGATACAAATGTCATGAAAGCACCTTGCAATCGCTAAAAACGGTGTCATGGAGCCTCCAAAAGTAGGTCAGCTTTCCTTATTGTCTTCCCTTCCTCCTCCTCTGAGCGCTGAGCTGGCCTGCAGAGCCAAGATAATTTTTAAATTCCACTCTGAATGACAATAAAAGAAGGTGCAAAAATGTCTTTTATGAAAGACCTCCTTTCTCCCCTCCATTACGAGAGGATAAATTCTCTAAATTACAAAAGAAAAAAAAATGAATACAAAATAAAAATAGTAAATGCCCTTGGTTTCTAAATTAGGACTTATCATTCTCTGAAAAGCTCTGGAAGGAGGCAGTTACTTAAAACAAAACCCAAAAAAGATGAGGAGAGAGAGCACAGACTTTTGACCTTAGAAAAACCTAAGTTTAAATTGTGGTGGTACTTTACAGAAGATATGCAGATACTCAGTAAATAAGTTCAAGGAAATGCAAACTAAAACCCTCCAGAGTTATTTCAATGAAAAAGGCAAAAAAGTAGAATCCCCATATTCTACTGATGGGAGTATTTATTATACAACTGCCTTCTGCTTTACACTATATTCTAAACTATATTTATACCTTATGAGGCAGAAATTCCATTTGTAGGCATATACCAAACAAAAGTGTGTACACATGTTGGCCAAAAAGCACTACTGGAAACTTGATAGCAGTATTATGAGTAATGGCTTAAATCTAGGAACTACTCAAATGCGGATCAACAGTAGATTGGATATATTTATTGTGGTACTTTTACATATGAAATATCATACAACCATGAGAATAAAGGAGTTTTCTCTACGTACAATAGCATGAATGAATCTCACAAAGTTTAGTGGAAGAAGCCAGATACAAAAGGTTATACGTTGTATGATTCTTTTTATATAAATTACAAAAACAAGAAAGACTCTTCTATGTGTTAGAAGATAATTGGTTATGAGGGGTGTGAGGATGTAAGTAACTTGCCTGAGGTCCCATGGCTGGTACGTGTTGGAGCTGGGCTTCTAACTCTGCCTGCATCTCTACAAATCAGTGTTCTTGCCACTATACTGTGTTGCTTCCCTCAAAACTAACATCTTTGAGCTATCATTTTCCCTTTTATGATATCAAGATAAGAATACCATCAAGAGTTGTCCTAAGGATTAAATGATAAAATACAATCATCCCTCTGTATCTATGGTCCACTAGTTCCAGAACTCCCTGCAGATACCAAAGTCCATGGGTACTCAAGTCCCTTACAGTTGACCTCCGCATCCATGGATTCAACCGGTGGAAGATCAAATCCGTGATTGATTGAATCCATGGACATGGAGGGCCAACTGTGTATGATGGTTGTCTGGCTCGAGAGGTGTTTAACATTGACTACAAGCATGATGGCTCCACCTTTTTGACAGGAGTTGACCCAAGGTCTTCCTAGTGCAGGGGCAACAAAGTTTATTATTCACATACTTCTCTCTCCCCTTTCTGGTCCCACCCGGCACGTGTCTTCCACATCCTGCTCCGTTTCTATCCTCCTCTGTACCTCTAGCCATTTCTTACTAACTAGGGCTGCCCTGCCTGAATAGTACAGAACCTTCCTCAATTTTCAGTTTAATTCAAAATTAATTTGTTTTATGTTTTAGAGTTGCTGATGGTTGCTAAGTGACAAAACTTTAGTTAATCTTATTCCACCAAAGTAAGCAATTTACATTTTAACAATAGTCAGCCAAAAGCCAGATAAAGGAATCTAATATTGGAAATTTCTAGCTGGGAGCTATTTGGGGAAACATTTGGGGTTGGATAGTATTTTGTAGTAATAAGAATACCATTTCTTAGCTTTTTACATTATCCACATTAATTTACGTGGACATGATTTCATTGAATCATCCTAGCAGTCTAGCAGGGTAGGTAGGATTTTGCTCATTGAAGAAAGAGAAAGCTGATGTTTAATGGATTTAAATTCATTTATTTGACAAATATATAATAGAGTAACTACCCTGTACCAAATATTGTTCTAGGTCCACAAGAGCTTACGCTCCTGAGAGAGGAGAGTGACCACACTCAAACAGCACACAAGTATAGAAAGGTAATTTCAATGTTAGTTAATGCTATGAAAAAGTAATAAAAACAGAATGGTGAGATTTAAAGGGACTGGCAAGGCTAGGAGAGGGGCTCTGTTTTGTCCTTAGAAATTCAAGGCAGAATCTCAGGTGCCTTCTCACTTCCTTGTAAACAATATTTCTCCACTCTGCACATTAGAATCACCTGCGAGGTTTTAAAAAAATACCTCTGCTCATGATTCACCCCCTCAAAAGACTTTTTAATTAAGTATGATACCTTTAAGAGCAGAAAACAAATGTGGCCCAAAGAATGACACTTACTTACTTCTGTTGATGCTTTAAGTTTAATGTAAAGCACGAACACGTCTACAGTGATTTCTGATCACTCATCTAGTTTTATTGAGGCTTTTATGTGGGTTTTTTCCCCTGTGAGCCAAGTGATCTGTCTCTGCACAATGCGAGAAGACAAAATCTGCCAAACATAAGTGAGCATAAACATTTCCTTGTAAACCACAAAAGATCATTGTTAAAATGTTAAAATTCAGGGGATTAATGTCGTTCTGACCATTGAAATCAGGAAATCTTAGGAAAGACTGAAGGTGCTATGAAATTGTGTTGTAATTTTTCTACCAAGTATCTCTTAATCGAGTCTTTCCTGCTGGGATAAGCTGTTAACATGGAAGAATTTGAATTGCTGTCAAATGCTATTATCATCCACTTTTAGCCATTAAGGTATGAGGGAGAAGGAAAGGGGGTGGGGGCATCTTTACTGGGAGAATCTAGATTAACTCTTTACTCAAGACCTCATTCCTTGAAGAGAAAAAAGAGATCAGAGAAAAAGAGGAGGAGAAAAAGGAAGGAAAGGAATGAGAAAATAAGAGAAAGTGGGAGTGTGGAAATAAAGGAGAGGGATGTGGGCTCTGTGGCCCAAAGCGATGGAGCTGACTCAGAAGTCAGAGGACAAAATAAAGGAACATTAGTGAAGCACATGCCTCGCTCCAAGGCTGTTTCTCTCTTAGGCTGGTGGCTTCCTTTTTGCTTAATGAAGGCAGGATTGTTCAAGCAGGGTGGTCATGTTGTCTGTTCTCTGGTTTTCATTCATCCATCTCCAGCCCTCCAACTACTTCCTTCTCTGTACTGCCAACTAGAGCAGAGGCCAGATTGAGCTTTCTTCTCTGTTACTTGTATAACCCTATGGAGTCATCTTTTTTTATGAAAAATTACTTTAAAATCATCATCATCCTTATGATGACTAATCCACAATAACATTATTATTCAGTATCAGACATTTTTGGAGACTTTGGGGCCTATACAAAATCTTTTAATCAAATGGTAAGATTTTATTTATTTATTTTTTTTGAGTTTCATAAAGTAAAAGAATGGTTTAATTTAGAAGCAAGTTTAGTAACTGTGACCTATGTTTGTGATGATGAGCTGGGATTTCAGTCAGAAGTTAAGAAGATTTGCACGTAGTTAATAAAAATAACTTCTAATTCAATAAAACAAATATTTCCTCAGTCTTTTAGGGAAGGTTAACTCAGGTTGTTGAATGGAAGTGAGAAACCAATGGGGGTTTAATGTGAGGGCATACTGTGTGTTATGTAATCAAAGCGTTTTGTGTCAAAATTTTACTGAGTGTCATGGGAAAATGCAGTGGCAGTCAAATATTGAATTTCTATGTTCAAAAGATATGAAATCTATCAAAAAAGCCTTAAGAGAGTTTTCATGGAGTTAAATCCATGTAAGTTTCATGTCTGGAAAGTTCTAAATATGTAAAGAAAACCACATATAGGAAAAGCTGCTGCTTCAGTGAACACCTATCAGTCAGTCACCTCCTGTGAGTCATCTGGTCTCATTAAACCCATGACCCCTTGATGTGGGCATTGTCATCCATGTTTAACAATGAGGATGCTACATAAGTTAAGTGATTCAGCAAAACTCCCACAGTTAGTAGGCAGTAGAACCCACACAGGAATTCAGGTCTTGGACTCCACAAAGACCAAAAACTCCTTTCCATTTTACCATGTGACCCATTTATATATGGCCAGGTGCTTGTTACATTAGATCTTTAATCTCCAAAATCAGTGGTTCTCAAACTTTGATGAGTATGAGGATCACCTGGAGAACATGATGAAAATACGAATGCCCAGGCTATGTCCTCCTTTAGTTCGTTTGACCTCTGTCTTCTTCATTAGCTCTCCATCAGAATTTGCGAATCACTGGTCAAAACCGTCCATATTAGAGATGATCGCCAGAGGTTAGTAGTTTGCCCAGGGGCAATGGTGGAGCCATTGGTGGAGGTCCAGATGGGAGCCATGACCCAACCCCAATCTGATCCCAAAGTCTGCTTCTGAACTTGAGTGCGGTGCCAGTGGAGATAGAAGGCAGGGAAGGCACATGCAACATAGAACTGGTCTTTGTTACTAAAGGAGATGGAAAAAATTATATGATCACAGATAAAAAAGAAAGTGAAGCCCTGTCCAGTGAATTTTCCAACAAGGTTTTGATCTCCAAGAGCCAGAGGTGATTTTCAAATAACTTGTATGGTGGGCCAATATGTTTGTTGGTGGTTGAGGTACCCATCTCTTCTTCCTGAATCTTGCCATCCTTTCCTTTTGCCTCTCCTATTGGATTTCTGTACATTTTTGGCATCAATTTGTTTGTCCATCTGTCCTTTGCCTTGAGACTCCCTAGCCTGAATGGTTAATTCAGCTGCCTATGTATGTATGTGTGTGTGTATCTAAACCTACATAATAGACTTTTTGAGATTCCCAAGTTTAGCTCTAAAAAGAATGTCAAATAATGGTTCTGGGATAGAATTTTGAGAAGGAAGATTGTCTACTTTTTCAGAGGTCTGTTTCTGGAAAGTGTCTCAAAGGGTGGCCAGTTACTCCTGCTAGTGCCTGCTAAACCTGAGCTGCCATGATTTATTTGTCTCATAGATAAAAATCAAATGGCATCCAAAGAGAAGTTGAAAAGAATATGCAGTAAAATTTTAGAGAAAAAACCATACAGGTTTAGAACAAAATAAAAGATTTCCAAGGGCTTCCACTGATTCTTTTTGGAACTGATAGAGACTGGTTAGTTTTTTTTGTTTGTTTTTTTTTTTAACAGATTTGGGGTTAGAAACCACTCGCTGAATTGTGGAGTCAAGATAAACAGTAATCAGATCTATTTTCCAAAGAGTCCAGTGAGTTCTCAGAAGGTGTCTGAGATTCAGGGGAATAAAATACGATCCAGATGCTATTTGGTACAGTTCACTCCCCCTGGGTCTTTTGTAATGTGAAAAGAAAACTGACAGTTTGCCACCTGTAAAAAAAAATGCCCCTTACCTTTCTGAATCAGCCTGTGCATCAACAAAATCCACAGACCATAGGAGTGCCGCTCAGCCTAGGGCAGATATCCATCACACTGATACCCCACCCCCTCACATTTTGCCCCACACTACACAGTGACTTTCAAATTCCATTCTTGCATTCTTAGATGCAAGCTATTAGAAATCATTAAATGTCTGTTATTTTTTAAAAAGAGTCTTGATAAATACTTTAGCTACAATGATAACTAGATAACTGGTAGTCAGTTTTGTCCGTCGTAAAGACACAACAGCACTGGCTTTCCTCCACTTGTTTCAAATACAGACTAACTGCTTCTCTCCTCAAACCCTTGCACCTGTGTTCCCTTAGCACTGAACTCCCTCCTTCCCTCCACTCTGCATCCCCGTCCCCAAACTTCTCATTGCTAACTCCTCATCCAGTTCAGTTTTAGCTCTATGGCCACCTCCTTAGAAAATCCTTTCCTGATTGTCATATGGAAACAGATCTGTGTCTTGGTGTTCTATTTGCTTTACACCATTTATATTGTACACCATTATATACATATATATATTTGGTTTACTTCCTTTGTTATATATACATTGTCTGTTTCCCTATAAGCCCCATAAGGGCAAGGAACACCCCACCAGCTAGCATTGCAGTTAGCATCTAGTAGATGCTCAAGAAATTCTGAATCAATGGACCAGTAAGACTAAGGGATTGAGATTGAGCCACTTCCTTGTCTCCATTCCCTACCCATTATTCTCCAATCATGCTGTCTCTATATTCTGATGGAATCCTAACAGTTTCAAAGAAACTCAGAGAATTTCAAAGACTCCTGCTTTGTCACTTCATAGGTTGGTGAACTTAGACAAAATATTTTACCTTTCTGTGTCTAAGTTTCCTCATCTATAAACTGGAGATAATAATTGTATCTACTTCAGAAGGTTGAAGTGAGTCTTAAATAAATTAACACTTGTTATATGCTTTTAAAAATAGTGGCTGGCACATAAATTCTGGCCATTATTCCTCAGAATATAGTTGCCAAAGCTCCATACAGAGAGGGATTCTAGCACCTGCAGGAATCCTAAATTCGTTTCAGGAAGGTTGAAGCCACCCAGCTGAGAGTCAGTGTTGAGTGTTTTCAGGGCTGAGACATCATCTAGTTCCTCACTTTAGCTTCTTAACTTAAGCTAGAAAGCAGCTTACTGTAATTATAATGAAGAATCTGCCTCATCAAGCTGAATTCTTAAGGACTGTAAGCACAATATTTCCATGCCACCTTCACGCTTCAAGGAACACCACCTTATGTCATTAGCAGGATTAGTTAATTTTACCTTAGTAGATGGATACATTGAGGAGAAGGGACTCCCCAGGGCCAGAGAAAGAGTGAATAAAGATGCTTGGAAAAGGTTATAGCAACTCTATTTCATAATTCAGCACTCAGTTCATAAAGATTGAGCTGCCCCTCCTTTAGATTTCCTGTTCTCTCTCTCAATATAAATTTTAATTGGATTTATCTTAGGAGATTTCTCTTTTCAATCTTTCACTGGCAAAATCAACCCTTGTGGGTATGTCTGATCACTATAACCCAATTAGGGATTTCTTGATTTATCTCAAGAAACTGTTCCTCGAAGCATTAAGGTAAATCTCTCTGTTGCTATTCAAATCCTGTATTGCTTTAAGCAATTGGGCTGAGTAATATTTTCTCTACTGCTGAAATTAGAGCGATAAGTCATTAATCTTACTGAATAATTAACATATATGAGAAAAAGGAAGGAAGTACTATCAATTTCTGAGAGAAGTTTCAGGGACTGTTGGGTAATTAGCAACAATAGTCAGTGGAACCTCTTGCTCCCTTTGAAAAGTTACCATCATCTATAAAGACAATAACTTTGGTGAGAGTTTTGGTAAAAAGCAACAACCTTAGACAAAACTGTAAAGGAAATAAAGCTCATTTTAGGTGTTCCCTGCCACCCTTTCAGTCTTCTCTTTCCCTCCTTGCATAGCTGTTTTAAAGTAGAAAGCTGTTATTTGCAATGCCCCACTTCTCACAAGAGAGAGTGGCTCTGAAAAGCAGGTGTATTTTAACACATTAGTAGATGAATAAGGTGTCCCTTGCTTAGGTTATTGCATCATATGGGGTGAACCATAAAGAAACAAGTGTCTAATGGTGGAATTTCAGCCACTGAGACACCTTGATAGAGAAAAAGGAATAACATTACTGATAATTGGTAACATTTCATGATATGAAGGGGGCTGAAAATGTGGCATCACTATTTAAAGAATGTTCAAAGGATGAGTAATCTGCAAAGAAGACTAGGAAAGACTCAGCATAGAGATAGAAAGAAAACCAGGATTATGGAGACGTATTCACCAGATGCAGAGAGAGCATCAGGGAGGAAAGTGCGGTTAGCATGGGCAGATGTGCAGAGGCTCATAGAAGATGAGGCCCATAAAGTGTGCAGGAGTTAGTGACAAAGAGTTATTGGTGACCTTGAAGAGAGCAGGCTGAGGACTCAGTAAACTGAGAAGGGAACATAACCTGAGGAAGTGGAGATGATGTGGTTCCTACATGTTTGAATTGGCTCTTTGGAGTCTATCCTGATCTCTGTAGTTTTTGATGCAACCTCACTCAGCATCTCCAAACTTACAACAAAAACCCCTGAGCACTTTGGCTCCTTTGGCCCCAGTCTGAAGTGCCAAGCACCCCCTTACACCATTCTTGTGGTGTAGTCCCAGGTCCTATACCCCATCCCAGAAGATTTAGAAGTCCTAAAAGTGGTCTCTGAATTCTGCTCACTTACTGTACAGAATATACTGAAACATTGTAATAGGAGAAGAGGGGTTCTTATAGGAAAGGGGCAAATTAGAGAACAAATGCTCAGAAATCAACTGAGAGGTCAAATTTCCAAACATTATTAATAAGAGGAGTTCTTTAGAAGCGAGCCCTTCCCAAAACACTGCTAGCTTTTAGTCTGAGAATCTAATCACGGTCTCAGCTGATTTCTGTGGGAGCTGGGAGAGTGACAGAGGATCACGGATACAATTGCTGGAGCACTCCTGCCCCAGGAACTTTGAAAGAGGATTTCACAGTCCACCCAGTAAGCATTCCAATCTCTGTTTAGGGTTGGCCACATTTTCAGTCAGTCACACTCTGAGGCTTCTTTTCTGGCAAAATATCTTTATAAAAGAGCCAATAAAATATGCTTATGTGTGTTCAATTTCTTTTAACGAAAGAACGTTAGTCTATTTTTTTTAAATGTTGGGTTTTGTTTGTTTTGGTTTGGGTTTTTTTGTCCACAGGAAAATGTGCACTTCTCTTAACTTTGGATATTTCTGTCTGTATTGTGTTACAAAGTTACTTTAGGAAGAATGAAATTAAATAATATAAAAAATTACCATGTTTACTGATTCCACTGTAGCATCTTCAAAAGACTAATTTTATACTGATAAAGAAATCTTGTCATTTAGAAATGGGTAGGCTGAGGGAGAGTTACCTAACAGATTTGCCCAAAGATGCTAGTTTATGGCCAAACTGAGAAGGAAAATGAGACAAGAGCATAAAACCTAAATCTAATTGCAAGCTCAGGGCCTGCTTCTCTGCCTATCCATACACTTTTAACTTTTTAAAACTTTTTCATTTTGAAATGTACAATTATGAAAAGAAGTAATCTCATCAACTCATGCCATGTGGTGAAGTTTCATCAGAATGTATAACAAAAGCCCATTAATTCTTTTAAAACTATTTCCAGCTCATGACGCATTTCCTCACTGCATTAATATTGAACAAAAGTATAAGATAATTGATGCCACAGGCTGATTTGCTTCCAAAGGTTTTTGAGATAGCAGAGATTGAAAATTGGTGATAAACCACGTATCTTTTGTATGGTCTGGAAAGCTGAGAGTCTGGAAGATCTTGACAGATACGAGTTTATAGCATAGAAATCCTATCTGAATTTCCTCCTAGATGCCAAGGCCTGGAGTCAGCTGAGCTAAGACCAAATGAGATTGATCTTGGTTTACTTCACTTACAGGGACAACTCTCCCCCCTGAGCAAAGAGTATAGTCATCCCTCTGTGTCCACGAATGCTCAAGTCTTCTATATAAAATGGCATACATAGTACTGTGAACACAGTCGGCCCTCCGTGTCTGCAGGTTCTGTAACTGCCTTTCTGCATCTGCAGATTCAACCTACCTGGTCTGCAGTTGCTTGAATCCGTGAATGTGAGACTCACAGATATTAAGGATGGACTGTATATCCCATCAAGTCATAACTAAAATCTATTTACTGAGTCAAGAGAACACTAAGCATAGGATACAGACATCTCATGAGTGCTTTTGAGGGGTAAATACTGTAGCTTTCAGCTCCTATGAATCATTGTCCAAAACACCAGCAGGCTGGTAGTGATCAAACTATTACCTTCTGATTTCCACTCCTCCAGTAACCCATTAGTGGTCTCTGAATAAATCACTTATTTCCCGCTGAGCTTTCCCGTTTCTACCATTTCAGCCTGGATTTCCTTATCTGATTCCAAAGGGTTAATTAAACATTTTTGTCAAGAGCTGTAGAGTACAGAATCCCATTCTTAGCCAAAGTTTTGCAGGGGGTGGACAAAATTCTTTCCTTCCATGGAAAATTCTATGGCTCCAGGTCTTCACACAGAATTTAATGAATGGGGTTAAATGAAGTTTTTGTTTTGTTTTTCTTTTTTAGAAATCCTAAAAAACTGAATCAAAGCAAAGCAATACTATTGTTCACATCTAAAGACATTTACTGCATTTATTGAACTTGCAGTACATTTATGCTACACAATCAACTTTTAAAACCTTGAGGGCTGACAACTGGAAATTATAAAGTTACTTCCATGGAGTGGTTGCCCCAAAAAAGCTCTGTCTCCTCTGTTTTGCACCCTAAGTTAATCCTATTGCTATGACAATGCCAGGTGTCTTTGGCATCAGAAATCTTTTGAAGGAAGGGAGATGCATAAATGCACGAGTATTTGCAGGCCTTGTTGTTCTGCCAGTAACTGGACCACTAAAACTCCTTTGCCTAAGCTGTGCAGCTTTGAAGCACACTAGAGCAAATTTGGAAATGGGTTACTGTTTTGAATAAATCGCAAGCATACCTAAAGACATTAGGACGTGGAGCATTTATCATGCTGGGGGAGGAAATCTCTTTACTCTTTTTAAAAAGTTCACAAATATAAACAAGATTATGTTTAAGTCTCATCTAGAAAACTTATTTAAGTGTCTACCTATTCTTAGAAATCAGACTAACTATTTGACACAGCTAGTTTGTCAAGGTTCCTGTTGCCCAGTGACCCAGACAGATATGTAGGACACACATCAGTGAGGGAAGGATGTGAAGTAGGTACAAAAAGGTAATGGATAATATCATGGATTTTCAGTATACACAGGCCAAATTTTAGGTATGTTTGCAGGCAATATGTAAAGGGTGAACTGCTTCCTATTTAGATAGTACTATCTTTGAATATATATACCTGTTAGATAACAACAAGTCAACTTTGCTATTTAAAGTATCCCCAGCATTCATTCTTTACTTCTTCCAACATTGATTGAACAGCGTGGTACTCTAGCGTCATAGTAGGCACTGACGTGATTCCAAAAATGAATTGGGTCCTTTGCCCTTGAGGTGCTCAAAGTCTAGTGGGGAAGACAAATCAGTTAACAGACTACTCAAATACAACCCAGAAAGTATTACAATGGAGGTATGTTCAAAATGTCAAGAGTTCTAAAAGCCTAGAGAAGACAGAAAAACCATATGCCTAGAGAATTGAGGAAGTCTTCACAGAAAAGAATATTTCCATTGGGTGCAGGGGAGTTAATGAGGTAGATAAGAGAAGCAGTGGGTGTAAAAGGGGGCAGAAAGGGATGGGGTGGAGATCACAGTGTAGTTGCAAAGTAGGGCATAGAGAAGTGACGGAAGATGAGACTATGAAGTAGATTGGGGCCCAACTATGAATTTGCATTTCATTTTCTGAGAACTTGATACCTTGCGAAAAGCCTTCTAGACTACAAATTTCTCACCTACAAAGTTTGTATAAGCCCACGAATCCCACCTGTTTTCTCTGGTCATTTCATGGAACAATTCATAAAATCTCAGCTTAAATTTCCCACTTAGTTACGTGTAAATTACATTTCCCATGGACCTCAACTGCATACCTCCTCATTAAAAACACACATGGAGGGGAAAAGCACACACATAGGCAAAAGAAACAAAGATATTTGACATTTAAACTGAGAGAGAAGAGAGTTTTATTGTAGTAAGCATCTTAAATGAATTATCCTGTTTAATTCTTCCAAGTCTATGGTGGCAGGTATTATTAATTCCTCATTTTTAGGATGAGGAGGTTGAGAAAATTGATGCTTAGTATAATTAAATAGCCCAAATTCACCATCATAATAACTTTGCATGTGATACTTAATGTATTACACAATGTATTGTAAGTACACTTAATATATACACCATATATGTATATTTCATATGTTGTTTATCTTTATCTTCACAAACCTATGAAATCATATTTTATTCCTATTTAGTGATGAGGAAACTGAGGCTAAGAAAGACTAAATAAATTGCTTATGATAGAACTGGGATTTGAACCCAAGTCTGGCTGATTCCCAAATCTATTTTTTCCCTGTTACTGTCACTTTTGCTCAGAAAGCAAACCTGAAATGCTCTCGCGTTTTTCCCAGGACTACTCGTAGAATCATCAAGTATTATATTTTCTTGCCAGATCCTCCCAGTATCCTTCCATATTGTAGATTTATCTTCTGTGTCTTCTTTGTTATTCCTGAGTCTACCTGGGACTCAGCACATCTTAATGTTGTATTGTGTGTTCCAAGGATTTTGGCACACTTGAAAAAGATTTTGATAACATACATGTTTTGGACACCCAGGGAAAGTTTTTTTGTTATCCAGATGTCTCCAACAGAGCTTTAGCCTGAAGTTTTGCAGACAACATTATGTGTAGTTCACAGATGAGGAAACTGAGGCTCCAAGATACTCAAGCCCCTTCCTAACATCATGTATGTAGTAAGTTACAAAATGGTATTTGATCCCAGTTGCATCTCTCAGGCCCTGAAGCTCATGCTCTTCCCATTTTGCCTGAACAGCTAAATATATAGATGCCTGCAGAGATGGGGGCAATTAGTTTAGAATCAAGATCTCCAAAATAACTTCTACGCTTCTAAGCAGTGTATTTATTATCTTGGAATTAAGAGAGTCTCAAGAACATTCTTATTAAAAAAAAAATACTGCTTATAAATACTTTTAGAAACTATTAATTAGTGGGAGGTGGGAAAGTGGCTCTTGAACTGAAAGTAGACAGGAGGTAGCTTAACCTGAGGGGAATGAATGGTAGCCAGAAGGAAAAGAGAGACCCAACTGTTTGTGCCTGCCCCATACTTTTGCCCTCAATCACTCTGGCTGGCAGGTCCTCTCAGGTGCTGAGGTGCTGTGACATTGCCAAATCTCTCTTTTTTGTATAAAATGAGGGACCTCAGACTCTGTGCCCAAGCCTTTGAAACTCTGGTAAGAAGAGCACAGGAGAAAAGTATTCAGAAAGTCCTTGCAAATAGCAAAGATCATTAAACTAACCACTGGAAGTTGGCAACAAAGAAAGTATATAATAAAACATAGTTTCTCTCTCCATGAGAAAATCTTAATGTGCTTTTCTAAGCTACAAAATTAAATTGGAAGATTTGGATGCCTTTAAGTCTTTGCTAGTTGCATTAAGATCCCTTTACCTTCTCTCATGCTATGAATTTATTGAAATTTCATCTGTTAGTCTACACAACTATCTTGACAGGTGCTCTGTGGATGGCGTTTACCAGTATCATTCAGGGACTGTTCAATAATGTCTTATCTGCAGCTTAATATATTTTCACCTCTTACGTGCAGAATATGATAATATGAAAGTACATTTGAATTTCCATAAAAATGTAAGGAGATACTCGCTCTTAGGCTTCCATATAAGAGAACTTTTCTTTGGTCCCTCCAACATCCTGTGAAAAGAGGACTAGAGTCCAATAAATTCAGATACAAAGTGATGATAAACAGGAAAATGTTTCAATATGTCAGTAATAACTTACAGTACAAAACCTTGATAAGTAAGACTGAGCCCTTCAACTATGACAGTCAAGGAGAATACTAGAATAAATTTTCATGTTACCTGAAATGGAATTGCCTTAGATATGGTGCATTTTCAGGTTAGGACTTAACCTCTAAGCTGGAAATTTTCTGATTAAATCCAATGCCTGCCATGGGGAGAGCTGTCAACACAAGTTTCCTCTGGTTGGAAGATTTAGTTGACGCGTTCTGCAGTGTGGGTATTTGCGATCTCAGATCTGTGAGGTTGCTGACATCTTTGAAAATTTAGTCTTAAAATGCCTTCCCTAAGCACACCCAGGACTGATTTTGCCCACCAGTTTAAAGTGTGTTCAGGAGCAACACAGCCAAGTGCATATACATAATTTACTTAGTCTTATGATATCCATAAGTAAATTACAGCAAGTTTGAAAAGCTGCTTAAAAACAATAGGTCATAGAGACATGGTTCTGCTAACTTCTATTATTGAAGCCTCATACTGGGATGTGAGTTGAGTTAGAAAGTGCCTCTATGTTTCTTTGAAGCAGTACTACATGAGGAAAAAGTTGTAGCTCTTTTTCCAGGTTGTTTAAGATCTAAAAATGTAGACCTGCCTTTGTTACCTGCCTGCCTCTTTTTCAAATGCTTCATTTGGGCAGAGCCTCCTTTTCATTGTTTGGTGAGTCTCTCTCTGGAACCACATGTAGTCACATGGTTTGGCAAAAGACTAGTGTTCATACATTAGTATCTTTGAATTATGTAACTTCAAATCTTTACAAATAAATACAGATAACTTCACAAACAAATAGATTAGTTTGGGATAGACCTGAAATATTTTACCAGTTCTGCTTTGTCTCACTTTGGTCTTGGGGACACCTCACTCTGAAGATCACACAAGCCCCCAAACCCAGATTTGTAATTTATTTCTATTTCTGGTCAAATTAAAAAGTTGAAAAGGAAACCATTATAGGTCATCTACTTGTCAGTATTATTGGTCATCAATCTCTTTACCAGCAGCCTGTGGATTATTTTTGGTCTTCTTGAAACCAGGATGACTTTTCTGTGTGGATTAGTAATAGTTGTTTGAGGTATGCAGATTGTAGATTGATTTTTAAAGGTGGTTAAGATTTTTGTGTGTGTTTGTTTGTTTTTTCCGAGCATACCTTTTTCTTTTCTAGTTATGAGTGGAGCATAAGATGTCTTATGAAAACTGAGCCCTCACCTAAACTGACGCTGTTTTCAGAGAAATTGGACTGGTCTTGTTTCCACATTGTACACAATTTCTGAACCCAGGAAAGGTGCTGTTCTCCAAGTCCTAATTGTGTTGAAAGGAACTTCTAACTTACATTGACAGTGAGAAATTTATCTCCATTGGGCTAACTAAAAGGAGATATTACACTGCCTCTTCCATCTGCACATTAAATGATTTTGGAAAATGGGTCACTGCTAATATTCTAGCCATCCAATCCATATTCAACCAACATTTGTTCTGTGAATCGACCATAGAAACAATAATTAAGAATCTGTATAGTGACTCATAATCTTTTTGTAACTACCCTGTTTAAGAACCACCGCTGATTCTCACAGCCTCCCCCAAAACATTTACCTCTATGTCTTTAGGAAAAACGTCTGGTTTAATACACCATTGCTGTAGGGTAGTGATTCATCATTTATTTCCCTCAGGTATCCCCAAAACACATTGTTTCCATCAATACTCAGCAAAGATTGGTTTTGTATTTGAAGTATGCTGTCTCATTTTCAGGTTCAATTTTGGGCCTGTGAGCAATTTGAATAACATCAATGTGCAAAGTAGACTTCATTGAACACTCTTAAGCAAGCCTGCTCTAATCAATCAAAAGTTATAATTTGCTATGTAGCCAATTTAAATGTTGGAAAGACAGCACCATCTGCTGGAAAGGGGCAGGTAGGGAAACATATGTTAGCCAAGTATTGGAGAATGTGAAGACCAAAACCCTTGACTGGCTCCAGTCTGTGCATATTCATGTTCAAGTAATTCATGTTATGAATTGGCAGTTGTGTTACTTCAGTGATGATGATGCTTTATGGTTCAGTGGAAAGAGCACAGAGTAAAAGTAGGCTTCTGGTTCTGGTTCAGCCTTCATTTATTTTTTTTTAATCCATGTAACCTTGAGAAAATCACTTCTTTAAAATAAGCATTCTTTATATGGATCTTGGGGGTGAGTGGGCAATAGTACCTAAGCTTCCTCCCTTACATTGGTCAGCTGGGAGGATGATTTTTAAACTGCTTTGTACTCTATAAATCACATTGGAGCTGTAAAATATAAGTGTTAGTGTTAGCAGATCAAATTTTAATTCAGCAAAATGCAGTAGAAACAGAGCAGGCCTGATGAGTACTCTAATACACTGCCCACTGTTAATTGGGAAAGTAATTTGGCAAAAAGAGAAAGAGCTTTAAAAACATTCATTTAGTTTGACTCAGTAATTGTACTTCTAGGAATCCATCCAAAGAAAATCATTAGACACATGGAAATAGATTTATCGTCAAGAACATTCATACTAGCATTATTTACGATGTTGAAATACTGGAAATGCAACTGATGATCATCAGTAAGGAATAAGTAAATCCCATGATAGGATAGTGTGCAGCATTAAACACCATGTTTTGAAGACTAATGATATGAGGAAATATGTGTAATTTAATTATAAGTGAAAAATATAGGATGTGAAAGTGGATGACCAGTGTGATGATAATTTTGGAAGGAAAAAGAAAAGAAGGAATCAAGGAAGAAAGAGAGATATTGATGGACACACAACAACATGTCAACAGCATTTATCTCCGTTAAGACCGTCAACAACTGTTGACGTGGACTGTATAATTCCTTGTTGTGTATGGTGGGGAGGATAGTTAGCAGCGTCCCTGACCTCTACCCACTGGATGCCGCAGCACCACTTCCCCCATGTGTGACAACCACAGACGTCTCCAGGCATTGCCAAATGTCCTCTGAGAGCCAGAAATCACCCTCAATTGAGAACCACTGGTTTAAAGGAACGTAGTGAAAAATTACCAAGTGATTTCTTTACTCGTACATATTCTAAGCCCAGTTTGATAAATAAGCTGGTTGTAGTAATCAAATGGGAAAGTGGAGAGTAACTTACTGGCTCTCCAGGGTCTTGCCTAAAGGAAATTCTTGGGAAGTGGATTTGACATCTGGTATGAGAACTCACAGGAGATACATATCTATACACAGACTGAAAAAAAAAAAGATTTCTGACTTAACCTTTCAGAACTTAGGCATTTTTCCCTTTGTACCAGCTACGTTACTTTGTGGTCATTTCTTGGCAAAGGAGACTCAATTCTCATCGCTGACAGGTGATGATGAGTAACTTATTTTTTCCTTCTTTTCACTTTCTACATGTTCTGTATTTTTCTACGATGAATGTGAATTAATTTGTTATCAGAAAAAAAAATTAAATGTGTAAAGAAACCCTTGGAGCAGGCAGGGAAGCAAATGCTCTAATCCGGTCTAGTGTTGTTCTGATGAATTCATCTTCTCTTTGTATCCCTTCCATCATCTTAAAATAGGACAAACCCTGCATAATTACCATAGTAAATAAGAACATGTGTTGAAAAGTACAAAATGCTATGAAAATGAAAACACGTAGTTATCTTTAAAAACATTTATCTTCAGATTTTCCTGGCTGCTTTTTCATTAATTAGTTTATCTAAATTGTCAAATTAATAAATCAAGAAAGTTTTAGGCTCCAGTTCATTGTTCCTGGACAGGTACCATAGTTGATAGTAGGCCGAACAGTCTAATCCACTTACAAAGTCAAAGTCAGAAGAACAAATCACTTCTATTCTTGGTGGGCATTATTTTTGATAAGCAGATTAATTGCACTGTTTCCACTGAGTCATAGCAGATGTGCTTCTGTTGAACATGGTTACAGAGTCCATTCTTTCCTCAGGCTCCAAATATTACATTCTGTCTAATCTAACATGCTGGCTACCTGCAAAATCTCCATTTGAAAAATAACCTCTTTGGAGATCAATATGTGGAGAGAAAACAAGCCTGAGACCACTTAGCTGCACGACAATAACCGAAATCAAATAAAAATGAGCAGGCTGTCTCCCTTTCCAATTTTTCGAAATGAGATTTTCTCACCAGTGGAATATCAGTGTGTGAAGGTTTGGCCACAAGCTAAGTTCAAGGAGTTGCAATAAATTCAGAAGGCAATGATTTAGTAGAAAAATGGTAATCAAAGTAAAGTATTATGTATCTTCAAATACAGTAGAGCGAATATCTGCAGACCTGCAAAGGTGCAAAAATGTGAAGACTGACTTTCTGCTATTTTAACCCGTTTTTTAAACAGCTTTATCAAAGTATAACTTACTTGACATTAAATTAATTCGTTTTAAGTATGCTATTACATAATTTTTCGGAAATGTACAGAACTACAATCAGCACACCAGTTGAACTTCTTTTTGAGACCTAACATAGCTGATTGTCCACGTCACATTTTAATAGCCTATAGCATGGAGACATTTATGTGTAGTTGAGGACAGAAGCTGGAGAGGTAGTATGTATTTAGAATTGAATCTCTTTTGCCAAGAAGTGACTATACAGGAATGTGGTTAATGCAAAGGGGGAAAGATGCTAAAGTTCTTAAGAGTCGTATCTCAGAAAATCTTCTTGCCATCCGTGCATAGATGGGTATCTCCTAAGAGTCCTTCTTGCCAGATGTCAAATCCACTTCCCAAGAACTTTCTTTAGGCAAGACCCTGGAGAACCAGTAACTTAACTCTCCACTTTTCCTGCTTGATTCCTACAACCAACGTATCAATCAAGCTGGACTTAGCAATGTAGAAGTACAGAAATAACTTTATTTTTTACTACTTTTCTTCAACCCAGTAGTTCTCAACTAAGGATGATCCCTCACCCCATCTTAGGGTATGTTTAACCATGTCCAGAGTCATTTTTGAGTATCACACCCAGGGGGGTGCTAATGGCATCTAGTCGGTAGAGGTTAGGAATGTTACAAAACATCTCACATTGCACAGGATATCCTCCCCTCCCCCCGACACACACAACAAAGAAGTATTCTGCCCAAAATATCAACATTGCCAAGGTTTAGACACCCTCCTGTAAACTCACTTCTTGCATCTGCTGGTCCCCATCATGGACAAAGTTTCAGGCAGAATACATATCTTCTCCAGTCATTTTATGATAATAAAAAGTCCTGTGGTCACTTTCAAGCATTTAAGGGTTCACTCTAAGCAAATAACCAAATAATTGCAGTCTCATCTGGTCAAATATCAAAACTTACAAACTTATTTGGAGTGAACATTTTCCCCATGTTACTCAAGCCTGCTGGAAACCTGCAGCAGGAAAGGAGCATGGTTAGCTGATTCTTCTTTCCTATCTTGTCTTGCTTTCTGGTCCCTGGGCTGCTGTTTCTATACCCTTTGAGGTCCAGCCTAAGTGGTCAGGATATTACATGACTGCACAGTTGCAATCTGGCATCCAGTGCTCTCTGGTATAATGCTTGGACAATACAAACTTTTCCATTCATGGGACTCCTTTCCTGTTTCTTTAGAGCATATTCTCCACTCCAGATCCCTAAGGTCTTCTCCAACTTCTTTGCTTCAGGCAGTGTCTTTCCTCCTCTGGCTGTCGACTTATAATCCCCCATTAGTATCTTGCTCTTCCACTGCTCATCCCTCTCCTGGGGAGTTTCACTCATCACTCCAGGTGCTCTTCTGTGAGGATTTTAAGACATCCTCAGGCCAGCTCCCATTCATGGGGTCCAGAGTTGGTTCCTAAGTGTATTAGTTATCTATGGCTATGTAACAAATTATCCCAGAACTTAGTTGTTTAAAAAAACAACACTTATTATCTCAGTTTCTGTGGTTCCAGAATCCAGGTATGACTTAGCTGTATTCTCTGGCTTAGAGTTTCTCACCAGACCACGGTTTCAAGGTGTTGGCTGGGGCTGCTGTCTCATCTTAAAGCTCTATTGGGAAAGGATCCTCATCCAGGCTCTTGGAAGTTGTTGTTGGCAAGTTCAGTTTCATGCTGTTGCACAAAGGCCCCTCTCAGTTCCCTGCCATATGGGTCTTGCCATATGGCAACTCACAACATGGCAGCTTGCTTCATCAGAGAAAGTGAGACAAAAGAACTAGGGAGAGAGAGAGAGAAGGGAGAGCAAGGAGATCTTTGCCCTGTTACTGTTAGAAACA